>NC_090923.1:691713015-692018243 GCF_040938575.1 Ambystoma mexicanum
GACACAGATACATGCAAAAGGTCCTGATTAAAATCCTCATTAGTAGCCATAGTGTCATCATGTGATGCCACTCGTGACATCTCCAACTGCACAGTGAGAGTTTTCCTCAATGCTGCCATCTCTGCATGCAGAGAATCTGTCAAGGTATCCACCAACTATTGCTTATGTTCCCTGATGGCCAAAGATTCTGCTGCCCGTGCAGTTGACGTGGAAATTATGTGGTCAGTCGGGTGATGGAAGTCCCTGGCCATCTCCTGCAGGTCCTTGTCTTGTTGGGTTGTTGCAGTCAGCATTTGTTTCTCCCACAAGGATAGTCCATCAGGCAGACGTCCACCACGTCTGAGTGGCCTACGAAGGTGGATGCTAGATCCAAGGGACTTCAAAGTGGCTACCTCTCATTGGATCCTGGTCTGCAAGCCCCCATTGGACACCACCCCTGCTGCTGATTCCATCATAGGTGAAGTTAATCTTGCAGATCTATCAACTTTTGAGGAGGATTTCCTGCTGAGAGGACAAGGGTTCCCTGGCTCTCCTCTTCCGACTCTGTGGCCACATCTAAACCACCCATTGGTGTACCCTCCAGGTCACTCACCATGTCATCCACATCCTGTCCTTCAGCATCATCATCTCAGGTGTCTGCAGTCCTGCTGATGATTGATTGCAGCAGGATAGGATTCTTACCAGGCAACACACCCTGGTCTGATCTGGTGGATGGCTGTGCATAATCCCCCTCCTCCTTCCCCTCAACCACCTCCTTTTCATGCTCCCCATTTATGTGTCATCACCTGCAAAAGGACAAACAACAACATTCAGAGGTACCAGGCAAAACATGAATATATGAAAAACAATGCATACAGACACAACATTGACAGCCGCACATGCATCACACATTGTTACTGAACACATTGTGACTTGTGAGGCACAGATGAAAGGTGTTTGATGACCTGTGCAATCATGTCAGGGCTAATTAGGTTGTGCAACATCCATAATTTGTAGGATCAGGAGAACACACATGTACACAGACATATTTGAGAGGGGGAATCCCAGCATCATGATTTTCATTCACAATGAAGTATACACATGCATGACACTGGAAACGTGTCCAATGAAATGCATGCCATTGCCATATATGGGCGTATTGGCAAAGCAGTGAATTGCTGTAGACAGTGAGGTGTATGTGATATCAATGTAAAAAGCACACAAACCCATCCCTGTATGTAGACCATATGTTGGAAGTGTACATGTTGCATTCATGTAGTGCTCATGGATGATTGCTAACTCCAGCCAACTCTACCCCAACATATGTGAGGATGTCATACAACAATTGTAAGCACATATGAAATGCACACATGGCACTCACCAGTTGTGTCTACATGGGTATCCATGATAGCCACCTCCTTACTGTTGAGGAGCCAATGTGTGAGCTCTTCAAAAGGAGTCATCTCCTCCTCAAGTGGACCCCCCTCCAATGGCCTGTGCAGAGGTCAGGTTGTCACTGCGCTTATTCTCTGTCCATCACAACAGGTCAACCATCTACTTGCAGACCTGTGCAACAATGCACCTCACGATTCGACAAGCATTAATGAGGGTTTTGACCCCCTGCCACATCCTTATCCACTTAGTGAGAGTATGAGTACTGCCAGCTGAAGGGTAGATCTTCACCTGGTATTCCCCTGTATAATCTATGAGGATTTGCAGCTACTCATGGGTGAAGCGCTTGTTCCTCAGTGGGCCCTTCTCCCTCACCTGCGCCTCTTCATGTTGTGGAGCCTCTTCAAGCTCTGCAGGCCATTCCCCCTCGGCGCTAGTGGACCTTGGTGGTGCAGGGGCACCTGTACACTGAGGCTGGCCATGCCCTCATCCTGGTGCAGGGGAACCTGTAGACCGAGGCTAACCACATCCTCATCCTGATGCAGGGACACCTGTATGCTGAACCTGACCACATTCTCATTCTGGTGCAGAGGAACCTGTAGGCTGAGACTAACCACATTGTCGTCCTGGTGTAGGGGCACCTGCAAGTTCACCATGTCCTTGTCCACTCCCTCTTGGAGTCTTCCCACTCATGGTGCAGTCAATCAGAAAAATACACCCCAATAAAATAGGCTGCGTGATGTTCAATATATAATAGTTGTCCTGCCAGTCCCCGCAAGGTAAACCCAAGAAAGAATTGAGGTACACGATGTGTAACATAAAGTACAAGGCCCCGCAAGGCACCCTCAACAGTAAAATGAGGTACGCGATGAGGAACATAAAGTACAAGGCCCCACAAGGCACCCCTAAAAAGAATGAGGGTACGCGATGCATAATGTAAAGGAAACGGTTCGCAAAGCACCCCAATAAAATGTGCACCGTGATATGCATGTCATAAATCCTCCTCCGTACCGTCTTGTGCACAAATGGAAATGCGGGTCGCACCTCTAAAATATGCCTGTCCTACTGTGATATGATATGATATGATAGTTTATTTATATAGCGCCTATACACAATGTGTTTCAAAGCGCTTCAAGGCAAGGAAGGGAACAAGGGAAAATTCAATGACATTCTTACAGGCCATGAACAGTAAGGATGTGAAATTAACTATCATACTCGGCCTGATGACATTTCAGATAGTGCAAGGGCTAAGACATAGATAAGGGATGGGGAGAGTGGAAAGGAAATGGAAACAGACAGGCGACTACCGTACTAGGCCGGACGACATTTCTGGTAGAGCCGGAGGAAAACAAAAGGTGAGGGAGAGGGGTGCAGAAAGGGAGGGGAGCAACAAAACAAGTGGCTATCGTACTAGGCCTGACAACGTTTCAGATAGTGCTAGAGGGAGGGGGGGGCAACAGTAAGGGGATAGGGGAGCGACAGACGAGGTTGCTATCATAGTAGGTCCAGGGACAATTCTGATAGAATAAGTGCATAGAAGAAAGTAAGGGGGCGAGGGGAGGAGATATGAAAAGGGAAAGGGGAGGGGAGGGGAGGAGAGAACAGAGAGTAAGCAGTCAAAAAGAGTGGAGAAGCAAGAGAGGAGAGCGAATACTATTTCAGAGGTCAGTAGTAACACATAATGTTGCAAGCCAGGATACAAGATGAAGATGGAACAGCATGATTCAGGGCCACCATGAGTACAAGATGCAAAGGAAGTCCAGTATGAGAGTTGAGAAGGGTGACACACCATGAATCAATGAAGTCCATAAAAATAAAATCCTGTATACTGTGGGCTGCGTAGGTGTTCTCCATGCAGCATGTAGCACGTAAATTATGCACTAAGGCCCCTTACTCTTGTCTCCATGCTGCCTTGTGAGTTAATTTTCTCCAGAGGTTCCTCCGGCCTCGTACAATTTTGTTTGCCTCCTCCTGCCCTGTATTGCCTCCAAACCTTACCATATTCTACTGCCTGCTAGTGTGTGAGTGCCTGCTGCCCACCGGCCCTGTTTTGGAGCGCTTGCTGTTCCCACCATTGCCTGTCCTTCTTTGGCTAACCTGTAAAGCTCTGTCACCACCTCATCTGCTATCAGAACTTCCACCACTCTGTCCCACTGTATAACTGCCACCACAGACAGTCAAATACAACAAAATAATGGAGTGCACCAGGTGGAAGGAAAAACAAACTGTATTTACTTTATTTTGCAAAAGTAAAGGTCTGAAGAAATCTAAGCAACTTTCTCAAAGCACTCTCAGAGGGCCAAGAAATATAAGGTGAAAAACCATAAGATTTACGCAGTTACACTAAAAAAACATTTCATGCAATCCTAACATAGGGCTTAGCTATACCAATCAAAACCTTATAGAACTTCGTACACTGGAATCTACCATTGGTTAATCCACTAGATCTGAAACCACCCATGTACAACCCATCAACTATAAAGTCACCATGAGCATCATTTACTTGCGGTTTGATTATGCTGGCAGGTTTCATCTTGACAGTCATAACAGGTTTTGATGTCATTGTGTGGCACTGCCTTGAATGTTGCATTCCTTGAGACAGACAAATTAGCAATTAATGTGAATAGAGAGATCAAAACCTGTCAGGAAAAAACAGATAGCCCCAACTCACTTTCCATGCTCAGCCCCAATGATCCCAGATCGATCCCTAATCCTGTATTGCTCATTCTGCAACTCATGTCTCGATGCATGTTGCCAACACAGGTGCACAGTCTTCTAATTAGGTGATGGGAAGAATAGCTGTTTTAGAAAAAAAAATGTGGCTATGGCCCTGTGTGCAGAACATTATTTCTCATATTTGTTTGTTTTCATCAATGCATCCAACTACTGGTGTAATGGCACTAACTTGTCATTGGGGGCACTGTGCACACAGCTTAGCTTTGTATTTTTGGCAATGTTACTACATGAATCCCATGCACCTGGCCATCAAAGCTCTGTGTATTCATCTAGTTATCTTCTGCAACAAAAATAATTGTTGCATATTTAGTTTTGAATCCTGGGAACAGTTGATTCTCACAGCTTCAGACAACACTGTCCTAATCTCCCTTCAATCTTGGCATTGGCTTCCTGGAGTTCACAGAAGTGAAAAGTAAAGCTTTTAATGAAACAGATAAATTGTGAAGCTTTGAATGGGGCCTCCTCTCAAAATGTTGATAGCCTTGCTCAATGTTACAACCAAAACTCAAATACATGTATGTTCTAATAAATACCTGGTTCAACTATATATGCATGTGTATTCAGCAACCCAAACCTCCCTTAGGTTGAGCAAAACTAGTTCCCTGAAGTGTGGCAAAAATAATTCTATTCTACTTGTGTTCATAATCTACAAATCAACATGGTAACTTTTCAAACAACACAAAGCCTTAAAACCTCCATTAAAAAAAGTGTTCTAATTTTAAATGTCTGTTCTTGCTTGGGAGGTATGGGAGGCAGTGCATGAAATTGCATCTGCCCTACCTGCACACTCACACCACCACAACAGCTACACAGCACATCGTCAGGACCCAGCTGCCCTACACCTGCCTCAGGGTTTTCCATATCTGTTCCATACTCCTCTCCATTCAGAGGCACTCCCAAGACGAGGTAGAGGGCTGCCAACTTTATCTCCACCGAAGTTGGCATCCTGGTTGAGGGGACCCTGGTGAACCATGACGTCATCTACGAGCCAGCATCACAGCTCAGAAAGTTGGGAAGTCTTTGGATTTGGGAACATATCACGGCTGCCATCAACAAAGAGGTGGTGGCACTCTATACCATGGAAAACATCAAGAAGCGCTGGGATGACCTGAGGCACCAGGGCAATGATAAGGCGAAAGCAGCACACCTGGCAGGTGCCACCATGGAGGTGCACCATGCGTGCTACTATCAGAGGTCACCCCTCCAGCTCTGCGTCCCAGATAGGTTCTACCCTGTGCTACACACACAGATCCTTGACTGACAGGCATGGCAGGAAAATGCTGGTGAGTACCCATGGGGTGCACTGCTCCCTTCTGTGCACAGAATGTGTGTTGCACAGATATTCAACAGCAAGCAGCATCATGACGATGCTGGTCATTTGTGATGGCAGACATCTGTGAAGTGGACAAACGTAGGTATGTATTTAGCATTGTGGATGTTGAGGTCGGATGTGGCCTCACTGTGGAAGAGTGGCTACACTTATCACTTGTGCATTCAATGGTAGATTGCTGTGTCACTCCCATGGTACAGCCACCAAACTGCACTAATTGCAATCACCCACTACCTGCTCTCATATCAGGCATTACCTCTGCCACTGGAATGCAGCTGAGTCCCATGAATGATTGTTCAGTCTGACCGGACACATTATCAGTCTCCTTGAGTGTATCGAATCAACTTCTGGGGCACCAGTGGTCCAGGGATGAATATCATTTTTTAAACCATCAATCAACCCCTACCCTGTAGTACACCAGAAGGGATCTGAACAAATTGGAATACAATTACATTTGTAAAACATCCTTGTTGAATTCTGGTAACGTGGAAGGAACAGTAGGCTTATCTCTGCAAGGTTGTGGAGTGTTTGTTGCAAAAAGAGAAAATACAATGATTACCTAATGATAAAATGGACTGTATAGTCAAGATTGTACATATCTACGTCTTAATTATTACAACAGACAGTTCTAGAACACTACAATTACCACCCACACTGTAAAGGAACACAGAGGAAAGACAGTTTCACAAAGGAAAGGGATGCACTCTCGATATTAGAAAGAGGGTAGTTGGTAAAGTAATCAGTCTTATAGTTCAAGATTATTTGGTTTCAACACCAAAGGGGCAAAGGGTTGTAACTTCCTCTAGGGGCCTTTAAAGAAAGACCAGGGGTAAGAACCACAATGTACCTGGTGCTGAAGAGGTTCTTGGTCCTCAACAGCGTCAAGGCGGTTCCAGGGTGCTTCGCAGCCAATGAGACAGAGTTAGTGGTGGGAGACAGCTGTGGGTACCAGGAGGCAGGCAGTTTGGCAAGCAAGGCTGGACCGACATCTGCAGGCTGTCTGATGTGGCAGCTCGGGGCCAAGAATCATTGTCTCCGTGCTGGTTGGTGGATCTGGAATGCTGGTCGAGCCATCTCGGACGGCTCTGGCGACTGCGGCACCTGAGGCGTGACAACAGACAGCAGTGCAGCCGGATGCAGTTCGAGGACTCGACTGTCTCAAAATTGTCCTTAAAAAGATAGACGCTGGATGATGCTTGTCTGACACTCCCCGTAGCTTCTTCTCAGAGCTTGTGTCCTTTGAAGGTGGATGGCCCAAAGCTCAGGAGGGTGTTAGCAGGCAACTGCCTTGCCCTTTGTCCATAGACTCTCTGGCACTTTCCACCTAGGAATCTTGTTGTCAGAATCAATCAGGGAATGCTGTGTGCTGGCTGGGTACCAGTTCTGGAGCTGTTGAATGGGTCCTCTGAGTCCGGTAACTCCCTCTGCTCTCTGGAAGATATTTAGCAGAGGGATCTTGCTTCCCTATTGGAGCTCATGGCCTTTCGTCACTGGCAGAAGATATAAGATAGGTGGTACCTTCAGCTCAGGTCCAAATTAGTCCTTCTTGTTACTCCTTGCAAAGTCTTCAGATGATGTGATCAGAGAGGGGCTCAGCCCTCTTTTAAAGCCAAACGGTCCCCAGTGATTGGTTCAGGCTAAGCCCACTTTAATGAAACATTCCTGGGTCACCACCACCAATCTTCAGTGATACTTCAGGTCAGAATCAGAGCACTTGGCAACAGACAGGGGAAGGATGACAACATATACTTCTAAGTCCCACCCATCTTCCTGTCTGCTGTACATCAAAGTGTCTCCCTAATTAACTGAGCCTTATGCAGCGCTTGGTCACAACATGGGCCTCCTTTGAAGTGGGGGGTTGCAGGCGGACTTTCATCTCCTGCAATTCACATACCTCCCTACTCTGAAAGAAGTGGTTCCAGACAGGAAATGTACTGCCGTTTCATACCAAAGAGGGGTGCTAGTACCATGTTGACAAATTGCATTACATAGAGGTGTTGGTCTCTGGTCTCCATTGTCACCTCCTGCACCTAGGCCTTCCCTGAATCTTGCTAATTAACATTATTCAATATTCACCACCACCAGCCAGGTGTAACAATTGAGTTGCACATCCACAGGGCCTTGAAATGCTAATCAGGCTGCTCATGGGCAGAGGCTTTTGATGTACCCACAGCTGTCAGGTGTCGGCCACACATGACAGGGGAGGGCGGTACTGGTAAGCTGTGTCCTCCCAGAGTACATGACAATTTTTTTCACCCCTAACTTCCTTTGCAGAGGCTGCAATGCACACAGGTATTCTAAATGAATCAGCCCAATCTGTGATTCCTCAGAGTTGGGTCTTCCAGGGCATTCTGCTATGGCACTTTGAGGCCATTGCTAAGGCACAAAGTCACTATACAAGTGTCACATTTCATTGCATTGTATTACTATGTTTCATGTGCATGGAGAAGTTAATGTGTAGCTGTTGCAACAGTATGCTGTCCTGTTGATGTGCAGCTGAGTGCGGTGTACCAGTCACTGAAGAAGCTACAGTCCTGGATTCCACAGCAGTGCTCCCAGTTGATTGTGTTGGTGGAGGGTATGTGGTAGGTGTACTTCATGGTGGAGGCCCAACCATAGACGTTGAGGTTGGTTGTTGCTCCACATTGCGCTGGTAGGTTTGTGGACTAACAGGGGCTGCCTGGAGTAATGGCCGGGGAACAGTAGGGGTAGTGGGAGGAGGGCAGAGTAGCAGGGAGCTGACTGAGGTGGGGGTAGAGGTCAGTGGGGATAGTGGGAGGGAGCATGATTTGAGAGGGTTGCCTGGGGTGGGGGCAGATGTCATTAGGGGTAAGGGAGGAGGGCGGTGTAGCAGGGAGCTGTCTGGGGTGAGGGCAGAGGTTGGTGGGGGTAGTGGGAGTGAGCAGGACTTGATGGGGCTGTCTAGGGTGGGGAATGAGGTCTGAAGGTGACCTTGAATGAGGGCGGAGTAGCGGGAAGCTGTCTGGGGTGTGGGCAGCGGTCAGTAGAGGTAGTAGGAAGAGGGCACAGTATCAGTAAGCTGCGTGGGGTGGGGATGGAGGTCAGTGGGGGCATTGGGCAGCAGGATTTAAGGGTCCTGCCTGGGGTGGGATGATGGTCAGTAGGGGTAGTGGAACAAGGGCAGAGTAGTAGGGTGTTGCCTGGGGTTAAGGGCAGAGGTTGGTGGGGGTAGTGGGAGGGAGCAGGATTTGAGGTGCTGCTTCGGCTGGGACAGAGGTTGGTGGGGTAGTGGGAGGGAGCAGGACTTGAGGGAAGTGCCTGGGGTGGGGCAAAGGTCAGTAGGGGTAGTGGGTGGAGAGCCGAGTAGCAGGGAGCTGCCTGGGGTATAAGTAGAGGTCAGTGGGGGTAGTGGGAGGGAGTAGGACTTGAGGGGCCTGCCTGGGGTGGGAGCAGAGGTCAGTAGAGGTATTGGGAGGAGGGCAGAGTAGCAGGGAGCTGCCTAGGTTGGAGGGGAGGTCTGTGGGTGTTGTGGGAGGATACAGGACGTGAGAGGGCTGCCTGGGGTGGAGGTCAAGGTCAGTAGGGGTAGTGGGAAGAGTGCAGAGTAGTAATCAGCTGCCAGTGGTTGAGGCAGAGGTCATTGGGGGTATTGGGAGGAGGCAGGACTTGAAGGCGCTGCTTTGTCTTAGGGGGGTGCCCACAGTTTGGGTGCCACTTAAAATTAGCAGTAAAGGGCTGCAGTTTTTCTGTGTGGTGTTTTGGGTTACAGGGGACAATGTGTGGTTTTGCTGGGGTGCTGCCTTAAGTTACAAGGGTTGTCCCACAGTTTAGGCGGGGTGTTGCCTGGAATTGAAGGCCATGGTCTGCAGTTTTGTCAGGGTACTTCCTAGAGTGACGGAGGAAGGCCCAGACTGTAGCCGGGGTGCTGCTTTCAGTTACAGCAGATGGGCCACAGATTGGCCTTGTTGCTGCCTTGAGTTGCAGGGGACGGCTGCAGTTTCGATGTGGTGTTGTGCTTTCAGTTACATTTTCACTGTGATGTTGCCTTGATCTACGGGGGATGGCGTGCAGTTTTCGTAGGAGTGTTGCTTTCAATTACAGGGGATGGGCCACAGTTTCGCCAGAGTGCTGCTTTCAGCTACGGGGAACAGGCTGCAGTTCAGACCGGTTGCTGTGCATTGGGCTACATGCCGCAGTTTCGCCAGGGTGCTCTGTTGAGTTACTGGGGACGGGCCGCAATTTCACCTGGGTGCTGCTTTCAGTCAGGGGGGGACAGTAAGAACTTTTAAACATACTCACACTGTATTTAGAATCTGATGAGTTTCCTTGTTGTGGTACTGAGGTTTTGTACTTGTTCCTTAGTTTACACCAAGATGAAACATCATCAGTTTTCCATTCATGTTTTAGCTCTTTTATTTTGACGAAGGATCTGCACCGTCATGATATCACTGAAACAACTCTGAATTGTATAAGACTAACAAGCAAAAAGTACCCCTTACTCCATACAGGTTGGTTCTGTAGACAGATATGATAACACTTGCATTCATGTTTGAAAATCATTGATCCTGTAGGTCGCTGTTCCAAGTCACTTATCACTGAGAATAGGCGCGTGTGACTGGCTTTGCATACCCCAGTGAAGACACGGATGAGTAGCGAGAGTTGGCATGCTGCAGCATACTGGGGCCTTCTATGTGCTCTCTCAACTTGTTGTTTTGTGCTCTCCCTCACTGTTGCCTCAGTCTGGCATGGCGCAATGTGTTGCGGTACGTTGCAGTGCACATATGGGCCTCATTACGAGTTTGGCGGTCTGGATACAACGGTACCGGTAAGCTTGCTGGTACCGCTGTATCCTGACCGGCAAACTTTGAGTTGTGCTCATGGTTGCCTTTCATTCTGCCAGGTCTGACCCGGTGGAATCAAAGGCACCCGCGACCATAGCTTGCCTGTAGCACAGGCACCGTAATGATTGGTGCCGGTGCTACAGGCATCCCCATTCCCATTGAGCCCTATAGGGCTCAAATGGGAATGGGGATCACTCGATTCCGGCACCCGCAAAAGGGTAATTACCGTGCCCGGTGCGGCCGGAATACCCTGGTAATTGCCCATTCGTGGGTGCCGTATTTATTCACAAGTTTGGAGGTAGCCTGCCTGTATTACAGGCATGGCTACCTCAAAACTTGTAAGGAGGGCCTACAGTAGTGTGTCCAAGGGCATTGAAATGTGGTTTTCCTTTGAGTTTTGTTTCTCGCGTCAAGACACTTCCCCATATGTCCCCTCCCCCTGCCACGGTGCTTTGTGTTACAGTGTGTTGCAGTGCAAATATCATGGACATGGTGCATCCTAGGGCCTTGAAACATGGTTTTTAAGGTTTGAGTTTCGTTTCTTCTTTCAACAGCTTTGTCCGGTCCTTCTATGACCACATGGATTTATCGCCATTTTCAGGCAACAATGACATATGTTGAGGTGATGACATCTCTGGAAAGGGGCGGCGTGTGCAAATGTCATGTAGCCAGTAGACAGACATAACACCACTGTCATTAATTCTTGAAAATCAATGATCCTGTAAGACCCTGTTCTGAGTCACTAATCATTTTTATGTGCTTTACCCCCTTGAAGTAAACTGACTGAGAATGAGCGTGTGTGGCTGGTTTACATACACTGGAGCAGATGTGCTGGGGAGGGGAGAGTTGGCGTGCTGCAGGATACAGGGACCTTCTGTGCGCTCTGCCCACTTGGCGCCTCATCCTGGCGCCTCACTCTGGCACCGAGCAGTGCATTGCAAATATTTCAGAAATGGTGAATCCTTAGGCCTTGAAACATGGTTTTCAAGGGTGACATTAACATTTTGTTCCTGGGATCGAGAGGCTCAAAATGAGTTTTGTCCTTCTGCAATGACATTGATGTTTTGCCAATTTTGTGCGTTGTGATGCAAATATCTCAGAAACGCTCGAAATAACACCCAACCTGATGTTTTGCCGCTTCCAGGCATCCTTCTCATGGGTGTAGGGGCTGAAATCCAGTGAACGGGGTGGGGTGTCCACATGGAATGTAGCCAGTGATGTCCAGAGGGCCCTCAAAGGTAACAATGCAAAATGTGGTGCAGATGAATGCAGATTGGTGAAACAGTGTAGAAATCGTGTAAGGAACAAACAAACAAACTAACACATTTATCATTTTATATATACAATGAGATACATAAAATAGAATAAAAACATCTCTTCTGAAGACCACAGGCTAAAAAGCACTACTTTAACATCACAAGTGTATTACGATAATGCCTCTTATAGTTTTCACTGATCTGATGATCAAATTCATATCAAATGTCAATTGTATTTAATTTAATAGTGTTGTGAGGATATGCCTTCTAGAAATTGTAATCATAAAAAAATGTTCTGACACATTTTTGGCCTCATCACTAGTTGGGCGGTAGCCCTTAAATGCTGCGGTACTGCTATTACCGCCTCATATAACAGTTGGCCTAATCATGAGTTGGGTGGAAGGGGGGCCTTTTACCTCCAGCATTTTGCTAGAGATCAAAATTGCCACTTTCTACCCATTTTCAGCGCTATTAGCGTGGCAAATAGCGTGGCTATTATCGTGGCAATAACTGTGCCGGTGCTAATAGCGACATCCGATACCCATTGGGTCAGCTGGACATAATGGGGAATGGGGATTTACCACGTAATCCCTACTTGTGATCCAGCGCGAATAGCGCTGGTCTGAGAAGCGGTACCGCTATTTGCATTGGCAGTATCCCGTCGCAATTAGGGGCAGGATACCTCCAACCTCGTGATAGAGCCCAAAGGCAGGGTGAAGGCGTGAAACCTATTAGAGGATATGTCAGTCTGTTGAAACATGTCAAATTGATTTTAGTTTCTTGATTATGTAAAACGATGAAACTACAATAGAATGTTTGTCATGTCACCCCTCTTCTTGCCGTATGGCGCCTGGAAACACTTGTGTATTTGTGTATAGGCACAATACAAATATCCAATACATAAAATCAGTAACTACATGTCTTTGGTGGATCCATTTCTTTTTCTGTCAACCACGTGGAAACATTATGTTGCGATTTAATGTGTAACGCTTGATTTTTTGGATATCTCTAATTATTAGGATTGATAGGATTTCATTAAAACAAAAGCATGCTAGCAAGGACTTCCCATCGGTACAAACATTAGAAATGAAGCTGGGCGATTTATTGAGTAACACATTTCCACAAAGCTATAGCTATGCAGTCTGCAAAAGAATGTGAGATATTTACTAATCTGATGGAACAGATTGGAAAGAAGGATCACTTCAAAGGCACATCATTTACCACCAAACTAGGAACCAAAAACTATCTTGAAGTTTCTTCTTCAGGTTTGGTTAGCCGGGGATCCTTGAGCAGTGATATCGTTGACAATCTGTTGCCTGAACAACCCTGCTCATCTACCCAGAGTGCCCTTTCCCAAAAATCCAGATTATTTGTGTTTCTTTACCCGTCATCAGCATTTTGATTAGAGCTGGCTGTCAAACTACTCTAGTAACTGGTCCAGTGTCATGTATTCAATAAATAATGGAGCCAATTACCTGAGGAAAAGAAGGTAATAATGGGCATAACACGTACACCGTACAAGTGGCAGCCCTTGCTTAATGTAAATGTTTTATGTAAAGGAATAATGCAAGGAGGCTCATATTATGAGCATGGAGGAAACTAGGCAAATGTATGTTTACCTGAGAAATAGTGAATGCGTCACAGTGAAATGCACTTGTTTGAGTCCTGCAGTGAATGTTACCTTTCAGCATTGCAGTGCGGGTGACCAGTCCTGTGTAAGATGCACGTGTTTACAATCTGCAACAAGTGACACATTATTATACTGTGTGCAGTGCAATTGTCCTTAATCTACATTGGGTGTAATGTTTAGTTCAGTCTAGTAGGTGGTGCTTAATTGCCACCATTAAGTCGTATTCATTGCACTGGGGTACATCTAGAAGTGCAATGAAATGGGACGGGAGGCACACAGCTTGTGGATGTTATTTGGTTAATTACCCACCAATTTACATCCCATGGGCACGTTAATACTTGTGGTCATTCCCACCCACTACCAGCCTCTCTCTCCACCCAAAATATATCCTCTTGAAATCTCTTCCAGCTAGATTTGTTAAGCAGTGTCATTAAACTTTGGTCTGCCAGTGGTATTATTTAAGCAGTCTGCTGAGAGTTAATGGATTAAATGCCAGTCTAAAGGTGTATTAAAAATGTCTTAATGAAGTGTGCAAATCCAACAGTTTTGCAATGTGTCTATATATATATATATATATATATATATATATATATATATATATATATATATTTAATCAGTGAAAAATCTTTGTTAAAGGGACGTTATGGTTAAGTTGCACTGATAAAAACCTATGAAATTCAATAATGAAAAAACATTCTTAAAGGGACGCTATGGTTACAAGTAAAACCAAACAACCTCAGAAATTCAGCAGTTATGGTAAACTAAGCAACCATAACTCGCCCAGTGCACTGCTAAGACTAACACCCGGGACATTAAAGATGACATCACAAATGTCATTGATTTGATGACATTACATATCTGGGCAACTTGTTTTTGTTCACTGACACATCTAGGCCAGGTGTTTTTCTTTACCGACAGTCAGAATATGAACCTTAGAAAAGATGTTATAAATGTAGATGTTAACCTGGTCATATGCTCTTAAAGTACTTTCCTTGGGGTTTGGTCTCAGCTCATGGTCACATACATGGGGCAATAAGCAGGCGTCAAACACACAATTCATTTGTATACATAAAGATAAACGTTAATGTTATTAACATTTTCTGGTGATGCTGTTTATGTCTTCCTTACTTTACCTTCCCTGTATGTGTCTGATTTGTATGCACTGTGGGTCTTCATAAGTACTGTTTGTACAAGCACAAGTGTGTAGTAAGTCTTGAATTCTTAGCTAGTTATTAGATGTTTAACATGACTCAAAACTCTGATAAGGTAGCATTCATTATTTTACTATCCAAAATTAAAAGATTATAAATATTGTACTTCTATGGTGCATGCTGCAACCTTTTCCTATGTTTATGTATGATTAGGTTCCTGAATTAACAACAACACTCAAATACAATGTTGTTTAGGTGTGTACATTCTTTAGTAGATTAAGTAGTTTATGAAAGGTCTCCTGATCTCCGCTGACATCTTGTTACCAACATTATAAACACAACCCCTTGTAGGGACTTTTCATCAAAATTAATTTTACATGTGATGTCATTTTTGGTGTCCTGGGTGTTAGTCCTAGCAGTACAGTGGTGGCACGAGTTATGGTTGCTTCACTTGCCATAACTGGCACATTTCTGAGGTTTTTCGATTTGACTTATAACAATAACATCCCTTTAACGTTTTTTCATTGAATTTCATGGGTTTTATTAGTGCAACCTAACCATAACGTCCCTTTAACAACATTTTTTCACTGAATTTCACGAGTTTTTATTAGTGCAACCTAACCAAACCGTCCCTTTAACAACGTTTTTTTTTTTTCCTGAATTTCATGGGTTTTTATTAGTGCAACTTAACCATAATGTCCCTTTAACAATGTGTTTTCCCTGAATTTTATGTTTTTTTTTTTTTACCAGGATACCTTTACTTTTTCTACATGGCCCTTACATCATAGTGTCCCTCCTGCCTCCATTGTAATAGCCACAGAGTCTGCCAACCACACAACTTTCAGCAGACTTCGGACAGCATTCACACTGCCCAAAAGCACAGAGGTCACCTTACAATGTAGTATCCTGCAATGGGCAAAGACATACACATGAAAACACAATAGATATATGTACTATATAAAAAAATATATTTATAGGAAATTTGTACTTCAAAAACCACAAGTATGTTTTCATGTAGTGCACAATACAATGGAATTCAACAAGCACAAAGCTTAACTGTACACCTCACAGAATCACCTCAGTGCAACCTTGCTTACAGACCGACAAACACCTGACACTTATTTCGGAAGAAGCTCTTAGAAAATAGTAAGTACACTACTTCTTTTTGTATTATTACCATTTGTTATGCATACATAACTTTAGTACTATTGTTTTCTTTTAGCAGAAATGGCAAGCACATTGTAATGGTTGAGGGAATATTCCCCAAAGACGAAATGACTGAAGAAAGCAGCTGAAATGGTATACAATGCATTTTTTAAAACAAAAAAGTGATTTAATTTGTTCAAATATCACTACAACATGGTTTTCCTGTTAACAGTAGATAGTGCTGATGAGGAAACCATGGCCCAATTCCATTTGAGTGAATCTAAAGATGTGCACAGATAGCTCCTAACCCCAAATGTAGATAATGAATTGATGAAGTTATCATCAAAAATGGATGAACTAAATAATAATTTCAGGCAGTTAATGACATTTGGTTCGATATGACTGCCCTACTTGTAACTGCACCCGTTCACCTTGTCCCAACCAATAATCCCCATCAAGTTCCCTGAATGTAAATGAAAGATGCTACAATGACACATTAGTCCCTTCCTCCCCTCAAGAACATTGTATATTAACTCCCAATTCTCCCATGTATGTTTCCCATTCCAATTCTCCAACTCTTTGTTAACTCAATGTATGTTTTTTTTTCTCATTAAATATGTGTTTGTGTAATCTTGCTGTCATTTAAAAAAAAATTCAAAATGATGGGTCCGCGGACTGGGCGATAGTCTGGGATGTCCACAACCAAAATGGGAGTGTCCCCGGACACCGCACCTGTCCAGACATGTCCGCTCTTGTGTGGCACACTTTTAATTAGTCCAGGGACTCTCCTGTGTCCTGCAGAAATTGCTGCGCAGGGACACCTCATCTCACTGTGCCCCCAGACACCCCACCTGTCCGGACATGTCCGCTCTTGTGTGGTGCACTTTTAATTAGTTCAGGGACTCTGCCCCTGTCCTGCAGACAGTGGCGCACATGCGCACCTCATCTCACTGTGCCCCCAGACACTGCACCTGTACGGACATGTCTGCCTGCACGTGGTGCACTTTTAATTAGTTTGGGAACCCCACCTCTGTCCTGCGGACACTGGCACGTGAGCACTCATGCGCACATGGTCTCCCAACCAATAGGTGTCCGAAGGACAGCCATAATATCCCAGTTTATCCGGGGATGTCATCGTTTGACCGCACCCACAACACACAATGGAAGTGTTTGTGGACATTGTCTTTGCCCCCATACAGTTTTAAACTGCTTTTTCAGTCAATCTAGGGTGTTTCAAGCTGAAACATTACCCTTGCAAAGCTCATAGACTGTGTCTTAGTTGACCTGCCAACTTTTTAATAACTTTTTGAGCCCCATTTGTGGCATGATAGTCCGTGGACAGTCGTGCGGTCCGCAGACAGACCCTCTGATAGGACCCACCCATTACTATTCCTCATTTTCAATCTGGCTGTCCAGGAGAGAGCACCTGTTGGTTTTCTTTGGAGAAAATGTATTGGCGATAGAATAGAAAATGCTATGGCCATTGCAGAGCCCCAATCACCACTGTCAGCACCACCAGCACCACCATCTGGAGGTCCTGGAGATGGGAACAGGTCTGGTGATACAGAGGAGGATAAAGAGGAAGATGAAGATGAGTCCTGGGTGTGGCAGCTGGTTACGACCGTAGGGGGTGTACCAAAGGCTTGTGCAGACAAGGTTTGATGCACTGAGTCTGTACCGGGTGTGTACTCCTACGGGTCCACATAAATGTATAGCCACCTCAAGTCGAATCACAAAGGAGCAGTCAGAATGGTGGTACCTTTCAAAGGGACGCGTAGGCTGACACCCCCTCTACCTCTTCCTCATCATCTGCTCCTGTCCACACAAGTAAAACTCATGTGGGGCAGAGGATCCCAGTGTAAGCCTTGCAGGCCATGCATAACACTGTCAACACTTACCTTTAGAAGGTCCTAGTAATTTGTGTGTACTGCGACACACTCCTCTGTAGGGGGAAGCAGTTTCAGAGTGCTTTTGAGGCCACGGTCAGGGAGCACAAGAAACACTGTCCCCTACCTTATTAAGGCCCAACCAACATCTTCCTCTGTCCACCTGCCCCTTTGTCCCTTTGGTTGGTGCCCCTTCCCTCCATTCCCTCCCCTCCATTTCCTCGCCTGCAAAAAAAAAGCCAACAAATAATATAAAACACAAAAACACACAAAGAAATGATTCTTTAGGAGCCATCTTTCACAGTTGAAAAATAGATCTAACAAAAAAGTTTCAGGCCTCTGCATAGCCTGCGGACAGCACAGTAGTCTGTGGATATCAGAAAAATGTTTGTGGTGGTGGCATGAACAACATTTTTCTCTCTTGTGTGGGAAAGTGGTGGCTCTGAAAAGAACCTTTTTTGTATTTTTTGTTTTTATAATTTTAAAGAACATTCTACTAAACTGAACTATTCATTTAAAAACAGTAGGCATTTTGTTTCCCAGTGTTTCCATGTATTTTTTTGCATGTACTGAAAAATATTTGTATATTTCCAAAAACTGCTTCAAAACATTCTGAATTTTTGCAGAAAAATCCATCTCTGCGGAAAATGTTGACAATGTCAAATTTAATATTTTCACAATGGAAAGACGTGATGCCATCATCTCCCAAAAATGCACACACAGCCTTGTTGACATTGGAACTCACTTTCTCCATTTGTGTTCCAAATGAACTCAAGCGCATCCACATCAGTCTCTGGGCAACGCCAGAAAAAATCAGTCTTGAATTGTGGAACATTTCCTTCAATTTTAAGAATGTCTCCTTTATTGCAAACTGCAATGAAATTCTAGTCACATACCCTAAACTGTTTCCTCCACAATGAACAAAATGAGAGCAAGTCCACCCACTTCATGCTGCACACTCCATACCATTCAACATGAAAATCATCAATGCAAAATTTCCAGCCACTCCACAGTGCCCAGCATACACCTTCAGCCAATGGATCCACAAGTCCCACGCAATCTATACACTATGCCTCCTGAAAGACATAGCCAAAGCCATAGCCACTTGCAGTCCTCTCAGCAAACAAAGCTTCTGGAAGTTGCTCTCCTTTTATACCACACTCAGGAAACCTGAATGGCTAATCATCTGGGCTGCACAGTCCCATTTCCATACCTGGCATCCTCGTAAGAGCCGGATGGGGCATGTGCCATTGGCAGACTAATGGAACTACCATGGTGTCAGCGTACAGAGCACTAAATTCAAGGGACTGTGGAGGTTTACATTGTTTTCAGTTTTGATTTTCTTTGGGGGCTTTTTACATGCACTCTACATCATTTTTACAGGAATTTTCAGAGTGCATTTTGAATCTTTTGGAGAAAGATATGATTTACAGAATCAGTGAAAGTCATGCCATTACTCACAAAATTGTGTGCACCATCCAGCACAATGTTCTCATTTTCAAGAGATGTCATCCCAACACCATTAAAAAATGTACATAGCCCTTTGTTTACAAGGCACCTTCCTGCTTCTTGTTGGGGACACAACACATTGGTGCATCTCCATACTGCCCTACAATGTAGGTGTGAAATGAAAATCTTTCCACAGGGAAATAGTTCTATTAATGTGTGCAGCATATCTTTCTATGTGATCTGCAAAGATATTGCACTAAAGTAGCCCAAACGATGTCCTCCACAATGTACCACAATCAAATTTGGACATTGCAAATGAGACATGCTTTTGCAAAATGCAAATAAACTCCCCCAGCAGTTTTGGCCATTCACACTATACCAAGAAACCTCCACTCCCTCCAATGAAATGTTACCGGAAATACCATACATTTCTGTGTACCTTTTCCGATTAAGCATCCAAAAATCTCCCACAATCCACACATTAAGCCCTCTCAGAGCAACAACCACAGCCATCTTCCCTACACACAGCAATTAAAAGAACTGCTACCCACTCTTCCTATGAAGTACAACCAGAAGACCTCATTGGCTAATACCCACAGTCCCCTTTCCATGGCAGCCATCCTTAAAAGACCCGGATGTGGCACACTTTGTCCGCGGACCACTCCACTGTCTGCGGACCCCATAATACGTATCTTTGCACTTTAATCTTTGTAGCACTGCCTCATTGGCTACTTTCAAGCAGTCACACACCCATCCACCAATCACATCCAAAAACTCTACATCTAACTCTGTCATCTTAGTTCAACTCTTCAGATTTACTGTTGAACTCTCAGAGTAAATGTCTTCTGTTATTCACAAGCACCTGCACCAAAAACTATTATACAACTCTCCAAGATTTCAAATTGCATATTCAACCACATCTGCATCTTTCAAGACAAAATAGAGGTATGCTTATATTTTTAAAAATATATTTCTAACTCCTTTACAAATGCATATAAACAGAGTTACATGTCACTTACCCTGCATTAACCTACTCAAAAATCATACTCTCTTTTGTCCCACCTCCTGACATCAAGTGGCAGTTACTTACAATGCTGTCTGGTTACAAAGTTTTCCTTTAATGAGCATGTTCATAACAGTTTAACAATACATACTTGCAATACCAGCAGCACTGTCTGTGTCTTTTTTGTGAAAGAAAAGAAACCGCATTTTAACATTTTCTACAGCATGTTTAAATGACAGATCCTGTGTGAAAGTTCAATATATTGCCAGTATATGCATACTAGCCAATTTGACCCATTATAATGTACCACATGTTAATTTTGAATTCTGTCACTTTTAAGACCACTTCTCCCATTAACAAAGTCAAACTAAAACTCTGACAATCCAAAATCAAACCAAAACCTTCATGTAAGTTACTAAAGCATGGCATTTACATGGAATGAAAAATGGCAAAATGCAATGTGTTTAAAAATATTTATTTCAGCACCATTTCGAGTACAACAAAAAATGCATGTGCACATTTACAACAGTACTGTGTGTAATTTTAAAAAAATATATGAAAGAAAATGGAAACGATGTGTGCAACATTTTTAAATAACACTCAGTGTGTGCAATTTTATTAACTTTGACGTACATGCACGCTAGCTAACATTCCCCTTTCTAATCTGTATGTGCTTATTGGCTCCTACATTTTTTCTGCATTTTTGGGGCTTGTATTGCACCTTTTCTAATGCAAAAAGTGCAAACAACTCCCACAATACAAACAAAAGAATCATCATTTAATAAGCAACTACACATTGGAATGCATCACATTGGCAAGTATGCATGCACTGACAACACAATACACTTTCACACAAGTGCCACTTAAAAGTGTTTTCTACACATGTTTTCCATCTCCATTTCTTTTTTGATGAAAAAGTTATGCTCAGTGCTGCTATAAATCCACAAAACCATTGTTTGCCTTTCATGTACACCATCCCAAAAAGGACAGCTTTTAAAATGCATTTTCCATTTGGCATTGTATAAAAATATCACACTTTCTTGCTGCAACCCCATTTGGCATACTTATCATGGGACCAATGGCCTCATTAGCAACAGAGCCAGTGCTCCTGTGTCCCTATTCTCGTAGAGTCCAATTGGACTACACAAGATTAGGGACTAACATTTTCCTGCATCTGACTTTCCAGGCCAACAGGACGTGTAAAGTCTTAGTGGCACTGGGAAGTGAGGTGCCGAAAAATTATTAGGAATCTGGTGACAACCCATCTGCAGCACCAGCTGCGTTACAACCATACTTGCAATGAGGCCCAATGTTATTAACTCTTCTTCCCAACAACTCCTCCTACAATCATAAATAATGTCTTCTTGTACTACAATTAGTTAACCATTACCGAACAACGACCTCCGGGAAGACAACAACCTGAAGAAAACTACTCTTCACACCCTACAAACTAAGTGCATTATTGTAGTAGTATTCTTTCTGTTACTCGTACAGTATAGTTCAGGCACATAGTAGCTTACAAAATTCCTTTCAAAATTATTTTGTTCTTGTTCACTACATCTCAACAATTACACTCTTTCTATGCTCACATAAACACCATTATTATAACACCCACTAACATCCTGGAAACATAGTAATCTCCTTACTTATTCCTTCACACTGCCACTCTCTTATGCACTAACCCAATCCCTTCACAGATCTACACACACAGCTACTCTTACAACCTTCCTAACCACAACTATCAACCCATTACACAATCATATAACCCTCTATTTATGGCTGCCATCATATCCACACACTCATTCACAATACATGCATATATATTCCACAACTTTCAAACCCACGCTTTCCTTTTTCCCAATAGACAGAACAGAATGCCTACTAAAAACCAACTCAATAGAAAACAAAGAAATAATAGAGCACTTAAAAATAAAAACGTGCCAAATACTCATTCCCCTCCAGCAGAATATATTGCAAATATTCAAACAAAACTGCTAATAACAAAACTAAACCAGCAACCACTTAAAAACTTGGAACCCTCTTCCAAAAAATGTAAATAAATAAATGCAGAATGAAGAAGAAAACTGCTAATGACCCTACCACTGTATCTAACAATGTTAATGTAACCACAGTTAAGTATTCCCACCCAAGAAATGTACAAATATGTTCCACCGTAGAGTACTTCACAATTGTATGAAAACAGCTGATAAGTCAAACTCTACCCTGATAAATTACTGCAGAAGACTAATCATGGAAGTTCTAATTGACAGCACAATTCTGCTCAAAAGAAAATTGTTTACATTAATAAATAATAAAAAAACAGTGTGTTTCGTGTTTCAGCGGTGCAGTCCATGCCATTGCTAAAGATTTCAACCTGACACCCAGTCATTGAGCCAACGGCGATCGCATGGTTGGTCAAATGTCATTTTAGCTCCATGCGTTTAAACTACTTGTAACGGGACCAAGGAGACTGGTGAGGTAAGCCACTGTGGAATGGGTGGCTCCCGATGTTGGAGGAACTTGTTTATACTGTTTGAACTTACTTTCTCTTGACGAATTGGGAGCAATTTTGTTGGATTTCCTTGGCCCGGATTAATGACTGTGTGCTTATCTTGGGCAATGCAAGGTTGTCTATTTTTCGGATACCACATGCATCGATAAGCATTCATTTACAGTGCCTGTACAGCTTGTTTGGTGTACTGTAAGGCCTAGGTTTATTGCACAATCCTATACTGTCTGGTCGCTTATATTGGAATTGACATACTGTTCTTGTGTGCCCGTTTAGTGCACTAACTCTATATTTTATTTTGCTTGCATACGCATGGCTTTCAGCCCTGACGTTGAGTGAAATCAAGCATATAATACCCAAGTGAA
The DNA here is from genome assembly GCF_040938575.1 of Ambystoma mexicanum. NCBI lineage: Eukaryota > Metazoa > Chordata > Amphibia > Caudata > Ambystomatidae > Ambystoma > Ambystoma mexicanum. The sequence continues at coordinate 691,735,650 of NC_090923.1, forward strand.
ATTAAACTAATGTTGCTCTTGAGACGGGGACTACGTAGTGAATTGCCAACTACAGGCAAACACCCTAGAAGTTGGCACAATCCAGTAAAAACTGTCCCAAATCAAAAACATTAAACATAATCAGAACCCTATGGCTAACCCTAATAAGAATCAGGGTTCTGATTTAGTATAAAGTTCTTTACCCATGGAAGAGGTTCCAATAAAGTCTGCTCAAGACCCCCTGCTCTCCTGGTCACAACACTCTCTGGATAATAATGGGTCCTTGCTAAATCTGTGCAAACGTATAAGTTGCAGATCACTGGGAACGGCCCATATGGCAAGGAACACTGCCACCCTTTCTAGTCTCTCCGCCAGTCCTAATTTAGACATTTTGGTGTCACCCAGTGATGAGATTGGAGTACAAAGTAGTGCCCGCCAAGTCTACTTTTCATCCCCAAGGGAACCTTGACATGGGGGACCACAACCTGACTTATTATCAGAGTTACTTGCAAAAATCGAAGCAGTGTTTGACTTATGTACAATAGTCGCTTCTGACCAACGAATACTACATACTATGATGTGCAGTGTACTGGAGCCCAATCCCCAAACACAGCCTCAGATAGAGCAATCAATAGCTATTCCATCCCTTGTGTAGCCTGTGCCTATAAGGGACTTTGAGCACCAAAGAATAGACAGGAGTGCAACACAGTCGGCTAAGGATAAGATTGATATGCCACTGGATAATTCAAGCAGGGTAATTGAGATCCCTGATAGCCTAGATACTTCATGGAAGTCTCAGGATTCAGTCAATATTGCAGCTGCTACTGAGAATGATGCACTGGATGCTCTATGTGCTGAAATTTCAATTATGAAATCACCTACCCCGAGGTTCACAATAAGGCTTTACAATTTAATAACAGGGTACACCCTTTTACTCCATCTGGGTTAGCCTCTGAGCCAAGAGGCCTGCCCCCAATTGGTGAAACATTGACATTGCTAGAATAAAAGGTGATGGATTTAAACATGGCGTGGCCCTCCAGGGCCCAATTGATAAGTGGGCTCGTTCAGGAGCTTCAAAAGTCAAAAAGCTTTGATCTGACTCAGGGACAGGGTGGCCAGGCCCCAGGAGCTTCTAAGCATATAAAGAGCAATACAACTGACTTTGCTCTTAGGGGTGATGCATCAGAGAGAGGTATCAAACACAGCGTTCAGCGGACATTTTAATAAAATCAGTGGGGAATGCCAAGCCAGGAGCTTTGAGTTTCCCGGCCTTTGACTGGATGACCCTGGTGGGCCATTTGGTAACCAATGTCAGTGGGTACAGGAGGGGGGAAGACATTGGAGCTCCTACAGGGTTTAACCCTATTGGTACTGTGGCCCAACTTAGATTGGGGGCATGGGTAAAGTTGAATGAGATTAACCCCACGGAATGAAGCTAATTTTTAAATAGGTCAGCTTTATTGAAGCTCTGTGCCATCCTGCCCTTGTCATCTGCTATTACATCAGAAGATATGCTTAAGCTACAACTCCTGAAATGTGGGAGTAGTAAAAACAGGGCATTCATATAATTTACTTCCCCTTGAACTGTTTCCCTATTATATGCTAATGTAACGTTTTATTCTATATGGGCCCGCAAATAACAGTGTGTGACCAGAGATGGGTCCCTATAAATAAGGAGGGGGCCTTGTAAAAACAAAAACAGAATATCGAGGCTGAGTACCCCAAAAGGAAATACACCGAACACGGGTTACAAAGGAACATACAAAGTACTTTATTTTATACTGAATCCAGTTACAAAAACAGAGCAAAATGAGATAGCTATCGGCCCTGAGTACAACACAATGAACTCCAGCGTAGTTCAGTGTGTTCAGTGAGAGACGCTGTACATTAGAATGCATTGGCTTTTTATACACTTTGTGAGCACAATGTCTTACCCCACTTTGGGTTAATATTCCACTTCACCGATCTAGGGTTCATGCCAAGTCTCGAAAGAACCGCATATAACTGGTTTGCTTTTAATACATTTATCAACAAGTCTATACAGCAACTGTGTATTCTGGGATTTTCCATGTTAGTCTTCTTAAACATTAATACAATGTGGTTAAACAAGTGTTCTATGTTCAGTATTTGAATATATTGTTTTTATAGTATACTTGTGGATTAGTTTCTTTACACAAGTAATCCCTTACACACAAGTCAACGAAGGACAAGGTCTCAGTTCACAACCTCAACAAGTGGCCTGCAAGCAAGTTACATATTAGCTATGTACAGAGGTCAAGACGGCCATGTTGTATTTTTGGAATGACATCGTCCACCATTTTAACTCACAGGGTGACTTTAGAAAGCAAATCCTAAAATGGTGGATTGACCTAAAATGGCGGCTTACATTGGTTTTAAGGTAAGGACCTTGCAACACGGATTCTTTTGCAAGCGACTTTGGAGCAGCTTGGCGTAGGCCAATATACATATATTTATTGCAATAGGAGGCACGATATAATTTCTCTTTTGACATTGTGGCATGACCTACCGAGAGAGTGCAGGATGACAAATAGGTGATGGGAGGCCCAGAGTGTGGAATATGAAGCAGCTACCTGGGGTGGGCGCATGGAAGTGCCCGCTGAGATACCACAAAAAAGGCCACACTGACGGATTAACATTGCCAGTTGGAATATACAGGGCTTTAGCCACCTTTTTTGTAGGAATGGTTCACTGGCAACTCTGATAAGCTATGCCATTTTTATGCTACAAGAAACCTGGTTGGATAGTTCCCTCCAGGTGGAGGGATATCACATATACTAAGTGATGGCAAAAAAGGGCACCAAGGGTAGACCCTTTGGGGGCCTTATAATTGGAGTCAGTCATTGCTTTCACTCTTGCCAGATAGAATGTTCCACATCTGTAGAAAATGTATTGGCTGTCGAGGTGTGGCAAGGGTATACCGTCCTTTGATCGCAGGACTTTTCATCGCAGGGTTTTTTACCGCAAATGTATTTTTGAAAAAAAACGTGTTTTTTTTGGGTGGGTTAAAAAATTTAAAAACATTGTGTAAGGGAATAAAAAAATAAATAAAGTGAACGGGGGTTTTGAGGGGGTAACCCCAAAAAAAAATAAAAAATGAGATGGGTTTTTTTTCCCAAAAAAAATTGCGGTAAAAAACCCCACGATGAAAAGTCCCGCGATTAAATAACCGTGGCAAGACGGCCCGGAGACTGTCTGGAAAATATTGGTGATTAATGTTTATATACCTCCCTCTATTAACATGTTGAAGGAAGCTAAAGTATCCCTGCAGGAACTCTTTTCGACCAGTGCAGGGACAAAACGTGATTATATTGGGTGGAGATTTGAATGCTAAGCGTACAGAAGTAAATTTGTGTGAATCATGTAGCAAAGTTTTGAAAAAAGTGTGTAATGACCCATGGTTGTGGTAACAGCAAGGGAAAGAAATGGGTGGATTTCTTCCACCAATGGGATTTGTTGATGTCGAATGGTAGAACTGTACGCAATATACCAGGGAATTATACCTGGTGTGGAAACAAGTGCACAGCTACTTTAGATTATTATTTTGGTAATAATGGCTGTTTGCTTGTGACCACAGAACTAGAGGTGCATCATATGTACAGTACCGATCATGATATTTTATTACTGTCCATTGATATGCAACATGTTGGTCTTGTGGGAAGCCATTGTATTAATGTTTATACAAATCATGCGGGTAATTGTATCCAGTGGTCTGGAAGGAATTTACAGTGAATTATTGCAAGCCTTGCCGGTCTGAGTGATCCTGCTTTTCTGATGATGGAATGTATGAGTGGCAATGAAATTGAGTACTGGATTGGTAGTATGGCAATTGAAGTTGCCGCTGCTAGTGATAAAAGGTAGAACTATTTATGTGATAGGCCACTGCACAGGTATGAGATTGCTATTAGAGACGCTAAAAGAGCCATGCAAAGGGAAATATGGAAGGCACGCAACTCTGGGCAATCTGGCCAAGAGTTGGCTAGGCGTACCTTCATGATTAAGAAACAGTAACAAGGTTGGCTCAAAAGATGGAAGTGTTCAACTCTCAATGCCAGCTGGCAAGAAATGTTTATTGCAGTTAGTGGTGCAAACCATAAGAAATGATGGAATATTTTAGCAATGGCAAAGGGGGATAGAAATAAATGCTTGCTCAATCCCATTTGAGAGAATGATTGGTTGGCATATATTCAAAAGCAAAGTGTTGAGGTTGAGCCTGCAAATACCCCCAGTGCATGTGCTGGGGGGTTAGCCCTTGATATTTGATTAAGAGGATATATATCAGCTAATTCTGAGCCTTAAGAAATCTAGGGCATCTGGCCCCATCAGCCGTGCGAATATTACTTTGAAGCATAATCCTGTCTCCTGTGCCAGTATATTAAGAATATTATTTAGGAAGGTGTGTTTGATGCAAATGATTCCCGAGTCGTGGCAACAATCGATCCTATTGGCTGTTTTTAAGAAGGGTGACTCGCTCATGCCGGAAAATTATAGGCTTTTATCATTGTTGGATGTTTCGGGAAAAGTCTTCTCAACACTGATTCTTAGGGAGGTGCAGGCCTGGGTAGATAATGCAAATATACTACCCTTTATTCAGACTGAGTCTAGACCCGACCGTTGCACCACCCACACCCAGAATTCTGGACCATTTGATTAGAGGGATCCTGAAAACAGGTGTGTGTACATTGTAGATTATGTTCATTGACTTCAAAGCAGCATTTGACGGATTCAACAGATCCAGGCTGTGGGAGAAATTACTTGAATATGAGTACCCGGCTTGGATTGTTGAGGTGTTAAGAGGTTTGCACCGTAATACCAAAGCCTGTGTTAGGATGAATGAAAAGGGGGGGCTATCTAAGCCAGTCCCCATTATGTAAGGGGTGAGCAGGTCTGCACTATTGCGCCATTGTCCTATAATTTATTTAAAGCAGATCTTCCATCTCGGCTTGCGGCTTGCAGGCGATGTTGCCAAATGGTGGGTGGTGGTTCCATCCCCTGCAAGCTGTATGCCGATGACTTGATTATGTTTAACTATATGGTTATGGGAGCTAATGCTATGTTTGAACCTCTGATTAGCTATACGACTGTAAATGAGATGCAAATAAATATGAGGAAAACAAAGATCACGCCTGTTACATCAAAAAAGGTGAACTACCTTGATTTTCAGACCTCCATATGGATGGTCGAATATGTGGCATCATATCTGTACTTGGCTCTTGACATGAGCCACACTAGGGCCATGCCTACAGAGTGTTGATGAAGATAGTTAAGGCTAAGCATATGACCCACCTAATTTGTAATTTCAAAAGAAATACACCAACATTTTTTATGGTGGGAATCCTTACCCTCTATAAGCAATGCTTCTGCCCTATAGTTCTCTATGGACAAGAGGCCCTGGCCATGAGAGATCTTCAATGGCTGGGAGTACTAAAGGGAGCATTATGGAAATCCATTCTGAGATTGCGCAAGTCCACCCCATGGAATACCTTAGACTGGAGTTAGGGCTGCGCCTCTCAAGAGTGAGCTGCTCATTAGAAGGGGTGTTTTTCATATTAAAATGCATACCCTTCCTATATGCCAACTACTTACACTTTTGGGGCCCAGTATTTCTGACCAATCCGCAGGAAAAAGCCAGTTTGATGCTTTGGTATGTAGAATGTATGAGGCTATTAACAGGTACCCCGATGTTTCTCGAGGGACCAGACTTTTATGCCTGAGATGTATTTTTAGGTTATACTCATCTGGTCATGAGGAGTAGCCACAGTGAGGTGTCTACGGTGGTACATAAATATTTTAAACCTCAGAGCTACTTGAGACAATGACCAAACCTATCGGTACAGAGTTTCCATTTAAGGCTGAGAACCAATCAGCTGTCTAAACTGGTTGCATTGGGCGGATCTTTGGGTATTCCGCTTGAGGAAAGAATCTGTCATCTATGTAAACTATTGGGGATGCTGGAGACAGCCAAACATCTGTTAACAGAGTGCCCAGTCATATGTACGGATTATACAACTGTAATATGTCATATGGTATCTTGTTATGATTCGATTAAGGAGGAAGCCTTTTGGACTTACTGTCTGAATAAGGAAACTGAAAGTTCACATATTTCACTTTATTGTTTGTGGTGCATAGACCAAGGGCTTTACCTCCTGATAACCCACATTTAGGGTAATGAAATAACTTATTGAATTATAGAGGAGGATCCCCACTGATACTTTGCGATATCAAACATATATTTTAGAGGAATTTTAACATGTATCTTATTTACATACATATAAACTGAAAATGCTATTTGAGATTATTAATTAAACCACTGATGATGCACACCATTGCAGTATTTGTGATTTGTGATTTTATTAAGAAATGTGTCCATATTCAAGAATTGCATATAGTGATTACATTTTTGATATTTTAGAACTATATACAAATACATAAATAATAATTAATTTTAAACAGAATGAAACCACTAACAAAATGAATCAGTAAATTAAAACATGCTAGACATGTGCAATGTCAACATAGATAACTGTTCAAACTTCTGTGAAGGTGAATGGATTCACACAAGCAGCACCAAACCATATTTCAATGAAGATGCTAATAAACAAGACCAGAAAAACTCCAATTGCCATACATAGTAATGGCAGAGGCTATGAAATGGTAGAAAACACCATCATGGCATAAGAAACCCATATCGAAAAAACATCCCCAACAAACTTTCAAGCAACTGTTCCTTTTACCAAACCAATCTGTCTGGTCTACAAATGGCCATTCAGCTTAATGTGTAAAGTATGTCAACAATCATTCAAATTGTTACAACAATTCCTCAATTACTATGTGAAAGTACAAGACAAAATTTGAATACAAATGTTACTAACCATCGACTCCTGTCCAGTGTGCAAATACACTGGACTGTGAGGACATTCATTAGCCTGCATTTTGGGAACTTCTTGCAAAAGCACCTTCCACCACATAAATATGTTAGGAACACACCATTCCAGTATGTAGAATTTTTTGTAGTGACTGTACTATTCAAAAAGTCCTGCTTTACAAATGCAACCTTTTAATAACATTCTCCTACATGGAACAACCAAAGAAATCCTTTAACAACTAAAACACATCCAAAGTAAATGTTTTGGAAGTGAAGATGACTTCGAAAATTCAGTAACTTTAGCGAGAACCTTACAAACACTGATCTTCTAACAAACACATACAAAAAAGAAATAGCAAAGTTTAAAAGCACAACTGCTGAAGTACCAAACCAAGTATGTGTCTGTTGTTGCAGAACTTTTTCATAAAAAGAGCACAAAAATTATAGATATGACTTACAAAATAAAGGACAATGAGGCATCCCAATGGTTCCAATTAGCATTATATCTTATAACAGAAAATAAATACAAAATAAGTTACCCCTCAATACTTTACACATACCGCAATACAAAGCTTGATAATAATCAAATGCCATCACGTGCTGTCACTAATAACTTGGAAATATTCTGACTTCAGAAAGTCCAGTAATCGTCCCTGGTTTAGACTAACTGGAAGATACAAGCGCAGAGAGTAAGTACCCAGGTTTTCAGGGCACTATTATAGTGACTGATGTACCAGAGGTACACTATGATCCTCATTACATTACTGTTGTCTCATATCTGTTCACAGATAGGTGGAAAGTTGAGGTTGAAGCACCCTGCTTTTTAGATCATTTTGGAAGCGGGCGGCACAGATTGTGTAATTCTGGGATTTGAGACCAGTGACAATCATTTATACATCGTTGTTCTATGCTTAGTGCCCACTCATTGTTGGTTTTAAATCTGACCTAGGGTGGCATTTTTTGTTATCTATATTACAGGGAACAGTGAGCTCCTTGCAAATACGGGAACTTTATTATCTGAATAAACGTCGACTATCGGGTATTTCCATTGCCCACATCTACATTGATGAGATAGCCCATGACCCAGGGATTACAGGGTAAGATGTATATCATAGTAGTGCAGTATGAGAATACACTACTGTATGCACAAAATAGTCTAACTTGAATATTTGTTGTACATTAGGATAGAAGATAGAAGATAGAGGAAAGAAGGCAAGATTTATAAAAGTAATTGGAACCTGCCCATTATATCCATTTGAGGTTTTAAGAGACTCCAGGACATTAACTCCTTGAGCTAGAGATATATGTAATTTATAACATGCTCTACACCCTTACAGAGATAAAGGTGACGTAAATGACTGAAGTGATAAACCAGTATTGTGACACTTAGTGTTAATGTAGTTCCTCCTTTTGATCAACAGGGTACATTGCCTTTATTAGAAGACTTTTGTAATGGAATACAGATTTGTCTTGAATAGAATCGACACAAGATACTACACACCCCTGAAGAATTTCCTACATTATTGTGTTTAAGGGACAGAAACTTGTACAAGTTGGGAATCTATAAAGTATAAGAAATAATATGAAATAGCCAAGACTGTTATGGCAAAAGGATCTTAGTGCAAATGAGTTACATTTTTGGATCTAGGATAAATCATATTATTGAGACCCACTTATGTTGATTCACTTGTATTGTTTTAAGTTTTGTAATCATTTTATGTGTTATGATCATTTTTAAATTGTTTTTATTAGGAATTCTATTTTGTGTGATTCATGACATTTGTTAATTTTTGATCATGAACAAATATAGCAGTATTATTTAACTGCCTACAGGATACCCATTTTTGACATGCACTTTTTTGACATTGAACTTCTTTTTGTAGATGATAAGTACTTCTCCACATAGTATGACATTTGTGTATCCCCTTCTGTGGTTCATAGCCATTTTGAGAACAGTGAGATCCACACAAAGAAAAGCATCAGAATATCGTTCTTTACAAATGTATTCTGAAGGCTCTTTACAAATGTTTTCTGAAGATCCCAGATTCAGACATAATTTAGAATACATCTTCCACCTCATGTTCAAATATGAACTAGCAATTCTATGTTATGGCGTTGCACATACATTAAAAACAGGCTCTAATTTAAAAATAAATGTCTGCTACCCAACTGCTTCAAAAGATAATAGACTAAGATCACGTCTTGCAGTCAAGTACACAAATCTCTTGGCAAAATGCATTGTACAAAATAATTCTGGTTCTGACGTCACAGAGATGTACGTTGTATTATAAGAAACCTCAGCCCACCCACCTGGTTTGTTACTTTAGGTTGTGCAGATATGCATGGGATGACTTGCACTACTTCTTACGCATAGCAAACCAAAATAAAGAAGGAATAGACATAAAACACCACGAGCACTCTGTTCTCTTGACCCTATAAATGTATCTTTTTATTGCCATGCTACAATTCATCTTTAATAAAAGTATTCTTCCTCTCTAGAAGTGAAACACTTCTTTTGGAGAAAAGACTATCAAGCCAGAAGAGCACCACCCATCTGCATTCTTTTGTGGATTAAAGATGCTCCTAAATTTGGTTATGACAGTGATGCCACTGTTTTGCAGTTTATTCACACATACATATTCTGCTTCATCCCTTCAAAAACCACACATACTGAGCTACGTACAGACATGTTACGCTTTCAAAAACATAAGTGTGGCAAATACTGCTGACGCAGATATAAAAATAAAGGTACATAGTACACCAAATGCTGCTTTGGTTTCCTTACACCAGTTTAAACAAACTATCAGGTAAACAGCATGAAGTCTTTTGTTAGACACAGTGTGAAAGGCAAATTGCCTAAATAAAAATACAACATTAAAATAAATGAATCTTCAAAGTGCATCAATGATTACTATGCAATCATTGCCCTCATGTGGAATGCAAATGTAGATATACAATATTTTGCAGACAATTCCACTGCTGTGGCAAGATATGTCACAGCCTATCTCACCAAAGCTGAGAACGCAGAGGGTGACATAACATCTGACAAAACACTGTCACAAAAAAATGTACAGCTTTGGCATAAATATGGTCTCTCATAGAGAATGTGGATGCTATGAAGGTGCAGACCGTATAACAGGCACAGCTTTATATGGCAAATCTGAGCACATAGTCTGGCCAAGCCTTGGTCCAGCTGCATCCAGAAAAAGAGTGCTCAAATCCTACCAAGACATAGAAACAATAGCCAGAAATGATCCCAAAAGCCAGGACATTTAAAAAAAAAATAATAATTAGACACATACTACCCAAACTGAAATAGTGCTTTGAAAAACATGTGCCTATACCACATAGCCCAAAACTACTTCTACAAAAATAATACCAAACCAGATGAAACAAATGGAAAATATGTTGTCTCAGCTTGTGAAGGAAGCCTCATCAAACTTACCAAACCTATTCTAATTATTCATATAAAATGATCATTTAAAACTCCTCAACATAGAGAACTTTATTGCATGGCCCTACTGCAACATTTTAAACCATGGAGAAAAGAAAATGAATTATTATGTAGCCAAGACCCATTTGAAGCTGCATTCAATGCAAATGAAAGCAGTATAACGAATGTTAATTTCAATTAATAAAAAAAAAAAAAATGTTGGACAATGAACGCCAACAAAAGGAAGGGCAGTCAACCTTCGCTTACAGGAAACTAAGAACCACTTGGAGAGCCACTCATTCTAAATAAGGCATACATAGCCACGACCGAAGTAGAAAATAGCATGTATCAATAAAAACAATCAGAAGAAAACTTGTCAGCGTAGACATCACACCTAAATTATGAGCAATTTAGCATTTACCTAGAAGTGACTGAATAAATTGACCATGGTTTGAAGCACGAAAGTTAAACTTGTAGCTTTCAAAATTATAAACCTTTGCTCCTCTATGTAAGTGGTGAATCATGTTCTGGAAAAACTCATAGGGCTCAATTGGAATGATGAGGATGCTCACAATGGGCCCGTTAATGACCCGTTAATGATGGGTCCGTTGTTAGCATCCTGGTCTGCTTGCAGGTGGTGGTAAGCAAGTCTGATCTGGACCCATTAATGACAGGTCCATTGTTAGCATCCTGGTCTGCTTGCAGGTGGACCAGACATGCTTACTGCCACCCGCGAGCGGATCCGTAATGTGGCAGTCTGTACTGAACGGTGCCGGTACCTTCCCGGCAGCAATTATTCTGCGCCTGCCTACCGTGTAATGAGGACCAGTGTCTCAGGAATAAGGCAACAATTCAACTACTGTGCAGGATTGGTAACAATCACCATAAACACACAGGAAGATCCACTAGAATTTCTAATGTATTTACTGCAAGTACTGGAAACCAAAAACCTACCAATAAATGAAATCTGAAATGATATGTGTATGTATCTATACCAAATTGTGAATCGATTCCATTTCATCAGCTGGTGCAAAATGCAAATCATGGCATACTATGCACTTTTTACAATTCAGACAACCGTTCCACCTTGCACATAAACTCACATAACCAATATCTAATGCTAATGCTATTAAGGTAAAACGCAGATGGTACCAAAAACAACTGCAAGCTTACAAGCTTTGCACACAGGCAAGTATTTCTTGGCAATAAAACCTTCACAACAGTAGGCATAATCTACCAAACTGGTGCCACAATTAAAAAAATATGTTGTTGGTTTGAATGCAACAACACTTCCGTTACTCTGAAACAGAGATTACCAGGAAATCTAACAAATGCTACTTAATATTCCTTAAACCTAAATGTAGTTACTGACATGCAAAACGATCAACAGTTAGATTACGCCAACTGGTATTGAACTGTATCCATAATACGCAATGGTACTTTTGAATAGCAAAATAGTAAGAATACACTAACAGTTATCTAACTGTATTCAAACATACCCTTCAGAATTATAAAACTATCAACAGTTAGAATACTGTTACCAGCTGGTATCTAACTACATCTATAGTGCTGCAATGCTGCTTTTGAAATGCAAAACTATTTCAGTACACCAACAGGTATCTATATACTTAAGAAACACCTTTTTTTTTAAAGTATAACGGTACATTTGAAAAGCAAAACAGTTAGAATACTTCAACTTGTATCTAACTACTTAAAAAATACCCTTCATTGAACTTCATTGCACCATCACAATAACACTGCTTTTAACAACAAATGCACTTATTTTTGCACTTTAAACATTCTCTTAAGTACTGCACACTTCAAACAAACATACCATGAAAGTTAAACTCACACAAATGTAGTAGTATTTTTAAAATCCTGTATAGATTTTTTTTCCAATGACCCAATGATTATGCAAACAGAAACAGCAACTATGCAGAACACACAGTAATGTTTCAAACATGGTACTTAGAATGTACTGATTATGAGGGTCTAAAAAATGTAGTCACAGAGTTGTAGAAGCAACAACAGTTAGACCATGCCAACTGGTAGCTAACTGCATGCATAATACTGCAATGTTACTTTTGAATACAACAACAGGTATTGAACTGCTTCAAAAAATACTCTTAAGAACTATAAAACTATCAACAGTTAGAATACGCCAACTGGTATCTAACAGCATCCATAATACTGCAATGCTACTTTTGAATATCAAAATTGTTAGTATACACCAACTAGTATCTAATGGCTTCAGAAAATAGCCCTCCGGGCCTATAAAACTATGAACAGTTAGAATACACCAACTGGCACCTAACTACATCTATAGTACTGCATGCTGCTTTTGAAATGCAAAACAGTTTCAAAACAGTTTCAATAACAGATATCTAAGTACTTCAAAAATACCTTTAAAAAAAAAGTACAATGGTACTTTTGAAAAGCAAAACAGTTAGAATACACCAACAGGTATCTAACTACTTCAAAAAATACACTTCATTGCAAATATACCATCACAATTCTTCCTACTCCAACACTGCTTGTAACAACAAATATATTTATTTATGCACTTTAAACATTCCCTTAAGTACTGCAAACTTCAAACAAACATACTGTCAAACTTAAACTCACATAAATGTAGGAGGTTTTTTAAAATCCTGTATGGATTTTTATTCCCAATGGCCCTATTATTATGCAATCAGAAACAGCAATTGTGCAGAACACACAGTAATGTTGTTTCAAACATAGTACTTACAATGTATTGATTATTACGGTCTAAAAAATACATGAACATGTGAGATTGTATGCAATGAAACATTGTATACTATCCTGCCTAACATATTATACAGCAACAATTCCTCCTTCATTACCATGCACTACAAACTCAACCTGTACCCCCAATTGTACAGCAATCACAAGTACTATTTGCACTACAATTGTATTATGTCACCATGTTACAAATACTGTATTCTGCCCATACACTATCTAAAATTACTATTCACATATTATTATAATGGTTACATCGAGTGGCCAGATTGAATTTCTATACACATATTATAATAATGGTTGTGGCCAGTGACCAGATTCTTTGGTTGCATGGCCATATTATGCTGTGGTGGTTGTGGCCAGTGGCCAGATTCTTTGGTGCATGGCCCAAGAATCTGGCCACTGTCCACAACCACCACAGCATAATACTGCATTGCACTCAAGAATCTTGCCACTAGACACAACCACCACACAACAACTCGCCCTGAACCTCCCAATTCATATGACGTCTGAAGACATCAAAATGGACAGCCAACCCTATTTTTCACCTATGAAAACATCCCCATATCAATGATGTTCCACTCCAGTATCCTGACCAACCCTCTTTCAGTCACCAAAAAACAGCAAATGTGTTTCTCAAGATGTCTGCCGAAGACTATGTCCACAAACTAAAGCAGTGTCTGCAGGCTACCACACCACCCGTATATTCTTTTTCCACCTATACAAAGAGCCCCATATCATCTTTTGTCCACTCCCCCCCCTTCTCAGCCCCTCTTTCCAACACCAAATGTACCAAAATGTGTTTTCTAAACTTTTTCCCCACTGATCCGTCCACGGTCAGTTGCAGCTGTCCACGGTTCCAACATGGTGGGGGTTTTCGGAAAACATGACGCACCTCAAGCTTTTCACCATCCAATCGGTGAGCATGTCTGTTGACCGTGAATATCACAGCAACCCCTGGGACCATCAGGGGCCTGTCTGCAGAGCTAACAGGGTAGTGGATCCATGGACCAAATCGAGATATCACTAATTAATTTTTACCTACTTTCTGGCTGTTTTAAAAAAAAAATACTCTACAGATTTACACCAAATTAAATCACGCCTTTGGAACCAAGCCGCGGCTCCTGCCGCAACTTTGGTGAAAATCCGTCCAGCGGTTTGGGCTGTGGAAGTGAGCACATCTTTTCCATTGCGTATATGGAAAAAACTGAAATGTTGGGACACCCCCTATAACTTTGCCCCCCGTCCCCTTGATGAAACCTCACCAAACTTTGCAGAATAGATATGATGGGGCCACACACTTTCTTTGCAAAATTTGGTAAGGATTCGTCCAGGGAGGGCAAAGTTATAAGCCGCCCAAAAAGTGCTCTTCCTATGGTTTGAACAACTTAACCATAACTACAGGGCCGCTACCGCAGGCCCTGAAATGTAGCCATTTTCCAGGCACTGCTATCATATGCCCAGAAATCATACCATTTTCCAGCTATTACCATTCTAGGACCGGGTAATGCTGCTATGGAAGTGCTTAGCAAATGTCTATCCCATGACTGCACAAAAGTCAAATCTGTTGGCTTTGCCACTGGTTGGTAAGATGTGCAGTGGTGGTATGCATTCCTGTGTGATAGCCACTTTTAAATGTTGCACTGTAGGTGATCAGGGCGAATTGCTCAGGTTTCAATACCGCAGTGCAGGTGATATTTCTGCATTGCTTTTATGGTGCCCTGTTGTGATGAGCCTCGTTCAGAATTTCAAGTGCATTTGTTTTAATCCTGCAATGTGGACCACACGTTAGTATTTCATTGGTGTTGTCTTGTATTTTGTGAACTTGCCTAAGTCCTGCAGCAAAGATCACATTTCAGTATTGTAGTGATTGTGGCCTGTGCTATTTGAGGTAAACCTCCAAGTCCTTCAACAATGTTACATTCATTAATGGAATAGAATTCTTGCTTGAGGCATTTTTCTTTCAATCCTCTAGTGAGTCAGCCCTTTCAGAATTCTGCTCCGAAGTGAGGTGTACTGGTTCTGCTGCGCTGGTCCCGTCTTCGGAGAAGTGTGCTTGTATCACGTGTCACAGAGTGACATATGTTTAAGAGGTTATCTACTTCAAAAACAAACTTTAATATACAAGTGCTTATTATGTTAAAGAGGTGAAATACGGCATGCAAAACATAAACAGAGAGGGGCAAATGATAGTAATGGAGCTAGGAGTAGCAACCCTGGCTGATGTGAGTTAGATCCCGGCTCCCACCTATGTTCAGCAGCCTACCATTTCTCCAGCAACCAAGGGCCCTGAACTTCCAAGTCTAATCTGTTTAACTCTCCTCAACGGTTTAATGCTCTTCCTCCTCCCAACTCTTTGTCCACCCTTTTTGCAACCTGGCCCTTTAGAATAGTGTCTGTTCTCCACTTCCTTTTAACTCTACCAGACTCACAGCCTCTGTAGTCTTCCTCTATCACTTTCTTTCCTCTATGCTTGTATAACTCTAATTCTTTCTCTTTCAAGTCTGCCACACGTTTCACCTCCCCAGTCATCACTATCATCTTAATATTTATTTCCTTTTCCTCTACCTCCAATGATCCCTCACCTCTTCTCTTTTCACCACTATTGCAGCTTCAACCTCCTCCTGGTGATTGTTACCTTCCTCGAGATGCCTTGCCCACACCTTCCTAGTTCTCATGTTCCCGAGGATCTTACACCTTTCACCAAATGAAACTAATGCCTTCTTGAACTCCCTTCCTAGTGATGTTATCAACTTTGTACTTATGACCTCCCTTTTTTACCATCACCTTATTTGCACACCCACTGATGTTATCACCACCTCTTGCCACTCTACTAACGACCTCTTCTGTATGTCATGAACTACAGAACACGTCCCTTTTGGACTTCCTGGTCATTGTCACAACGGGGCGTGCACTCCATAATACTCCCAACATGGTCGTCTAGCGTGAAATCCCTTTCTCGCTCCACGCGCTGGACGTTACATATTCTATTAATAGACCACGCCTTCCGTGCGTCTCCTTCCTTTCCTCCTATTTCCTGGACCTGTGTGCTTGTTTCACCTTTCCTAGTTCCCCAGATTCCTGGATCCGCATCCTGGAAACTGAACGCACTCTGGAGTCAGAAGAGACTCGGGCAGCCTTGTTCAAAACCAGGTCTGTCCGCAAGAAGGCAGCGACCAAGGCCTCCAGCACAGAACCGACCAGGTGAGAAGGGGGGAACTCCTTGACAGTTTGAGACGCCACCCGACCGAACTCGATAGCGAGATGGAAGCCACCGTTCAGGACATGATGCGTCGCATGCAAGAACTATCAACCGAGGTCTTAAATTTAAAGGCGGAAAACGCCGCACTCAAACAATTGGACCTATCCCGGGATTCGGCCACAAAAGAAAGCGTCTTGTTTGTTTGTTTGTTTGTTTATTTATTTATATAGCGCAGACCAGGCCCAAAGGCAACCGGGCGCATATCTTGGCTGAAAGTTACAGTTATAACATATCATCACATTGGTACCAACAGATTGTGAACAAAATATACAGAATATACAATTGACATTACAAAACAGAGCAATAAGCGGACCAGTAGTGCCGGAACAAAGCAGAGCTAGGTCCCAGATGGCCCGTCAGAGTCAGAGGGCGGTTGTTAGTGAGATGTAACTAGCCAAAGCTTGGCTTTGTGTTTGAATAGGTTAAATAACGGTAAGGTTCTGATGGTGAGTGGTACAGTGTTCCAAAGCTTGGCTGCCAGGACTGGGAAGCTGGCTCCCCCAGCTGTATGAAGCTTGAATCTAGGGATTGCAAGACCGTGGGACTGTGCAGATCTGAGTACTCGCGTTGGTATATGTTGAGTGAATCGAGAGGCTAGATATGAGGGGGCCTGGTGGTTAACACATTTGTATGTAAGAGTGAGTGCTTTCAGTGAGATCCTTTGGGCGACTGAGAGCCAGTTGAGGTTCTTCCTGGTTTCTGAGATGTGGGCAGATCGAGGGATATTAAGAGCCGCTCTAATGGCATTATTTTGGGTAGTCTGAAGTTTGTTAAGATTGCCCTGGTTAGTGCCTTGGTACAATGTTGTCGGCATTGTTGACAAATACGATGGGTCAGCAAAAACCCTTTGTGGATTCCTGGATTCATGTTTGGTCCACTTTACATTTAAGCCTTATTACTTTTCGACTCCCAGGGCTAAGGTGGCTTTCATAATTTCCCACCTTTCCGGGAATGCCTTAACCTGGGCTACACCCCTCGTTAACTCCGGCGATGCCCTCCTAGATGACTATGATAGGTTCATACAGGCCCTTAAAAACATGTTTGATCGCCCTGAGAAGGTCTATAGTGCCCAGGAACGTATGTTAGACTTTCAGCTGGTTCCCAGGATATGCTCACTTATGTGACCCGATTCAAACAATTGGCCAAGGAAGCTGATTGGTCCTCTGAGGCGAGTTTCACCCTGTTCAGGAGAGGACTGAATGATGAGATTAAGGATGAGTTGGCCAGAGTGGCTCGACCAAACTCATTCCAGGCACTAATGGACTTTGCCATGCAAATAGACTTCCATATCCAGGAAAGAAAGGCTGAAAAGAAGAAATCCAGGGGAAATTCTTCCAAGGTGTCCTTTGAGAGCACCGTCAGAACGGACACAAACCCAGGCTCAGTCACAGAACCAGAACCCATGCAGATAGGAGCCTTCCATGGACCCATATCCCCGCAAGAAAGGAGGAGAAGGATTCACACGGGGTTGTGTATGTATTGTGCTTCGGACAAAAATTTGGTTAGGGAATGACATCGAGCCCCCCCCTCAGCGTTCGGGAAATGCCAGCTTCCGATCCTAGATGGAGCAGAGCTTCGGGAGAGAGATGTTTGCTCCACATCAATTCCATCCTTGAACTCTCCTGGACAAAACAAATTGGTCATACTACAGGCATTTCTATCACCCTCCAAGAGCAAGACCTATCCCATTTTGGCCTTGATAAACTGTGGAGCTATGGGGATCTTCATTGATCATGATTGGATTGCTAGTCACCAGATTCCGTACAAGAAGCAAAGTACTTTGCAGCCTGTGGAAGCCATTGACGGAAGACCCCTCACTTCAGGGCCCTTAAGCTTGCAGACCTAGGAGATCCAGCTCTCAATAAATCACCATCAAGAGCTGATTAGGTTCGACATCATTAAGTCAGCCCACTAACCCATGGTATTGGGTATGCCCTGGTTACAAAAACACAATCCGTATATCACTTGGACAGCAGGATCACTATTCCTAGGCTCAGAGTTTTGTATGTCTCACTTTCTATTCCTGGAACCTTCATTAACACCCCCTAAAGAACTGCATAAAGACCAAGAAACACCACTCATGGTTTCCAATATCATACAAGTCCCTGAGGCCTACCAAGGTTATGCAGATGTGTTTTCAACTGCCATAGTCCAGGCCTTACCCCCACACAGGCCTGAAGACTGCGCAATAGAAACGGAACCCTCAGCAGTGATTCCCTTCGGCAGGATGTTCATCCTTTCTGAACCCGAGAAGAAGGCCCTCAAAGAATACCTGGATACCAACCTTGAAAATGGCACCATAAGACCTTCAAAATCTCCAGCAGGTGCTTCGTTATTCTTTGTTCCCAAAAAGGATACCCAGGAACTCAGACCCTGCCGCGATTATCGTGGCCTAAATCAATGCACCCTCAAAGACCAATACCCACTACCCTTGATTTCGGATATCCTGGAAGCCGTAAGAGGCGCGATAATATTCACCAAGTTGGATCTCCGGGGTGACTATCATTTGATCCGTATCCGGGAAGGAGACGAGTGGAAAACCACCTTTAGAACACCCTATGGCCATTACGAATACCTGGTCATGCCCTTTGGACTAGCTAATGCCCCGGCAGTCTTCCAACGTTTTATGGATAGGGCGTTCTCTGAATGTTGTTCCTCTTCATCATTGTATATCTGGATGACATATTGATCTTTTCCAAGGACCCTCAAAAGCATGAAGAACACGTAAAGGCAGTACTACAGAGACTCTGTGAACACCAACTCTTAGCCAAACCCGAACAATGCTTGTTTCACGTTACCTCTGTTCACTACCTAGGATTTATCCTTAGTCCAGAGGGAATTGGTATGGACCCTTCAAAGGTAAAGGCTATTCTGGCATGGCCTGCTCCCACGTCCATGAAACAAGTTCAATCCTTCCTGGGGCTTGCCAATTTCTACCGAAAGTTCATATCCACCTTTTCCGAGATTGTTCAACCGATCGTTTCTCTCTTAAAGAAGGACACCCCTTTTATCTGGTCCACACAGCAAGACACAGCATTCCATTGTTTGAAGACCGAGTTTACACAAGCTCCTATCTTAGCCCAACCCGACATAAGCCGATCATTTCTAGTGGAAACGGATGTCTCTAATTACGCCATAGGAGCAGTGTTGAAACAGAAATTAGAAGATAAGCTGGAACACCCCATTGCTTATCTTTCACGAACCCCTGACTCTGAGTGAAACACATTACTCCGTCATGGAAAAAGAATTGTTAGCCATCTGCCAAGCCTTCACTGAATAGCGGCATCTACTTCTGGGAGCTATGCATCCAGTCCAAGTCCGTACAGACCACTGTAATCTTCAGATTCTACAGTCATTGGAATGTAGAAATAGTCGTCAGGCGAGTTGGGCCTACTTTTTTGCTCAGTACCAGTTCCACATCACTCATGTTCCCGGATCACATAACCTGATTGCTGACGCCTTGTCTCGACAACCTGACTACGTAACCACTGAAGATAAGGCATATCCTAAGATGTTTTCCCCCACGATCTTCGTAGCTCAAGCAGTCAACCTCCTGGAAGAAATCCGAGTGCAAACCCAATCCTCTGAGTTATGGAAGGATATGTCAAGGAAAAATCAATGGAATCTAAGAGCCAAGGAAGGATATTTATTCAAGGACAATGCACTGCTCATTCCTACATAGAAATTACAACAGAAAATAATAAATCTCTGTCATGACACACTTCACTCCGGGCATCGTGGCATCACCAATACCCTCCGTCTTATACAGAGACAGTTCTAGTGGCCTAAGATGAAGACTGACGTACAGCAGTACGTCCAAGCTTGCGTTGTCTGTGCTCAAAATAAGCATGATAACAAGAGACCGGCGGGTCTTCTACTGCAACCAACACTGCCAACTAGGCTATGGAAATTCATCGCAATAGACTTCATTGTGGAACTACCACCATCTCGAGGATACACTACTATCATGGTTACCATAGACTTGTTCACTCATATGGCTCATTTTACACCCCTCAGTAAACTACCATCCTCCTCTGAACTAGCTGGAATCTTTCTGGAACACATATTCCACCTGCATGGACTTCCTTCCAAGATCATATCTGATAGAGGACCTCAATACGTCTCACAATTCTGGAAACATCTCTGTCGAATTCTGGGAATTCAACGTGCCCTCTCTTCAGGGTATCACCCCCAAACCAATGGAGCCACAGAACGTGCGAATCAGACCCTGGAACAGTATCTTTGATGTTTCGCTACCAAGGTCCAGGATGACTGGTCACTCCTGATACCCGTTGCTGAATTCGCCTACAACAACTCCGAACATTCAGCGCTCAAAACCAGTCCTTTTTATTGTAGTCAAGGGTTCCATCCATTGGTTTTACCCTCTGTTCTTCCTCATTCTACACCGGTGCCTACTGTTGACTCCTGGATCAAAACCCTCATCAACATACACCAGGAGGCCAAGGAATACTTAGAGAAGGCCAGACCACAGACCAAGAGATATGCGATTCCAAAAGAAGACCAGCCCCCTCTTATGCAGTCGGTGACCAAGTATGGTTGTCATCAAAATTACTACCCCGACATCTACGACCAAACAAATTGGCTCCCCGGTACTATGGGCCATTTCTCATCAAGGAAATTATTAACCCCGTCTCAGACCGGATCAAACTACCAGACTCCTGGAAGAAAATTCATCCAGTTTTTCATACCTCCTTATTGAAACCCTACATTCCATCCTCCCAGAATTCCTGTAGACCTCCTCCTCTGCTGGTCGACAACCAACTGCAATATAAGGTATCCCAGATTTGCGATTCCAGGTATAAACAGGGCCAGCTTCAATACCTGGTTGAATGGAAAGGATACCCTCCTAGTGAAAGAACCTGGGAACCTATTTCTAATATCAAGGCCCCTCGGTTGCTCAGAAAATTTCACCTCATACACCTGGGCAAACCTGGAGGGAAGGGTCTTCAGAGGAGGCATGCTGTCATGAACTACAGAACACGTCCCGTTTGGACTGCCTGGTCCTTGTCACAATGGGGCGTGCACTCCATAATACTCCCAACATGGTCGTCCAGTGTGAAACCCCTTTCTCGCTCCACGCGCTGGATGTAACGTATTCTATTAATAGAGCACGCCTTCCGCGGCTCTTCGCGTCTCAATGCTATTGCAAAGTAGCGATCCGACGTGTGTCCCGTAGCTCGCTGTATTGTTTCCTTGTACCTGTCTATCTACCCGTTCCTTGCCCCTTCCTTTCCTCCTATTTCCTGGACTTGTGTGCTAGTTGCACCTTTCCTAGTTCCCCGGATTCCTGGATCCGCATCCCGGAAACTGAACGCACTCTGGAGTCGGAAGAGACTCGGGAAGCCTTGTTCAAAACCAGGTCTGTCCGCAAGAAGGCAGCGACCAAGGGCTCCAGCAAAGAAAGGACCCAGGTGAGAAGGGGGGAACTCCTTGACACTGTATACAATTGTCAAACTCCCCAAAGATTGCTGGCCTCACAATCTCTTTTACATTTAGTCGCTCCCCATCTATTCTCTTTCCAAATTGCCACGTTCTTTGTGTAGAGCAAGGCCCTATTAAACTGATTTCCGCCCCCAATGGAGTTGGGATTAGCAAGGTGGCTGGCGCATATGCTGGTGACAATCATATGTGTGGCAGGGGCTTTGAAGGCTGAATAAGTCGGTAAACAGCAGGTCCACAATCTAAGCATTTTACTCCTTCTCTCTCCACTGTTGGTGCTGCCATTTCAAGATGGTGGCTCTCCTTTGGACATGGTGCATCTGACTCTTGCAGGTAAGCACATGTTTTGGTATCTATAGTCCATGTACGCAAACGGTGGCTCTCATGGTGCCCAGAGAAGTGTTGTTTAAGCGTCTGATGGATATGTCAATGCACAGAGTTGCTCTCTGCTCAAATGTTGGTGGTTTGAATGTGCCTGGTGGATATGCCGGATGATGACTAGAGCCCAGCATAGGTGGTTGGCCTGGTGGAATAGGGGCACAAGTCACCTTCTACCTTATATGGGTTGTGTTGGATATTTTGTGACTGGAGGCATGCTTCTTAGTCTTAGTCTGGGGTGCTGGGTGTGAGGAATTCGACCATCTGCACGGGGCGAGTGTGCTCGCCTGGGCTTTTTTGATGAAATGAATGATAGGAGATCAACCTCTGTGTGAGGACATTCCACACGCACACAGTCCATCTGCTTCCCGCACAAAACACATAGTCACATGTACTCCAGGAACACAGAGCCTACAGCACCATCTTCCCTTGTCATAATCACGTGGAATGTGACAGCCCCAGGTACATCAACGCTTCTAAAGAAAGGGGAAGGCACACCTTTCTCCAGCCACGAGCAGCCTCATTTAAATATCAAAGGCTTCATGGATCTGGATTTCCTTTGTCCTCTGGCAGGTGGCAGTCCATACTAATGAGAGATAATTGAAGCATACCTAGAGGAGAGGCTTCGTAACTGGAAGAGACAGCAGGAAGTTGGGACAAACAACCCTTTGGTATGCAATGTGTCAACTTGAAGCTAGCTCTCACGTTTCTGATTGTGAATGGCCTGTCAGGGTCCAGCAGTTACCGCATTGTCCCTGAAGAGCAGACCCCTTTAGGAGGGACAAAGGATGTGATTTGGGAGAGACAGGATGTCTGCTCCCAGCACAAACTTCAAGGGAAACCTGTGCTTTAATCAAGAGTCAGAGAGGGCGCAGTTAACCAGAGAGACACTTTGATCTACAACAAACAGGGAGATGGGTGGGACTTAGGTATATGTTGCCACCCCCTTTTCTGACTGTTGCAGAGCCCTCTGGTCCTGTTCACCTGCATAACAAAGATTGTTGGTATGGACCCAGTATTGATTGATTAAGGTAGGCTTAGCCTGCACCAATCACTGGGGCCCATTTGGCATTAAAAGAAGGCTGAACCCCTCACTTAGCAGTTAATCTGAAAACTTTGAAAGGAGTAAGAAAAAGGACTCATTTGGACCCGAGCTGAATGTACAGTCTACCTCACATCTTCCACCAGTGAAGGAAGGCCATGAGTTTCAAGACATAAACAAGATCCCTCCCCTAAACATCTCCCAGGGAACAGAGAGAGATACTGGACCCATAGGACCCATCCAGCAGCTCCAGCACCGGTACCCAGCCAGCACACAGCGTGCCCTGCTAGGTTCTGCCAGCAAGCTTCCTAGTTGCGAAGTGCCGAAAGGTCCCTGGACAAAGGACAAGGCAATTGCCTGCAATCACTCTCCTGAGCTTTGGCCCGTCCACCTTGAAAGGATATGAGCCCTGTGAAGAAGCTAGGAGGAGTGCCACAAAAGCATCATCCAGTGTCCAACTTTTAAGGACATTTCCGAGACAGTCGAGTCCTCGGACTGCAGCCGACTGCACCACTGACTGTTGTCATGCCACAGTCACAAGACCCATCCGAGCCGCCTCGACCAGCATTCCAGATGCGCCAACCAACACAGAGACAATAATTCTTGGCCCTGTGATGCTGCGCTGGACAGCCTGTAGACGTCCGTCCAGCCTCGTTAGCTGAACTGCCTGCCGCCTGTTACCCGCAGCTGTCTCCTGCCACTGGCTCTGTCTCATAGGCTGTGAAGCACCCTGGAACTCTCTCAACAGTGTCGAGCACCAAGAACTTTTTCATCACGAGGTACATTGTGGTTCTGCCCCCCTGGTCCTTCTCTGTAGCCCCTTAGAGACAGTTATAACCCTTTTCCCCCTTGACTCTGGAACCGAATAATCTTGAACTGTAGGAGTAATCACTTTACCAACTACCCTCCTGTCAGCATCCAGAGTTCATCCCTTTCCTTTTTGAAACTGCCTGTGCTCTGTGTTCCTTTACTGGGTGGGTCATATTTGTAGTGTGATAGAACTGTCTGTTGTAGTAATAATAAAGTAGATGTTTGTATACAACCTTGACTCGACAGTCCCTTTTATCATTGGGTAATAATTGTATTTTCTCTGTGTTGCAATTAGCCAACAATCCACAACCTTGTAGACATAGGCCTGCCGGTCCGTCCACATTACCAAAATTGGACAAGGAGGTCTTATAATTTATTTGTATTCCAATCTGTTCAAATCCCTTCTGGTGTACTAGAGGTGTGGGGTTGATTGCTGGTTTAGAAACCGATATTCATTCATGGGCCACTGGTGCCCCAGAAGTTAATTCGTATCACTGAGAAATCCTTCCCAAAGAAACTCTGGGATAAACCACCATTACGGATTGGTTTGCATGGGCTGGCAGGGTGTTTGCTTAATGGGTGGCAGTTCCCCTGTGAAGAAACATGGAACAAGTGAGGGTGATCAGCGCATCCTCACCAAACTGATTTAGGCCCACCATTCACTGGCTTAATAAGGTGTCTGGCCCCCTCGGTCACTCCCTTTTTAGTCCTCAGGATCAGGCTGTAGCCTTCATCACACAGCCCTACAGTGAAAGTCACATATCAGTATAACAGTGGAGACGTCACCCTTGGTGTGAAGAGCACGTGTTGTGTTTCTGCAGTGCTCTTGTTTCAGCGTTCATGTAAAAGTAAGCTTGTGAATGTTGATGTTTCTATACAAGGTTATTTGCAGAGTGAACACCCCAATTGTGTTTATTTTGCACATCTGATATCCAAAAGGCATGTAATGTCTTCTCTTTGGGCACACACATATTATGTGGCTAGTGTCTGCTGTACAACTGTACACAGTCAGCATTACAACAATTAACAAGCCATATTTAAAATCTGCTCATGTGTATGTGAACCATTTGCAATTGAATGATACTCCCCAGATTATCGTGTATTCACTGAAACCTTCTGAATACTACTAAATATTGTCCAACGCATTATTCGCTGCTTAAGATGCACATTTATAATGTGCCTATGAATATTAATGAACTGGGTTATAGTTATTATGTTTATTCTTACAGCATTAAGAGAGTGCAGTTTTCATCACTGAGATGATCTCTTTGTGCTGATTCAAACATCATTGCAGTTCATTCGCCGATGATCTTAGGACTGTTTGGACCTGCAATCTTTACGGGTAATGACTGACACTAAGGGTAGCAAGCAGTGCACCTAGATGGAGGAACACTTGTGTTGTTGGTTCAATGTAAACTGGGACATGAATGTGGCCACAAGACTCTGAGGCATGCTGTGAGGGGCAGGATTGGAGAGTAGTTGAACACCACACAAGTGCCATGGCAGGGGAACCAGAGGGTTGGATAACTGCAGCAAAAAGAACAAGCTGGGAAACATGCAGCATGTGAAGCATAAATGATCCCTACCACTAGAAATTATGAGTGCGTGATGATAGAAAAATCCCAAAAGGTTAAGCAAGGGTGTGAAAGCCTTAATATTTTGTTTGGTTTATAGTGATAATGTAGAAAGACAAAATGTAGAAAGTCAAAATGTCGAAAAATAAATGTAGAAACAAAAATGTCGAATTTTATTTTATGACATATTTTATTCGAAATGGGGGGTTCCCCCCTCCCAACCCCCTTTTTTTGTTTTTATTCCCGGACCCCAAAATAAATATATAATAAAAAAAAGGGAATTCGACATTTTTTTTTCTACATTTATTTTTCCACATTATTGTCATTCTACATTTTATTTTCGACATTTTGACTGACCACCATTTTGTTTGTTTATCAATAAAACTATGCAGCTAATTTGGTTTCTGAAAAGGGATGTCTGCTAACCAGATCTCCCTTTTATAATGCTCCATGCCAGAAACTTGGTGCATTTATGTGCCTTTGCAGTAACAGTCTCCTGGCTCTACAGAACTTCCATGCAGATTAAGCAGGGAAGTTTACACGGTCATATGTACATTTCTGACCAATCCTGGAAGACAAAGTGCCAACAGGCAGAGGAAGCTTTTTGATCATCTTCCCCTCTGATTCAAAACATAATATTTGCGTACCCTACTGCACATTAAATTGTAAATATAAGACATGTCTGCTTATGGCATGGATGCAACAGGAGTCAGAAAATTATATTGCTGCAGAACTTGGACATCATATTAGTATCATCTTGGTGAATACTGCTTTAGCCGTGTCAGGGCTAATGTGTGTTAGCTGTCTGGCACGGATGTCTCAGCAACATGTGACCCTGATCCAGTAAGCTGCTTCTTTCATTCCCCTGAGGAAGGTGACACCTTCTTTCCCGGCCACAGGGATTCTTACTTGTAGGTCCCCTTGGAAGAGATGCTTCAAAGGCAATATTGACACAACCAAGCCACTCTCACACTAGGGAGCTGGTCAATGGTGTCCTTTTGAAGTAAGCAGATATGGAGTGGGGCTGTAGTTAGAGTGGCCAGAGGATAGAGTTAGTCCAAGTGACAGGTTCCACCAGTTGGGATCCTGCTGGATTCTGCTTCTACACTTCTAGCCCCCAGCTGACACAACACTCTGGATATTATGTCAGAAGACAAAGGACACCTTTTACAGCAGCCCGGATTGGGCCCCTGAGCACTGTTTTTCTTTGTACTGATCTGCTGTACCACTTTGTTTTTAAAAGGAAGGAAACCATTCTCTCAGTTGATAAATCCTTGGACAGAAGAAGAAGTATTCTCTAGAGTGTGGTTTGGAAAACAGACTGTTCCAACATCCTCTTCCCTAAAGCTAAGGAAGCCAAATAAAATGTGTACTTCTAAACATCCTCAGGGAACATTGGAGATGATACTGCACTATATCCAGGATCCTGCTCACTGGTGTCGAAGGAACACCTGCAGCTCCCAGACAGGCCTCCTGGAGTAGAAGGGTCTAACTAAGGTCTCACTTTGTCCGTGGATACCCTAGATCACCCCTTATTTACACTACCACCTCAGGACCTTTTTTAGCCATCTAGATTTGCTACAAGCTGATACAGTAGATGCAGTGCTTATTTTGGCACTCTAAAAACGTATTTGCTTCTTCAAGCTGTTGTGATGCCGACACACGCATTCAATGGCCCGACTTCACCACTGGCTCTCCGATGTGGACGCACTAGACTCGCCTCATCTTGAGCAGTAACTCGACCCAGCAGAACAAATGTCTATTCCTCAATCAAAAGCTAACCTGACCGACTGGAAGCAATACGAACTCTCTTCTCAAATTCTGACTGAACCAGTCAGATGCATCATTTTTACCCGACTCAACCGCCGACTGAATTTGTTTGAACCCATTGCCTCGAACTGTCTGAAGCGCTGACTCGATCGACAGAGAGCTCTACTTAAAAGTAGACTCAATGAAAACTTGCCACAAGATCAATGAAATGTAACCATCTTGATAACAGCTCAACAACTGGAAAGCACTCAGAAGCCTGTGTTGTGCATGCAAGACCCAAAAATAAAAGGATCTGAAGAGTCCGTCTACCTCTGGTCCAGATTAAAGAACCATGGTGAATTTGAGTTCAACATTTTGCCTTTGAAAAGACATATCCTTAAAAATAGCCATTGCTGCTACAATCGTTTCACTGAGCACCCCTGCCAATCAACTCATAGTGTCCTTTATTCGAAGGACCTCATCATGAGTTGGGTGGTATACTGACGGTAATACCATCGGGATACTGCCCAATGTTAATAGCGCTACCGCAGCTTGGTCTGGTGCAATTTTCACTGGATCACGAGTTGCAGGGGATGGTAACTCCCTATTCCCCATTGGGTCCATAGAACCCAATGAGGTTGGGAGTGCTGTTACCGCTGGAGGTAATAGCACTGAAAACGGGCCAGAAAAATTTAATTTTTACCTCCAACATAAATCTGGAGGTAAAAATGCCATTTCCCGCCCAACTTGTGACTTACCCAGCCATTGTTATGTTATGTTATGGGCAGTTGTAGAGCGCACTGTCGCCCATGGGCATCATGGGGCTAGAGAGGTTGAAAGGCCACCCACAGAACAACATATCTCTGCCAAACGAATGCTAAAAGCTCAGAACAGATGAGTCTTTAGAGCTTTCCGAAAAGCTAGATGATTAGGCATCAGTTTCATAAACAGTGGAAGAGTATTCCACAATTGAGCTGCTGCAATTGAAAAGGCGCGCCCCCCCAACTGAGCAAGGTGGAAGGGCGGTACACGTAGCATGCCCGCCGCTGCTGACCGCAAAGGGCAATTAGGAACATAACGGTCAAACTTGGCGCACAGATACTCTGCTCCCTTGTTCTGTAGAGCGCGATGAACAATGCAGAGGACTTTAAACTGGATGCGCTGAGCCTCTGGGAGTCAATGAAAGGGCTGCAGAACTGGGGACATATGGGACCGATAGGGGTACCTGTTGCCACCCTGGCTGCCAGATTTTGGAGACGTTTTAATCATCCTACCAACCCCTTAGGCTACGCCAAGTACAATGAGTTGCAGTAGTCCAGCCTACTCAGAATCATAGCAGCCACCACAGGCTGCCATTAAATGTGACGGTAACACCGTTACCACTGCATTTAAGGGCTCAGGTCAAACTTGTAATGAGGCCCCAAGTCTGCATTCTCAGTGTTTTTTTCTTTTACAGATGTGGGTCTTTATTGTTTTAAATAGGTTGTGTGCACTAATAGTTTTTATGTCTACAGCCTTGGTTGGATAATCTTTTATTTTGGTACCACCATACAATTGTTGTTTGTTTTGTAACTGAATCAGCTCTCCTGAAGAGTATAGACTGTGCTGGATATTCGCTACCATAAGGTGCAAGGATGTACACCTGTTCAGCTGTCCCTGTTTCACCCTTATGATTGAATCACTGCAAGTTTTATAGTAGAATGGGGATGAGTAAGTGGTTTAGCCACTAATCATCGCTGTACTATTGCACAGAATGTCATGTTCTCACAATGACATATACATAAACCTACATAGCATGTTTCAATGCATATATGCTGTGCTACCTGACAGGGGCTAAGATACTGATTAGAAGGTCTTGCAAAAGAGCAAGATTCAACAGAAGAGGGAGCCTGTTAAGTAAATCGGGCAAGAAGAATCAAGAAAACAGGTTAGTGTGAATCAACACATTGTATCCTAACACTGAAAAAAGCAAACACATACTCCACAAAACATGGCCACTGGAACAATCAACATCCCTTTTTTTGCCTTGAAACAATAACAAATAAATAAAAGGCCACTAGTTCCATTGCAAACATCAAGTAAAGGAGAATACATGATACAGCAAACTCTGACACAATGAGAGAATTTACCTATGGATGTGATTGGTGTATAGATTCGCAGAATAAATGGCTACATTAGAAGGATCAAAGGTGCATATCCACCGGCTAATCTTTAATGAGAATCCTGACCTACTTTGAGTCCCATGCAAATACCTCTTGAGGTAGGGTAGAATTGTCATGGAAACACAAAGACGAAAATCACAGAAGGCACGCAATTCCCAGAATCATTCCAATCTATGGTTCTCAACCCCCTTCAAACAGTCGTTCTCCATTAGTTTAAAATGCAGGATGTGGAATGTTAAACAAGTTAATAAGTGAGGTTTTTGGTCTTCTCCAGATGATGCTATGCTCTGTGAAGCCAGGCAATCCCAGACAACCAACGTCAAAACTATGTTGTTTCCAGATAAAGTTACAGATGCAGGAAATTCATATATTTAGGCATTCATGATTTTCTTAACATGGATATTCTGAAAAATCCTTACCTGTGTGCCTAAGTAATGTTTTGGCAGTGTACGCATTCCTCTAATGAGAGTGCTGGTGCAAATGGCTTCAGTTTCTGCTAAATTCTCTGGTAAATTCAGACCTAGTTTTTTTGTTTGTTTATTATTTATAATGCGCACCAGACCCAGAGGTATCAGGCACAACAGTTACAAGATAATGCAAAGCTTAGTTACAGGGAGTCAAAGTGTAAAGCATAAATTACAGAGCAGGTAAAATTGCTTTTTACAAATAATAGAAGCATAGCATAATGTACAGTGTTGTAGTAATCCCCACAGGGTAACATATGTTAGGTCATGACAGGGACATACTTTTCTTACAATGGCAGAATTTACAAATTTACATATTTACAAATGTTATATGCTAGGAGCAGATAGGGGTTGCAACTAGGTTTGAGCGTTATTAGTTACAATACAGTTGACATCATGTGAGTTAATAGTCATTGGCTTTCAGCCAGAGGATGGTGTTGGTTCTAAAGTTGAGATAGGGTTGGTCTATTGTCATTGTAGGAGGCAGGGGGTTCCATAATTTAGCCGCTTTAACAGGGAAACTATTACCTCCAATCGTGGTTAGTTTTAATTTAGGGTTGGACAAGCGGTCCCTGTTTGCTGATCTGGTGGATCTTATGGAAGTCTGTTTGTGGAATCTCTCAGAGAGGTAGATAGGGGCAGCGTTATTGAGAGATTTATGGGTGAGTGACAAAGTTTTTCGAAGGATTGTGTCATTGGTTCGGAGCCAATTATTCTGTTGTCTATACTCAGAGATGTGGTTTCTTTTGGAAATGCCTAATGCCGCTCTAAGGGCATTGTTTAGTAAGGTTTGAATTCTACTAATTATGGATTTGTTGGAACCTATGTACAAGGCGTTACAATAATCCAAGCGGGACAGGATGAGTGCTCTGGCCAGGATGCTACAACTGTTAATGGCGAGAAATGCCTTACCTGTTCTTATACGTTTGCACGTATAGGGCATAGAGGATGCTAGCGTGTCACCTGTTTGGAGAATGAGAACGTAGAATCAAGATAAAAACCTAATGTTTTTACCTCCTGCGCTACCTTGATGCGGTTGCCGTTGATTAAGAATGAAGAGTAGTCAGGTCCCATTTTTTTTAGTTAGTATGGGTACCCAGGATGATGAGTTCTGTTTTACCATCATTCAGGCATAGACTGTGTGAGGCCATCCATGCCTGGATGATGATGTACACTCTGTTCACCAAGGCCAAATCCTTGTCATAATCCCCTGAAAGTGGGAGGAGGATCTGGGTATCATCTGCATAGTTAGTGTAGGTGATACAAGATGGTCCAGATCATTGAAAAGGGGCTTGGTGAATAGGTTGTACAGTGTGGGCGAGAATCAGGATCCATGTGGAAAACCGCAAGTGATGGGTATGGGATCTGCAGCTACAGAGGGTGAGAAAACCTTTATGGTTCTGCCACTTAAGAAGGCAGTCTTCTCAAGTGAGCACAAATTTCATAATGACATTATATCATCTTACAACTACCTTTTCCGTCAACATGAGCAATATAGTTGAATTCATCTCCGACACAACTTTATATTTTTACATCGTTATTTGACTCGGATAGATGGTGCTCCCTTCCCATAGAGATCTGTGTCTATGGTTGTCAATTAAATACATGTTTATTTGTGCATGTATTTTGGTCATCTGATGCTATTAATCCAAGTTATATTATCATAAATCCCTTATGTATAGTCTTTTACTTAATCTATTTCCTTGCAGGTGCCAGTAATAGATGAAAATCTATTCATCTATTACTAGCTATCCAAAACCCTGTTAACAGAGTGTTGGCAGTAACTCACCTTTGTTGAGACCTCAGCCCCACTCCTCACCCTCCTTCCTGCACATTCTGTGTTGGGTGCCACAGGGCAGTTTGTCTCTCTCCCTTATCCCACCCCCTTCTCCTCCACCTACCTACTTTGCACCCCCTATGGTGCTCTCTGTTCCTCCTATCGTCTCTATCTGCTACTCTATCTCTTACCCTATACCCTCTCACTAAATCTGGAAGGAAGACATTCAAGAGGGACATCCTGGTCTCCAACTCAGGCCTCCTTCTTTCTAATATCTACACCAGTGCTTCCACCAAACAGATTCTCACTAACATCCTCTTTGTCATTCCCTCTCCAGATCTATGGACACTTCATATGGTCTCTTATTCTCTCTCCTTTCACTTCCTCTCCCACTAACAGTGGCACTAGGTGGGAGGTCATCTTGGCCCCGTTCCACTCCCCCAAGACTATCATTAATATCTTCATTCATTAATCATTAAGACCATCTGAATTGCATTGTCTTGCTTCAGGGCCCTCAGCCCAATCTCTTCCTTTTTGATAGGCATTTCCTGCGTCTTATCAACTTCCGCCCTCCTCCTGCTACTCCTTTCACCACCTCTCTGGCACCCTCATCTTCCTCCTCTGCCCACCCTCGGGCCCCTCTCCACCTCTGCAGGGTGTACCTCAAGCCTGTACCCCTCCACAGATATATTTCAAACATGGAAACCTGCTCCACATCACTACTCTCAACTCTCGTTCTGCTGTCAAACACTCCTCTGACATCTGTCACCTCCTCTAAGAACTCGACCTAGATGTCCTTACTCACACTGAGACATGGTTTACGGACAGTTCTGTCATGAGTTTTGGCACTCTCCTCCCTATGGGCTACAAGATCCTCGCTGAGTCGAGAACCAACATCCTGGAGGTGGAGTAGCCCTGATCTATACAGGTCCACTCCTCCTTTAAATGCCTGTCATACAGGCTCCCTATCTCTTCTGGTCTCTCTCTAACTGTGGCCACCATATACAGGCCACCTGGCCAGGTCACCCTCTTCCTCTATGAATGGTCCAACTACTCTATCCTTGTGTCTACTTCTCAACTTCTACTCCTCAGAGATTTCAACATCCACCTGGATGCTTCTAATCCTTTCTATCGGCCTTTCCACAACCTCTCTCTCTTTCCATTCTGCACTCTGGCAAGACACACTCTGACAGACATACTTTGGATGTGCTCATCAGCTCAGACATTACTCTCTCTAACCCGCTCACCACTCCTCTCTCTTGACCTAAACACTTTCTACTCTCCTCGCATCTGAAACTCTCTATCCCTCAGGCAAAGCCCCCCCTAGCTCTGCCACCTACCTTCTTGGTCATTCAACCCATAAAGCGTGTGTCAGTGGATGCCTTTGCATCAACTTTGTCTGCTCCTCCTACTACTGCGGCTGACTCACACCCTGTCACAGCCCTTTGCAATCTGCATCTTTCTATTTCCACCACCCTGGACATCCTTGCCCCTGTCATGAGAGTCCGCCTGAAGCCCACCTCCAAGTGCAACTCTTGGTATGATTTCGAGCTTGATGTCCTGAAACACAAGTGCAGGGTGGCTGAGAGGATGTGGGGGGCTTTGGGTGCATCCTCTTACAAACTGGCCTGTGCCTGCTCCAAAGGCAATACAGACTCTCTGTCCTGTCTAAGAAGAGAACACACATTAACGCCTGTGTCTCTGCAGCCACTAACAGCACAGCCAAACTCTTTAAAATCTGCAAGATAATGGCCAATCCTGTCCTGTTGCAGTCTCTACCTCTCCTGCTCCCTCACAGGCTCTATGTATGGTGCTGGCCTCTCACCTCTCTTCAAAAACTAAGGGTTCCTATACTTCTCTTCCCTCTCAGTCCACCTTTGGCCATCTATCTCTCTTCTCCTCCTTTCTTCTCTTTCTCTCACACAACATCTGACAAGGTTTCTAAACAAGTCCAGTCTATGAAGGTGTTGTCCAGATAGGTGATCCCCTGCTCTGCCAGAACCATCAAGGAACATATTGACACCCTCACTCGAGCCTTGGCTGATTTTTGTAATCCCTCTTTTGCCACTGGAACTTTTCCATCTTCCCTTAAGCACTTCCTTTGTTCAGCCCCTCCTCAAGAAGCAGTCTGCTGATCCTACCTGCCCATCAAACTATCATCAAATATCTATAACCCCTTTCCTGGGATGACTCTTGGAAAAACTGGCCATTTCCCAGCTTACTCTCCACACTGAATCTGTTGGTTTTCTCCATTACCATCAGTCTGGCTTCAGATCTGCCAGAGGCACAGAAACTGCTCTTCTGAACACCTCAGAAGAACTGCGCTCTAACCTTGATTCCAGCATTCCTTCTGTCCTCATCCTCCTTGATCTTTCCTCTGCTTTTGACACAGTCAACCAGGCCATCCTGATCAATCGACTCCGTGAGAACCTGGGCATCACGGATCAGTCCCTGGAGTGGTGGACTTCCTTCCTCTTGGCCCACCCCTCCCAGACCCAACTTGGTCCCTTTTTCCTCTGCCACCTCTCTCTCTACCTGTGGCTTCCCCTAGGGGTCTAGTCTCACCCTGTTTTTTCAACCACTATTTGGCCCCTTTGGCCCCTTTGGCCCACCTGATCTCTACCTTTTCCTCTAACTTTCAGTGTTGTGCGAATGGCACTCAGCTTTCCTTCAAGCTCCCATCAGCCTCCTGTCCTCGCTCGCTCATTCATGACTGTCTATTAGCGATTCAGGATTGGTGCACCTCCAACGATCTCTGCCTTGATGCCAGTAAGACAGAGATCCTTTTCACTGGGTCCCCTGCCCGTGTTTTCCCTCACTCACTCTGGCCGCCAGCCTTGGGCCCTCCTCCTTCACCTTCCTGCGAGGCAAAAACCTCGGTGTCATCTTTGACTCCACTCTGTCTTTCTCTCCTCACATCTCGGATGTCATCAAGAAGTCCCACTACCAGCTGCACCTCCTCAAAGGGACACTTCCCTTCTCACTTTCCCCCAGAAGATCACCATATCCAGAGCCCTGGTTCCCTCTAACCTGGACTACTGAAACAGCCTCTTTCTCAATCTGCCTTCCTCTACTCTCTGCCATCTGCCCTCTGCCCTCTGCAACTAATCCAGAATAGAACTGCAAGACGTATCCTTGGCCTCAAGCCCAGGGACTGTATCTCTCCAGCCCTAATATCTCTCCACTGGCTTTCAGGAGCCGGAGCATGCACTACATCCAATGCTCTCTTCCAAAATACCTTCCTTCTCGAGCCCTTTGCTCAGCTACCTCCAACTCTCTAAGGGTTAGACACTTCTCCAGGCAGAGAGTGGGGGGTAGATCTCTCTACTCTGCAGGTGCCTCCCTCTGGAATGGCCTTACAGTCCCTCTCAAACTTGAGCCGGACAACCAGAAGTTCCAGAAGTAGCTCAAAACGTTCCTCTTCTCCTCTGCGTTCTCTCCCCTTCCTTCCCCTGCTGTCCTACCTGACCTACCTGTCTGCTCTACCGACTGGTTACTTGGCTACCCTCAGAGTTCACTGGGATCCAGGCTCTTTCTTGATCAGTCACCCTTGCACTGCCTCTGGTCCTACTACGCGCTTAGGGACTGTAACTGTAACCCTACAGTCCCTTGTTCTCCTTGTACTACCCAGCACTGAGCTGGCCTGGCTGCACTTACTAAGAACATTGCTGCCCTGTTTTGCCTTCCCCTCTCCATTGCACTTTTCCACTCCCTTTCCCTTGCACTTTTCATTCTCATACTTGCACAATCTGAGTGACATAAGGCCTAGTAAGATCGTTTGCCTTGTCCTCCCTCTGACTTTCCTCCTTTGTCTCCTAGCGCCTAGAAACACTTGTTTACAGGCACGTTATAAATGACTTATATTGTATCATATCATGGTATGGCAGTCAACCTCACTACATACTGCCAATTCAAACAATTTGGCAATCAAATTGTGAAATTGTACGTATAATACATTCATCACTAGCATCACACAAATATAGCTATGTGTATACATTCAGGAAATTCTTCAAAAGCGTTCTAGTCCAGATGATGTATCTTTTAATGAAGTTTACATGCTGATACATGGACATCAACCATGCCACACTTCCAATTCAACCACCACTCAAAACCAAGTATTATGAATGAAGAATTTTCAATACAAGTGCATGCTCTATGTTCCATGTGATTTAACGTCAACAGAAGTGTACTTTTATTTATTGGTTGTCTCTCTATTCATTTTCTATGTTTGTGCTAGTGTGAATTTAGCATCTACATACGTCTATTGGCATTGTTCTATACGTGTATTGCGTATTGCAATTCAGATATTTGCATTTTTAATTGAGTTATGAAAAATATAAACAGCACAGAATACCATAAGCACCATTACCATAACATGTCTGTGGTTGAATTTCCCTTGTTTTACTCCTGGATAATGTTATGTATTGCCACACATATGGGCTCATTAGCTGTCAAGTTCAAATGAAGGTTCAGTTTAAAATAAAATAGATAGCTAAGTACACATAAACTGAAGCACTGCTGCATGAATGCCTTCTCTAGAACATTGTTGGTTTGACAGACATAAGGCTGTACAGCCTTCATCTAGCCCTTACCCTCTGAGGGTAAACAGTCAGCTCTGCTTAGTCATGCCCACAAAGGGAATGTAGACACCATCCTGCAACACTCTCTCTCCTCTCTACCCTGTGGATTTTACTCTCTACTCTCTACTCTGCTCTATATGTGCCCTACTCATGACTATGGTATCCAGTCTCTGCTTTGTCTCCTCTTGTCCTCTTTTGCCTCTCTACTCTGTTCTCTGCATACTATCATCAGCTCTGCTCTGCCATCTCATTTCTTTACTATCTTTTGCCTCCTTTCTCCTCTGCTCTCACTTCTCTCACCCGAACTTATATCTAGCTCATACCATCTTGCTCGTTCACACACATCTCGCACCTTTTTATATCCCTCTCAGTGCTGTCTTCGCTCTTCTCTCCTCGTCCTCCTTCACCCTGCCTGCTATTACACCCTTTCTCTTCCTGTATTGTGTCCTTGGCTGCCAGATTCTGCATTTGTACCTTACTCATACAGAAATCTGCAATGATACTATTGGCTTCTTCTGAAGTCCCGGTCTAAACCAGTACTGCAGAGGGTTTCTCCCTTACTCACTCGCTACACATGTTTCCACACTTGGTAGCTCTACTGTTTCCCCCATACTCACAGTCTACGCATCGACTCTCTGTTGGCAAATCACTTCTCCTATGCTCACTGTATTCACACAGATTCGTATTCTTTCACTGGGTATACAGTTCTTCCCCTGCGCTCATTGACTGCAGAGTAAATCACTCCCAATCACCCACTCCTTGTTTACAAAGTGATTTATCACATACACCTGCATTTCTTTGCACATCATCAATTGCATTCAGAATGCACACTGAATACAGTACCTTATCACCAAATGCATGTTTACAGTTTACAATTTGTAATGTGTACCCAGGCTCCTCTTCCTTAAAAAAAGAAGCTTCTGTTTCAGTTGCACCAAAACTGCCTCTGGAAGAGACCAAAGTGGTTTTCAATTCCAACAGCTAATCATCTAATTCTGTAATTCACGGTACCATCTCTGCAATATTACATGTGTGTTTTTCAGAAAAGTAATGTGTTGAGTTCCTTGGGCAAATAGCTTATTAGCATTAGCAAGGCATGGAAATCATATGTATTTGCAAAATAAAATAACTTCAATATGCAACATTAAGATGGGCATATGTCTCTGCTCTGTCACCGATACTGTACACACTACCATTTCACAAGACGGAGTTTTGCAAACATAATCTGCTATTCTAAAATTCATCTCAGTAAGAACAGAAACAAGGAATCTGGCCGCAAGCCAGGTAGCATACGTGTGTATTCAGAACAATGCAAATTCCCCTAAACACATGGCATCTTTACTCTTTATGTCAGATTAAGGAAGAGTATCCAGTAATAAACATGGGGCCAGGCAAGGACACTGAATGTGTGCAACATTTAATGGACGCCTTCAAACCAGGGGAATACATTAGTAGACGAAAGGGGATGGGGGAGGGGATTTGATCGAAATACATAAACCTGGATAGAATGTAAATAACAATAAAAATAAAAACAATCATGATAGACAAGTACATCAAAGATGGCAGATTAAAAAAAGACAATGAGTGAGAAATAGCAAGAAAGGGAGGGGGAAAAGAAGTGAGACTTACAAAGGAACACAGAGAGTAAGGCCCTCCTTCTTATGTGTGACACATTGTCTGTTTGATGTTGTAGGGAGCAAACGTAGTTACCAGACAATCTGGCATTTCCCGTCTTTAGCACAGTATCCCTGACAATGTCAAATCAAATTTCATGGAGTTTAAAATATGAGTTATGCCATCGGGAATCAGTTCCAGTCGGCATCAGTATTAAAAAACGCTGAATACTCTGATACATTTAACTGAATTTTGGACAAAATCACACATTTAATGTCTGGGCCCACAGGGGAGAGGGGTGGTCTGCTTCTTCAGTGCCACTGAGAGGTGTGTGGTACCTAAGGTAACTAGGTAATCGGTGAAGCATCTAATTTAGTGCAAATCAATAAACCTCATGAACCTATAGGGACCCTTTTCAAGTGGTGCCAAGCCATCTGTCAAGGGGGTTGGTGCAAGTAGTCACTGATGTCTTGCTCCTGGAGGTGCTGTGGTCTGTTAAGTGGTACCCTTACCTTATCACCCATTATCCTGCTAGAGCGAATGGTATTATAGTGAAGAATTGTGCCACTCAGAAGCGATCAGGTTGTAGCCCAATCATGGGATTCTGATCAAGTTTCAAATACTGAGTATGTGGGAGAGCCACTATTTCAGACAGGGGTGAGACAGAAAAGGGGTCCTGACAGCATCAACCTAAACCACGATAAGCTCCACCGGATTTTAAGTGGCGCAGGGACAGTACAAGCACTGACCGGGGGAGGCTAATGGTATCCTGACTGAAGGATGGGATTCCAGTCAAGGCGGTGTCCAAGAAATATATGGTGCAAGGCAGGGAGAGCAAGAACAGGCAGGAAGTAAAGGTGCCAGAAAGAGATGCAGAGAGGAGCAGGGCAAGGTCGAAATGCAGGTAAAGAGAGAACAGTGACCAGAAGGCAAAAGGAAACTGGCACAATCCATGGTCACAAACGGAGCGCAATTAAGACACGCCCGCAGGACAGCAAGAGAGAGAATAAAGAGCAGAAGAAGCAGGAAGGGCGGGAACAGAATCAGATACTGCTGT
The DNA here is from genome assembly GCF_040938575.1 of Ambystoma mexicanum. Taxonomy (NCBI): domain Eukaryota; kingdom Metazoa; phylum Chordata; class Amphibia; order Caudata; family Ambystomatidae; genus Ambystoma; species Ambystoma mexicanum. The sequence continues at coordinate 691,774,634 of NC_090923.1, forward strand.
CATGGCAATAAATTACTCTCCTGGCAGCGTGCATGCGTGCAGGGCAGACACTGTCTCCCTGCACAAGCCCACTGACACGGCTATGGCGGGAACCCCAAAACCATCAGAGGTACCTGTGGAACCGGGGACTGAACCTGCGCCACCCCTCAGGACGAGAGAACCTGGCTGGAGACACACACTGCAGGCGCCAACGCGGATAGAGCAGCCAAGTGGGTAAGTGCGGGCCACGGCGTTGATGTGCATGCATGATACCTAGGAAGGAGGCGGTTGTAAGTGTTCTTCTGTTTGAATGACACTACAACATTTCTAAGTAGTCTCTGGTTAGTGGCTCTTTATATTCTTCATGAGTACATTTGCCAAATGCTAATCACTCCACTCAACCCTAATTCTCCAATGATCTGGCGCTCATCCCTTCAACTGAGGCCTGCACCCATCCCAGCTCATCTGATTCCTCCACACCGTTACTTATGAGCCACTAGGTGTGTTCCCATTGTACCATACTCTGTTGCATCTCAGCTAAGTTTGCACTTAATAAATGACATACATACCCCCTGATTAGCTGCAAGGAACATCCTCACTCTGTGATCTATGCCTGTTTCATGCTTGGAGTGCTCCACACGTGTTGTTGGGTCGGGGAAGGTAATAGCCCTGTGCAGCACTGCGTCAGAGTGGTCAATTAGTGGTATATACGTTCTAGTCTAGTGGCCTGCTATCACAGCCCGTACAATGGTAATTCCAAAGAGCAATACCAAACAGGATATACAACTATTTCAGGTGCTATCTAGGCCTCAAGAACTGCATGCTGCCTGTAAGTGTTGGGCCAGCATAGCCTCTGTCATTCTCTGAGCCAGCTTTGCACACCAGGCTTCAGAGTCAGTGTGAAACTCATGTTCGAGGGTTTCAGCATGGCACCCAGAGATGTTGTGGCACACTGTTATTAAGCAGTACAACGAGGACATGAGTTCTCCCGATTACCTGTTGCAGTTTGACTGATCATTACCCACATTCTTCACCCGTAACCGACCAACACGTAGTGCATACAACTGTAGGGAGGAGCTAGAAGTGGGTAGCAACTCTTTAGCTCATCCTTTTGAGGCCCAGTGCTGTTCTGATCATATTGCCTTAAACTATTGACAAAAATACGTACTTCCCAGCGCTCAAGGGTTTGTTTTATCCATTAAATCTTTAGTTGTGATGCAAGGTGTGTTTTGTCATTTGCAAGAATTTAAACATTGTACCTTGACATTAGAATAAATACATTTGAAAAGTGAGACTGTAAGTTGTAACAGCTACTCCTAGGATGTTATGAATTGCACTGGGGTTAGTTCTTCAATTGTACATTTGTTGGGGAGCCAAGTAGAGTGAACTGGTTACTTGATGCGTGTCTGTTTATGATGATGTTTAACCGTGTTGTTCTTTTTCCGGATTTTTTGAAAGTCATGATCCATGATTGGGAATTTGACAGAGCTCGCTTTTTCCCAGGGTCATCCTTGATTTGACTTTGGATCATTGAACAACCTTTTTGTTGTTTCTTTCCCATATCTCTGACCAATCAGACATTGGGGCTGATAACAAGTTTGCCGGTATCCTGCTGGTTACCGGAGGGATACAAACTACCCTTGCCGTCTCCACTGCCCGATATCCCGGTATTATTGGGATATTACGGACAGCGGAGTGATGGTAAGTTCCCCTTTTCATGGACTCACCGGCACCATCAGTAACAGTGCCGGTGATTCAGGCATTTGTTTGCTGTTAGGGGCCTGAACTCCCAGCATGTCAGGTCTGCCGGGAGATCTGTGGCCCACACTGGCAAACTTGAAGTGTGCTTGTCCGTAAAAAAAAGCCTGAGCCGAAATTACCAGCATTTTTTCCGCAATTTTTTCCGCACCGGCACACTAGTAATGAAGCCCATTAAGTAATTTGCTGCATAAGCTCATGTGAACCACGACAAGGAACTGCAGATGTCATTTTTATAGTTGGCATGGCTCAGGCAGCAGCTTCTAAAACTAAAGGTAAGAAAGAACACAAATCAATTTGTTACTTAGAGAATTTAAAGATGACATTTTGTATGACTTAGCAAGAGTTGTCCAACCTTTCACATTTCAAGTACTAGTTACGTTGGTCCTACAGATAGATTAGGGTTTGCAAGAATACATAACCAACCTGAGAAATTAAGTGGCATAGTTCTCCCCATATTATAGAAGCTTTTCAGCGTTGCAAGTCCATTTCTCAATGGTTCTGTCATTGGGGAAAGAATTGTCTTAAAGCAATTGCGTATTCTTCCAATGCCTTTTTGCACAAGAACAATGCCCTAGTGCTAACACCATACTCAATTAGTACCTTAGAAAACACTACACTGAAACACAAATCATTAGAAATGCACTGAAATAATCTGATTTTGTACTAGGGCAACACTTGCCCCATTGGTGATACCTTTGCAAACGTTCTTGGACTATGCAAGCTTCTCTAGTACGTGCTGGGCCTGCTAGTTCTGCTGCACAAGGTCGTATTTAAAGTGATTGTTTCATTTCAAAGACAATGGTGAGTTATTACCAAAGATTCTAGTTGGTTCCAGCTTTGTACTGACTAGTTAGGATGATGGCCTAAGAATTGTTATAGCTAGCCTCTTCTGGTTTACTCTACATTAATTATGTATTGCGTTCATTTTTTTTTTTCAAGTGTAAATAGTTATATCACTCCTGTACTATAGCAAAGACCAAACATGGATTTTTTTCCCCAATACTGCTAGTTTTTCCCCATATCAGTGATAATACATTCACTGCCTTCTAAAGGTTCAAAGCATGTGCACTCTTTTCCTGCAATCAAACCTGCGGCCTATGGGTTGTTCATAGAGGTATGCAGTACGTCTCTTTACCCACCGACTTGCCCTGAAAACCAGTAATGGAAGGGCGTTTTTATTAGGTTGGGTAAGAAAAGCATGGCATCTTTTCTAGGCACAATATCCACATTTTTTCACATTCCAGTGATACTTGTTCACATTAATTTCGGAAGGTTGAAAAGTTGAGCCCACTCTGCGATCATTTGAACCTGTGATCTATGGGTTGCATGCAGATGTGTGTGGGAGATCCATTAGCCCAGAAACACAGCCTACTGTAGTATTGGCATTTGAAAAATTGCCTTGATCTTCCCAGATTCCCACCTTGAATCTCCCCAACTGCCTTCAACGTCTTCTTTGGTGTTATGGTCGCAAATAACTAGTTGGTCTCCTGCTTTACCCAACCTATTTGGCTCATAACATGCAATGGTTATAGAATGATTATTAGGGGGTCGATTGTGAATGCATGTGCTAACGCCACATATCACATTCTTTCTTGAGTGCATAGGCATAATGCGGAATTCTGGTTCTGTAATCAGCCCCCAGTTTTCTTTACAATGTATCCTTTCCAGAGTACTCCTAGTTGACTATGCTATGATTTGCCGAGATTTCAAACTATACTCTGAAAAGTAAAGAAGGTGAATTTAAATGTAAAATAAATGAAGAATATATAGTTTTCAGGTTGTCTAAGCATAAATAATGAATTTAGAGCTGAAATGTTACTTTATGTCCTTGCTTTGCCCAACTGCCAAGCAGAATACATTATTGTGTGTATCTTTGCAATTTAAACTGCTTCTTTTGTCTGTGATTTGCTGACATTTCCATCCCTTAGCTTACAGCATTTTCAATTGGAGAATATATAATGTGTGTCCTTCATAATTCTCATCTAATTTTATTCTCCCTTGTTTTACATTCTCAGTTTGATTATAACTTTACTAATAGATACATTGTCAGGTGTGTGTGTGTTTTAAATTGAGTTCATGGTCATATCTGATCATGGAGTACAGTGTCGCACTTCCGGGCCTCCATCACGGACGTTATTTCACCAAAATGCCAGGGGTAGCAGAAGTGACATCACACGACCCTCGATCCCCGTGATTACATCACAGGAAGTGATGTCATTTGACCCCGCCCTGAATTGATATCACGGGAAGCGATGGAGCACGACTTTTCACCCGTTGACAAAACAGGAAGTGGCATCACATAGCATTGTACACTACGAAAAATATTGTTACGTTATCACTATAATGTGATGTACATTTCATACAAGAATAGATCACCATATGTATCATTAATATCAGTGTATATAGGCCAATATTACCAAATTACTGTGAATGCAACCAGACGTCCATGACCAAATGATAATGATGTGTTCTTATATAGCCTTACACTTAAGCGCTTTATATTGAAAAAATGTACACCCAATATCACCCAACCTGTGTTGGTACTCATTTATCGACCTCAGAAGGATGAAAGGCTGAGTAGTTGAGGTGTTGAAGAACAGACTAAATCAGTGACTCACCCCTGAAGTGTGCCTGAAATAAACCTTTAATGAGTCTAGCAAATATTGTATAGAATTCCAGAAAGACACATTATTTGGTATTCCTATTCTTTCTTATTTAGGGTCAGTGCTGAAAGTGTTAGACTTGTGGCATTCCTGTTCTTATTTTTCTTCTTTTTTTAAGGGGCCTGAACGAGAAAGCCAGCCACTCTAGAAGTAAGGAGCCACATTTTTCTTTAGAGGTCGCAAGGGAGACCACAGAGGTTGCAAGGGAGACCTCAGAGGTCGCAGTTGCGAACTCTGGCAACCCCTAAATGACATCCCTGGCCTCCATCCAGTGTTAAATGGGACCATCATGCCCTTCCAGCCTGTTGCTGCTGTTGATCTGGTCTTCACGACAACAGTTCGCAGTGCACATGCTTGATTTAGCTGAAAAACAGGAATCCACTCCTGATGAAAACTTAGCCAGCTTGGGGCTATAGTTGAAATTAGGAAGGAAGGGAAGTGTTACACCCCTTGACTTAGATCTCAAGCCAATCATTGATGGAAGACAATCATCGGGATTTAGATTGTCTCGCCTAGTATACTTGAAATAAGTCATATTTCTGTTGGTTCGCCTTTTTGCTCCTCATTATATCTTCCAATGTGATTCCATGTTTGACAATATTGTGATGTGTTCTTTTTGTTTGATTTGGAATGTGTTAGATCAAATTAGATTGTAATTCAAGAGGGTTACCTTCTCCGGAACCCGATTGAACAGGAAAGGAAGCTGCTGCTAGAATTGTTACTTTTGATTTGTTTCTCCTTGTCCTTTACACAATTCTACATTTCTTTGCACATCTCTGTTTATCATTGTGTCCTGTAGTTTTGTGATACATTGGCTGTTGTATTTCATTTGTTGTTTTAACTTGTACATGTCGAATTCTGCATTATGCGGCCACATTGAATTATTAAAAATGATATATGGTGATAATTTTGTTTAATTTCCTTCGACCCTCATTTCCCCCTTTCTGTTGCATTAGTATCTGATCACGCTCCAGTTTAACAGTGTTTGAAACAATGCTTACAAATTCACCTTTTAATAGATGATGATATATTTTTTCCATCATAACTAATTAAAGCTGACTACTTCTCAAGAACCTCTGCATTCTTTCAACAAAGCTAATGCTTGTGATTTTACAGAGATCCTCCATCTTTCTCCAAAATATAATCCCACTTCAGCACTTCTCCTTTCAGGCAGGGACCCCCAGTCTGACCACATGTCAGGAATCCAAATTTCTCTTTATTCTCTGTTTGTTTGTGCTTCAATAGCTGAGTGGTATCACCCATGCAGCATCATTTGATGCCATCATTTATCACTGGAAAGGGTTGTTAATTGGTTTTCTTCCGATGCATAGATTCCCAGTGCAGTTGTAGTTATATCAGTGGGTACTCCCAATTTTTTGTTTTCGGGGAGTCAGAACTGTAAACAGGGAGATTCTAGGAAGAAAAAGGAACTAACCAGTCTGACTACCCCTCTCTCAAAAGTCTCTCGACAACACAGATGCAGGTACTAAGGTACTGTTTCATGAATCTACAGTAACTACCGCTTGGGAGAGCAAATTATTTAACAGAAACCGTTTAATTATAAATGTATAAATCACTTTAATATTTGATTAAAAACCACATCTTAAAACAATACATTTATAGGCTTTTTCATACACCACTCATACCTTTCATACCAATTTGTTTGTTCTGTGAACTAAGGGTTCAACAATTTTCATTTTCTTTAAGCATATTAGTTGTTAGTAGTATGCATGACATCAGAAAAAACATTTGGTTTTTCTATAGGTCGACATATGTTTCGGCCCTTCTTGAAAGTACCATCGTTGTCTACGGTGGTCTAAATAATCGTTATTGGGTCATCCCAGTGCTTCACCCACCTATTTCCCTGAATAGATCAGTAAATCAATGATTTTGTCTCCCGGAACTTCACCCAGTACATCGTGGCCGAGTCTCTCCAGCTCTACTTTCTTCATATCTGCATAATTAGTATCTCCTGTGGGATTGGCGGCCTGTGCAAGTGATTTCAATCCGGCACACACCCAAGTCACACCCAGAAAGTAGTGCGCAAATAAAACCCTTATTTATTTGTATCTATAAGTTCAATATTCTGAACGATATACCACTCATATCACACCCTTCTCCTAAGACCCCCCCCTGGTCACACTGAACCAGGAATCAGGCTAGTTTACAAAAGTAAATATTTATGTATGTATTTAGAATTTTAATCACAATATATTTTAATAGGTAACAACAATCACCAATGGGGTGACAGAACACTGAATAATATCTTTAATACACTAGAAATCAAATAATGAGCACAATGGTTAGAGGTTCCCCCTGCAACATCCCTCAACCCTCCAATAGGCAATTAAATAGATGTGAGGAGAGAGCAGGTATTCAGGAATAGCACAAATCAAACAGAATATCACTCCCACCTTCCCCCTTCAAACACAAGAGAAAAACGGAATTGACTTACCAACCAGCTGTCAGAATGGCTTTGAAATTGTCTTTGGAATTGACTGAGCACTGTGCCCTGAGTGTGCATGACTGTGTTTACTGCCTTTGAAGACATTTAGCTTCGTTTTTTGAAAACGTTAACAGTACGCGCTGAAGCAGAGGCTGTTTTGCCTTCTGCACGTACTATCAGGCATCCATAGACTACAATCCCCAGCAGGATTGTAGTCCGGAAGCTAATTTCAGGAGAAACCCAGCGCGAACGCGCCGGCGCGGATGGGCTTAGCCAGTCTGTGCCAGTCTTTATAAGGGCTGACTCGTGGCTGCATCCCATAGATAGTCTGCTTAATTTTGTTAATCTGCATTTATTTAATTGTTATATTTTAAACGCTCGCTTTTTTAAGCTGTTAATAGGAAAGGGCATTGTTTGGTTGCACTGACATTGTGCCACACTCAATTATATCATTTTAAATGTTCGTTTTTTAAATTTGTTAGGAGGAAAAGTGCTTTTGATTGTTGCACTGACACTGTGCCCTGAGTGTGCAAGACTGTGTTTTGCTGCCTTTGAAGACATTTAGCTTCGTTTTTTGAAAACGTCAACAGTACATGCTGAAGCAGAGGCTGTTTTGCCTTTTGCACGTACAATCAGGCATCCATAGACTACAATCCCCAGCAGGATTTTAGTCCGGAAGCTAATTTCAGGAGAAACCCAGCGCGAACGCGCCGGCACGGATGGGTTTAGGTAGTCTGTGTCAGTACGTGTAGGACGACGGACTGGGCTGGAAGCAAACCCTGACCCTATTCTGATACAACGTTGGCGCCGATTTCGTGCATCATGGGCCTGCAAGAAGTCCTCAGAATAATTGAGGCAGAAAAACAGAAAAGCCTGGCGCGTGAATGTCACGGTATGTCGCTCATAAAGAATGCAGGTAGATCAACCGAGTTAGTTATCTCCACACTGGCTAGTCACCCAGTGACTATGCACCACCTGGAGATCACCCAGGGCTAAACACAGGGGGACCAGAGATCCCACACTAGGGTTCACGATTCTATGCCTGAACCCTGCAAAAATCTTACTGAAAACATGCTGCAGGTGGGGGGGAAGCTCCACTTACCACACTACCAGATGGGCCTAATGTTATTATGGCTAATGAACTACCATAGGACTGTTAGTAGGAAGTGCCGATCATGGGAATCAAGAGGGGAGAGGCAGGGTTTTTAGTCCTGCCCTACCCCGGAGCCAGTTGTCCTGTCTTCTTCTTAATACCAGATCTCTTATTAAAGATTCTACAGAACTAGCAGCGCATATTGAGGAGCAGGACATCGATATTTGCGCTCTTACAGAAACCTGGGCACATAGCGCCGCAGGTACCTCTCTCAACTTGGCGATTCCTGAGGGTTACTCCATGTTGAGAGCAGACAGGGAAGAAGGGAGGGGAGGGGGTGTGGCATTGATTTTTTAAAAAACACATCACCATCTGGGGGAATTCCATTAATATACTGGAAGGTATAGAATCCCTACAGGTGAAAATAGGCTGCAATGCTGAGACCACCATTAACTTATTATTGTTATATAGACCCCCCTCTCATTCTGAGGATTTTGTTTCTGCCCTATCCAACCACCTCATGGCCTGTCTCAAACCTCACACTAGCTTCATTACATTGGGAGATCTTAACTACTGGCTTGACCATCAAGACGATCAAAAGGGAGCTGACCTGGAGGCCACTTTGGGCTCACTCGGCTTCGCCCAATTTAATCGTCAACCTTCTCATCAACTAGAACACACCTTGGACTGGCTTGCAGCAATGCATGTATCTATCACTGATCTTACCACTTCGCCCTGCCAATGGTCAGACCATTACTTTGTTAACTTTACAATTTGGTTGCCTTTTCCTGCCAAACTAAAAAGCAAAATCTCCCGGTCAACTACGGGACGTAATTCAAAATTGCTCACCTTGGAACACATCTCCCCACTAGTCAAACATCTGACTAAAGATTCACTCCCAGAAACAGCCCAGGAACTCTCCACCATACTTATGGATACCTTCAATGACATAACCAACTGCCTAGCCTCGGAGAAAGTGAAAAAACACAAGCTTGTTACCCCCAAAAAATCCTGGTTTACCCCAGCGCTACGCACTCTAAAAGTGGCTATGCGTAAATTGTATTTTAAATGGAAAACTAATTATTCTGATGACTTTCGCGTGGCCTGTAAAGAGGCAGCAAGTCTGTATAAAGTGGCCATCCTAGATGCAAAGAATAATTTCTTTAACAATAGGATTATGGAAGCACGATCAGAGGCCAAGGAATTGTTTAAAATACTAAAGGAGCAGGAATCGATGCCTGTCCACAAGGTCAATTAAGTCATTAAAGACAAGAAATGGTGCCAGACTATCCAGGATGCCATGGCCTTGAAACTACAGGGAATCAAAGCCAATATCAGCCTTAAAAAGGCAAATGCCAGTAATGAAAGCAACACCCCAGAACCTCAGGAGCACATTAGAAACCCACTAATTCCAGAATTTTCCTTCTCAGCAATTTTGCTGGAAGAGCTGACGGAGGTGGTAAAAACACCTGAAAACAACTAGTTGTAGGGGAGATCCCTTCTCAGCCATTATAATTAAAGAATGTCCCCCTTTTTTGTTGTAAGCCATTTTGCAATTTGTTAATGCCTCCTTTAAAGAGAGTGCCGTACCAGACAAACTGAAACGCTCCTGGGTCACTCCATTGCTCAAAAAACCAGGCTCGCCAAAGATGACTCCTTGAACTATAGGCCCATTACCAACTTGGCCTTCTTGATGAAGATTCTGGACCGAGTTGCCTATATACAAAGAGCTAAACACATAGAAAGCCATCCAATTCTTAACTATCGGCAATCAGGCTTTTGAGCAGGTCATAACACTGAAACGGCCCTCCTGGAACTAAAATCCAGGCTGCTTACCAACATAGACAAGGGAGTATCTGCCATGCTCATGTTGCTGGACCTCTCAGCCACGTTCGACCTGGTTGGCCACACGTTGCTGGTCACCAGGCTCGAACAAGTGGCAGCTTTTTCCACCAAAGCCTTGCAGTGGGTGGCTTCTTTTCTCAAAAACAGGGTCAGTTGTGTATGCTCAGACCTAGCTGAAGCAGACACAATCCTGATTGAGTATGGAGTCCCACAAGGAGCTAGTCTGTCGCCCTGTTATTATAATATCTTTACCGTCCCCTTCTTCTCTATGCTGGTGCATGAAAATATCAGGTTCACTAGCTTCACAGATGATACCCAATGTATCATTCCCCTTACGGGACACCACACACAAGATGAAGAGCATATCAACAAAGTCTACACCTGCATCGAGAACTGGATGGTACAAAATGGATTGGTGCTTAATAGAACTAAAATGGAGCTTATGGTTGTGGGATTCACTAATCGGATCTTAAAACTCGATCCCAGGTATAGCAAAATTCAGCTTGGCGAAGTCAAACTAGACACACTCAAAAAAGTTAAGTCGCTAGGGGTGATTCTTGATTAACGGCTTTCTATGAATGCTCATGTGGGAAGTGTTGTATCTGGGGCAACTTACTATCTTAAACTCTTCACTCACCTTAGACCTATGATTTCTCAGGCCAACGCCGAAACACTGGCGAGAGCCATAGTAGGCGCAAAAATGCGTTACTGCTGCAGCTTGCTGACTGGTATCAGCAAAAGGGAGCTTAATCGACTGCAAGTTATCCAAAATGGTGCTGTGAGGGTGGTTACAGGCCTTTCCAGGCGGGACCATGTTACACCAGCAAGAAAAGCTTTACACTGGATACATGTAGAAGCTAGAATCCAGTATCGCCTTATGCTATTAACATTTAAGAGCCTTCTGGGCATTATGCCCCATTAAATCAACAAACTTATCTGCCTAAGTGTTCTGCTCATGTTCTTAGGTCCCAGGATACCAATATGCTCTTAATTCCCAAAAGCAAATCCTTCAAAGTTGAAAGGGTTGCATTTGCCACAGCAGCCCCTATCGCCTGGAATCGCCTTCCCCTGGACCTTAGACTGGAACCTATTCTTGAGGCCTTCAAAAGAAAGCTAAAAACATGGCTCTTTCAATAAAGCCCAGTTGAATTTTTCATTCTCTCCCCCAGCTTTATCTGTGCACATATATGTTTTTTGTTGTATAGTCTTGTCCGCGACATCATGCCCACGGGTTCATTGCTGCGCAGTACAAATGCAATAAAGTAAAGTAAAGTAAAGAAACACCAAATGTGGTCAAAAATAATTAAATAATTATACATTCCTATGGGAGCCGCTTTGAACAGCTGCACACAATCACAAACAATGATTTAGTCAAAAGAAAACCTTTGAAATCCCAAAGTCCAAGTGGGAAGCAGTTTAAAGCTAATTCACATGTGTAAAAACCTTTCAGAATTTCAATTCACAGCAAACTTTTCCTTGTGCACATTTCTCTATAACGGGCCAATCACACTGTGGTTTTGGGTTCTATGGATAGCTAAGGATGTTAGTTACAAGTAGGAGTTGAAATTTCATTCTATCATACAAACTGAGGGAGTTATAGAGGTTATAGTAAGAGGCATTTTTTTACAAGATAGGCGCGAGAATGGAAAACAGACATTCAGATTTAGAAATGGCAGATAGGTTTTCTTATACTATCAAGGACTACAGAAAAGAGAATGCCACACAGGAATCAGTCATTCAGGGCCGCTCATAACAATTCATGTGTGATACTCTATTTTCCGTTTGATTTGGGAATTACTTTTCTTAATCAGATCAATAAGAAGTTAGGGTTTAATAACACAGATGAGAAAAGAGTCAGCACAAAGATAGTTCTGGCAATACGATTGTTATGAATTAAAGATGGGATGGGTTTGAGATTGGGATAATGCAATGCAGATATATTATGAGTCACTGTTCTTCCTATTTATACTCACAGAATAAGTTAATAAATTGGACCGTCAGTTCTGGTCATGGATTGGGTCTGGTCTATCAAGGAAGGACAGCACATCAGGCGCAGGACTGTATCAGCTAGGCCGGTTACCGGATTTGCACAGGATCTGCCCTTCTTATTTGTGAGTATCTCAAATTAGCTGGATAGCGAGTTCCTCAGGCAAGCCTTGTGGTAGCAAGCCAGAGATTTTCAGGATACTAGTTCAGAAGGCCTTCTCACACCACAGCGCTTAACTGGGTTGCAAGAATAAGTTAGATAATTTGGGCCTTGCAGAAAGTCAATAGTTCTCAACTGCTGGCAAGAGTCTAGGCATCTGTATCTGGAAGGATGTTAAAGCTGGATGTAGAATGCTGGATCCGAATGCTTTTCCAGAATCAGGAAACTGAGTGGATCAGTGAGTCCCTATGTGTTGTCAGCTGTCTCTATTTATCCTTTCAAATGACATCACAAAAAGGGTTTATGGTCCGGCTTAACTAAGCTCGCCCCTGTGAGCTGGTATTGGATCAAAACCTCATCTCCGCCTTGCATCTGAGTGATTGGATATGTTATCCTAAATACATATTTCTATATTGGTAACCTCTACACAAATCACACACAAAGATTCTATATTTTATGTAGTAGCTGTTCCTCAAAATCCCACAGCTGTGGGATCTTGTTTCACCTTTCTACAGCATTTTGTATTGTTTGCCATGAGCACAATTAACAAACTTTCTTCAACTTTCCACAAATGTTAGTGTATACCATAGGGATGTGTGTGTAAAGTTATACCGTTTTAGCATTAACACAGTTCACATAAAACCACATATATTGCCATTGTCCAGAATATGTTACACAGTTCTGACGCCTCTTGAAATGTGCAGCCAAAAATTAAAGTAACAGATCTTTTCTTTTTATATTTTCCACCACTTTGAATCACAGGTTATGAGTCTTTAACAATTGTTCATTGTTTATGCTTAACAGCAAATGGTCCTGCCCCTATGTCTCTCCCTGCAGTCCAGAAGCAACCCCCTCCCTAGGGGAGTTCCTTCCAGGAGCAGTTTATGACCCCTTTCACACCTCCATTTCCTGGGATGAAGGCTCTGCTATTGTTCATTCTCTTTCTGAAGACAAAAGTCTGGGCTAACCCACAATTATCATCTTCCAAAGAGTTTCTGCTGAGACGATTTCCCCTCCCCTTGGAAGAAACCTGTTTTTCCACTTCCAAAGGGTTGCAGCTCAGCCAGGCTAATTTATTCTTAATTAAAAATCCAGCAGAAACCAAACGTGTTGCATCAAATCACATAAATACATTACTTTCTTAGCTTTAAATCTGTGGGATCAAAAACACAACTACGATCTGTATTCCTTTTAGCAAAAATTATTATATGTTTGCTAATCCAGTAGACTTTTAGTTTAAATACTTTGAAGTTTCATCAGGCGCTCATGTGACATCTGTCATTCAAAGGTAGCCCAGGGTACTGTACCCAGATTTTGACAGGGGCTGTCAGTTTACCGACAATCCAGTTTTTCTGAAGAAATGTTTTACTCTTTACACTTTAGGACTTTATATATTCGCCTTGCTTAATTAGATTACATACATTTTAGCACAAAGCAAGATTTTTAATGTTGAGAAGTGTTGTGTATAGGTCTTTTGGAGTTTTTAGCAACAAAGCAAATGTCCTTTATAGGCACATTTTGGAGTTTCATTTGCAAAGCGCTGCTTCTCTTTCTGCACTCTGTTTGCTGGTCATGGAGCCCACTGGCACATTTTCTGTAGTGTGTGCTCTATTCCACCACACATGCACCATGGGTGGCAGGTTGTGCATCCATCTTTTTGTTGTGTTGCAGAATGCATTTTTTGTAGGTTTTTTCCACGCACAAGAGTTTTGCTGCCTTTGTTGCAGTTTCTTGCGCCATAGCTATCAGAGTGATGCCGCATAGCACAGCAGAGTGGGTCAATACATCCCACAGGTCCCCCCTCCTGACTTGGCTTTGTCTTCCAGTCGAGAAGAAGTCGGGAAATTGGGATGTTCTTTTCTGTCCATGTGGTGAAATTCAGCAGCTTCTCCCATCAGTGATTGAGGCGACACGCTTTCCTTGCTGGTTCTGGTTGGGAGTATGGAGCGGCACTCCTGATTCCTTGGCTCTTTCGTCCCGGTCCCCCAGTGGTCCTCCTTGGGATGATCTTTAGTCCAAACGCTGGAAAATAGAACACAGCATAGTTATGGAAATATTCCCAATACTGTGTCCACACATCTGCGGGGGATATCAGCAGTGGCAAAGACACTTGCATTCTTTAACAATTGCCAATATTTCCCACCTATTCTTCTGTGATCCTTTACTCATTTTCTTCGGTGCAATCAATGAAGATTAATAATTTTTCAAGGTGTATGGAACTTCCCCCTCTTAGATTCCAGTAAGCCCTTCTATTTGCCGCAAAGTATGCCTGGGGTGGCAACTGTTCAGCTGGTTTATGTGGACCCACTTGTCTTCCCCTTCTGTCAAACTGCCCTTGGGGTTGCAGATTCTTTAAGCAACTGGTGAGATTCTGACCACAATTTCAAAGGTAACTGCCAAGTTTGGAGAAATGTGTGCTCTTTGGCTTGGTTCCTTTGGAAATTGTACAAGTAGATCCGGTCTCCTAATTGATATTCCTTTTTAGTTGTCTTAAGATCATAGTGGGTCTTCATAGTGTCTGCAGAACTTTCTAGATTCCGCTGACCATAGGAAAAAGCATGTTGAAGGTGTTTTCTCAGATTCTCAACATACTCATGATTTGTGGAGGCATTTATCAAGGTCTGCGCTTGGGTTCTGTAGAACAGATGCTGAGGTAGCACCATCCTTCGTCCAGTCATCAACTCAAATGGAGACATTTTTGTTGCAGAAGAAGGGTTAGATCTGATGGCCATCAGGACAAGGGGTAATTGAATGTCCCAACTTTGCCCAGAATCTGCCACACACTTTTTTAATATGCTCACAATAATTTTATTGTACCTCTGAACTCCTCCACTAGCGGACCACCGATAGGCAATGTGCAGTTTCCTTTTGCCCCCCAGCATCTCCCACATCTTTGTCATCACTTTGCTAGTGAAGTGTCTACCTCAGTCTGACTCAATCCTTTGGGGTAGTCCAAAACGCAAGAAGATGTGGTTGATCATCAGGGCAGCTGCTGTTTCTGCCTTGCAATTTGGGGGCGGGAGACATTCCACCCATTTAGTAAACAAGCATGTGAGGGTCAACATGTACTTGTTCCCCCTAGAGGAGCTAATCACGGGCCTGAAAAAATCAACTTGCAATTCTGGCAGTGTCATCCCCCTCTTTTGGAGGGGAGCACAGTGTGTGAGTGATGTTGGCTGAAAATGTGCACACACAAGACACCCCTTCAAGTCTTGGTCGAGGTATGACCCCACGTGTGGCCAGTATGCAACCTCTTGCAAGATTTTTAATGTCGTATGAAACCCCTGATGACCGGCTGTGGCTGCATCCTGGGCGGGACTTAGCATCAGGCTTCAGAATGAGGTAGAGACCACCCACTGGTCATGGCCAGATATGGATCTACTCACCAACAAACCGTCTTGGATTCTGAACATTTTTGGACATTTCATCAACACTCTGAGGTCCTCTTTCCCAATGTAATCAGTATCCGTCAGGGGAAAGTTCTCAGGGTCCTCAATGTGTTGATAAAACTTTGCATTTATTGGATCCCCTTTTTGAGCCGTAATCAAATCAGCATCTGGGGTATCCTTACTCCATTGTGCAGTTGAGAGATCATTGTGAGCATTTGTCTGGGACTTATTGATAGCAGTGAGCTGGATTTTCCCCAACAGGGATTCGATCTCAAGTAGATCCCCTTGGATGGCCCTGGTTTTTTCCAGCTGTCAGCTAGGTAATTTCCAGTTTTGTCTGGTCGCTCTACTTTAGAATGACCCTTGATCTTTTTCCAGTAGATGGTCATACCATTCGAGGTGACCAGACCACCAATATTTTGTATTAATTTTCCATGTTTTAATGGTTCATTATTAGCACATAGCATGCTTCTGGTTTTCCAAATAGCCAGGTGCTCCACCAACCCGTTCCGTACATAATCTGAATCAGTGGTTATGACCAATTTGTGAAGTTGGTATTGGACAGCATTGAGGATAGCTTGCTGCACAGCCAGCAGCTCTGCCACTTGACTACTTCGGGGACCGATTTTGTACCCAGCGGAGGGTTCTGGGGCATCATTCACCCATTTATTCCCCAGGCCTGCCGCAAGTTCCTTTTCCCTGTTGTTGTCAACATGGTAGTAGCACCCATCCACATAGACAGTGGGCATTCCCTCACACTGGTCTTCTTCATAGACTTTGTGTGGGGAATTAAGGTATGCCTCCATGTTGTCCTTGATTTTAAGACATTCGTCCTCGAGACAGTTTTCTCTGGCACAATCATGCAAGTCAGCCAGACCTTGCGCGAGTGGACTCTTCTTGTTTTGGTCATATCTGTCCTCACAGGAAAGCCTTGCATTGACAGAATCTAGGAAGTAATTCAGGAATTACTCACATATCCGGCCTGGATTCTGTCACTTTGAAGATATTGCAAAGGTTGGTGTGGAGTCTCCACTATGATGTGTTCCCCCTGGATAAACGGGCGGTAATTATTCAATACCCACACCGTTGCCAGGTGTGCCTTCTCACAATCGTTGAATTTTTCCCCCACAGACGATAAAGTCTTACTCGCATAGGAAATTACATTATTGACCTTGTCATGCTTTTGATATAATACTGCAGTCAAGCATGTATTTAAGAAACCTGTCTCCAAGAAGAACTCCTTGTTTTTGAAAAGGTAAGCTAGGCAAAGCTCTTGTGAGAGGCTTCTTTTATTTGTGTTACTGGCTCGGCTTATTCTGGACCCCACTCCCACTTGACCCCCCCTTCATCAGATGGATCAGGGTCTTGTGATCTCTGCGTAGTCCTCAATGAACTTTCTACTGTAATTAGTCAGTCCAAGGAGGCTCCTTAGCTCCCGCAGAGTTGTGGGGTCTTTTAGTTTCTGGAGTGCTTCTACTTTCTTTTCCTGGGGACAGAGACCCTCAGGAGTTATCTCATGCCCCAAGAAATTGACAGTGGTCCTGCACCACTGTGCCTTTTAGAAAGAGAGTTTTGCTCCGGCAGCCCTCAACTGTATCAGAACATAACGGATCCCTGCTATGTATTCCTCCCCAGTTGAGCTTTTGATTAGAACATCATCTACATAGGCCAGGTTACCCCTTTCACCCAAGTCGGACTTGGCCTTATGCAGAAAGATGTTAAATTCATTGCCAGAGTTGATGTATCCGAAGGGAGTCAGGGTCCAATTGTACTGCTGCCCCCCAAAGGAGAAGGCCAGCTTGTATTAGTCCTCCCTACTGACAGATACAGTCCAGTACCCATTGGTCAGGTCAATGGCAGTGTATACCTTTGACCCCTGGATCTGGGCCAGCCCTTGGTCAATGTAGTGACGAGGCCATCAGGAAGTATGGACCTGTTTGTTGAGCTCCCTTAGGTCAGCACAGAGTCTCTACTGGACGTTTGGTTTCAAAATCCCCAGCACCAGATTATTGAAGGTGCTGTGGACTGGACAAATTATCCCACGAGACTCAAGGTTCTTAATTATTTCAGTAAGGGACTCCATTTATGCGAGAGGCAAGCAACATTGCTTTACAAACACTAGAGTGATGCCAGGGTCTGTGGGAATTGTTGTTGTGTGGATGTCGGTGCAACCACAGTCATATGAGTCCACCGCAAAGAGATCTTGAAAATCTAAGAAAACTTGTTTCAATGTTTGCTTTTGCTCCAGAGTCTCACAGGCATAAGCTAGGTTGACTCTCTCTTCAACCATTTGCCCGAAACCTGAAAAGACATCTGGTTTGGCTATCTCAGCCGCCTCTTCCAGCTGGGTGGAGAAGTCCCTGGTCAAGGTACTTAATTGGACTGATGGCTTCAGGTGGGGAAGGCAGTCCTGGTGCACTTGAAAGAACACTTCATCCCTCCTGAAGTCATAGGTCACATCTTCCATACCATACGGGCAGGAAGAGTACACCAGGAAATTCCCCGAATTTCGGGTGAGGATCCTGTCTGGTGTTGTGTCATTGTCGCTATCACTGTCAAAACAGTCATTGGGGTTTGGTCCTACCAGTTTGTTACCTAAATCTATGGAAAAATGTTGGTCATCAACCACCATTCCAATAATGGTGCCTGCGCCCAGAGTGATACTCCTAAGGTCGCTGTTATCCTCCTCTATTGGAATGGTGTTGTGTTCTGTATTGACTAGTGGTGTTGGGTTTAACCCCAACCCTTGCTGTTGGAAATGAGCATTGAGATGAACATAGGTGTCAGGATTTTTCCGTTTCTGTCCTTTTTTAATTTTTACTTCAAGTGAGAATTGTCCGGTCCGTTCTGGGGTGGTGAAATCCTCTCCAATCTGAATTTCAACTGCAAATGGCAGCAGTTGAGCTGACCGAAATGCTTTCTCTGGGTCATCAAAGTCCATGGGATTACCCGCTAATCGGGACCAGGCTTTGAATTTATTAGGTCCAAACTAATGGCAAAGCGATTGAGAATGTCACTGCCTAAATAAAATGCAGCAGGGACATCTCGCATGACCCAACAATTATGGACTATGCTTTTGTTGCCTATGGAAATTTTGAGCATACACCTGCTAGGCAAGAGATGTTTGCAATTGGGTGTTTCCAGGTCCATTTCCCATTTGTCTATCAATCTAAACGTGGGAATGGCTGGATCTTTTGGGAGTTTTCGGAACATGGCTTCCTGATGAAACTCTTACCATTGTCCACGCACACTCAGACGAGAACAGAGTCCTTCCCCTAATTTAACTGAATAGGGATGAACAACTGTTCTCCAATTTTCTGAATGTCAGCCAAGCTCTGAGCTGATTTCTCATAATTTTGTAGTATAGGAGTGGGATTTTCTGATTGTGAATTTGTATAGAATTTCAGAGTATTCCCTTCCAGTTTGGAATGCCACTTAAGACTGGAAGGAATGTTGATTTTCAGAAATAGAGAGGACTTCCCATCATCAGTTTGTTTTCCTACTGCAATTACTGTCACGTGAGGGATTTGATTATTTTGGAAATGGAATTCAATTTGGTCAGGTTTTTGTTCAACCATGTGGCATGTGCCATTTAAACAAATTAGTTTGATTGGTCGGTTAGTCTGGGTCCAGAGGACCTTGTTTACGCAATAAATGAGGGGAGACAATCTACGCAGGATGTCATTCCCTAGTAAACATGGTGTGCCCTCGGGTGTCACATCTATGACCGAGTGCTTCACCTTGTGTCGCCCAATTTTAATGTCTAAATCTGCAGTTCCCGCAACAGGAATTTCATTCCCATCGAAGTTCTGAAGTTGTCCAGTAAGAGGGGTGAGAGGGATTTGATATTTCTCCCCCCGACCCGAATTCAGCTGATCAAAGGCCCTTTTTGACAGAATTTTGGCTTGGGATCCAGGGTCCACCAGTGCCAAAAATGTACATTGCCCCTGTATCTATACCGGGGCATAAAATATTCCCTCCTTCTCCTCAATGGGGCAAAGATAATGCGCTTTTTTGGCCAATTGCTGGGTTAATTTCTTTGCTCTTGATTCTGACAGAGGGATGATTTGGGCAAGATTTTGTTTGGGATCTTGGGAACATGTAAGAAAAAGGTGACAGTTGGATATGGGGGAGTTTTGGGCTCCCGTGGTTCTTATTCTGGGTCCCCCCCCACCCTTTTTGGAGGCAGTCACCAGAATTGGTTTGAACAAGGTGATTTTCTTGCTGGTCATTCTGGGGTTCAAGGTTGGGCAGTTTTAACTCGGTCCCACATCTACCATCTTGATCAGGAATTCATGGGACCCATTTTTCTTTGGGAGGAGTTCCCCCATCCCTGAAGGAGACAATCCTTTTCCCCGGATCCTCTAAGGACCCCTCTCCTTCAAATTGGAAGATTCTAACCTCCTCCACAAAATGGGTCTTTTTAGGCTCTCTATTTCTCCTACCTGCCCTCTGTTCCTTAGGTTGCAGATTTTCAGGGGCAGGAGATTCGGGTTCCGGTTCCTGGGTTTCAAGGGGCTTTTCACAAGTGGGGAAGTAAGCTTCCTCTAAGGCTTTACACCCCTCATCCCCCTGTGCCTCCTCTATGGGAACCGGTGGGTTGTTGGGGTTCTATCCCTGTCATTGCTCTGGAGCACCAGACCCTTGATTTGAGGGGTTCTGGGCCACCATGTTCATCTGACGGTTCTGCTGAGCCCTCAACATGTGACCCAGATCCTGTGCCAAGTTCTGGACCTGGCACTCCAGCTGGGAAACCCGCTCTGGTTGGTATGGGGTTCTCTGGTCCACCCTAGGTTGATAACGGGAAGGGTAACAATCCCTTCTCCCATAATACCCTTGATTGGGATAGTTTTGGTACCCCTCCACCCTTGGCCTCCCCTCTCCCATATTAGGTTGTCTGAGCTCAGGAAAGTGGGGAAAGAAAGAAGGGTTGTTTTGGGGGTTGACGTTTGGCGGGTACCAGGGCAAGAAACTCAGGCCGGCATTTGGGGGATTACTGCCCTCCTGGGGAAAGTGAGGAGGGACGTATCCTGGGTTGGCAGCTGCCTGGTTGGACCCCCCCTTGGGCGGGGGGAGTCCACACATAGCCCAGGATGGGTCTGTTGCCCTTGTAATGGGGGCTTATGTAGTCAGGGGAGTTAGGGGTCCCATTTGTGGTGTTACCTCTCTGACTACCTGTCTGGGATTGGCCCGTGGGCCTTCTGGGTCTTTGGTTAGGAGGATTTTGCACAGGAATATTTTTAGGCCCCCCATCTCTAGATATAAAATGGGGGCAACCTTCACCTCCGCCACATTAGCAGCAGCAGGGGTGTTGGTTGGTTTTGGGCTTTTATTGGCACTTTTATTTTCTACTGGTTTCTGCACTGCGTAAATGTGAGTTGCTTGTTCAATGACGCAGTCTAGTGATCTTTTCTCATGAAAGCCTCTGACCAGCTGGGTCATAATGTATTTAGGGAGTGCATGAAAGAAGGTATTGATGAATTCCCTATTGTCTGTGTGCACCCTCCTGGTGTTCTGCGCAAAGACATGTTTCAGCTCTTGGACAAATTCTTGTGGGGCCTGGTCTTCTCCACATTGCAGATTGTAGGCCGCCTTGCGGGCCTCTTGAGGGTTTCTGTGTATTGAGAAATGCTTTAAGATGGCTGCCCTTTAGGTGGACCATCTTGAGTGGTTGTGATCCTCGAGCCCCGCAAAGAAGCTGGAGTATTCATGTGAACATGTCCACTTGACATACTGAATAACATTGTGGCTGCCCTTAAGGTGGAAAGTCTCTATCATTTGCTCATACAATTCGAAGTGCTCCTAAACTGAATATTTGGCATTTTTATGGTAGGGCGTTATGATGCTCCTGATAGCCTTGATTTGCTTCAGGGGATCTTTCAGTAGGGCCCTATTAAATTTGTTGGCCTTTTTAGTTTTGGTCACCCTTGTCCACTCATCCTCTGACTCAGAGGCACTGCTAGCAGAGGTGGCTGTCTGATCGTCTAGGCTCTCCCTGATTCTGCAGGCTTGGGAGTGGCTGGCAGAATGTGGGGGCCTAGTCCCTTGAAACCTGTGGTGCTCAGATGAGTCTTCTGACTCTCCCTTGCTCCCAGGATTAGCTGAGTACTCCCCTTCCCCACTGCTCTAGCTGGGAAGAGGTTTTTAAGATGCTCTTCGTGGGCCTACTTTCATGGAATTCCCCACCAAATTTGACTGACTGATCCCCTGGTAGGTGATATCTCTGAGGATCAAGTTCTCTTATTCTCCCCTCACTGGAGTCTCCCTGATCAGAGAGGCTGGCCCTAATATTTGGGAACCTGTACATAGATGCCCGCACATCCATTTCTGGGAGGCGCTGATCTGTCAGTCCCATATTTCCCATTGTGTTGAAGTCTACCATCATTGTGGCCCTTGGTTCATATGAGCAGGTGGAAATGAGGGAGGCAGAGTCCATGGAACGGAAGGGATTAAAGTCCCTGATGCCAGGGATCCTGAGGTTATGCTCAGGGGTTTCTCTTTCCCATCTTACCTCATCTCTTTCAGCCTCTACTTCCTGATAACATGCCAAAATCTGACCCTTTTGCTCCTCTATTAAGGCCTTACTGGTCTCTATGATTTGTACTAGCATGGCTATCTGTTTGTGGAGCCTGTCATTCTTTTCACAGAGCCTCATTGTCTCTCTGTGCTTCCAGCCTGGTCTGGGAATACTGGGCCAATTTTTGCTTCAGGAGACTCACCTCCTGAGTTTGGTCCTTATCGATTTGATTGTTCTTTGCCAGAGAATCCTACCCCCGCCTGGTGTGCTCTAACAGCATATCATAATCAGTTTTGATTTCCCCAAACTCCTGAAGGGCCAGCTTTCTTTGCTCCAACTTTGTTTTTAAATGGCTGACTTCCTCGCCTAAGGTGTCCCTGTCCTGACTTAGAGTGGCCCTCTGCTCAGCCAGGTTGTCCCTCTGTTTTATAAATACCCCAGCTTTGTGGCGCTCCTCATCAAATTCTGCTTGGGATTCTAAGTCCTTCATAATTAATTTATTATTTTCCCCTTTTAAGGATTCTAGACGGTTTTGTAAGGTGACTATCTGTTCTGCACATACTCTATTATAATTAAATTGATGCTCCAGATTCTGTTGACTCTGTTGTAGAGAGTCCAACCTTTCCTGACACTCTTTTTGCAGTTTCTGTACCTGGGCATCTTGCTCTGCATTTTTTGTAGTAAGATAGCCAGATCTTCTTGGAGTTTGGTGGCATACTGCCTAGCCTCTGTTTCAGATTCTTGGCTATCCTGGAGCTTTTGCTCTGCAGAGTCCAGATTGGTCTGGATTTTGTGCAGCGCTTCCCCTTGCCTCTTTGTCAAATCTATCTGGTCTGTGTGCTTTTTCCTATGTGGAGGTACAGGTAGGCCGCTATTTTGGCAATTTTGCACTGCTCCTCTTTTATTTTAGGGGCCATATACAATTTGCTAAGTGCTTGATGTAATGGACCCTTATCCTGTCAGATATCCAGGTTGATTGCAGTGATTTGCTGTTGTATTTCCTGTAGCCATACCTGTTTGTCCTGTTCTGGTATTCACCCCTGACAAACAATT
The DNA here is from genome assembly GCF_040938575.1 of Ambystoma mexicanum. Lineage (NCBI taxonomy): Eukaryota > Metazoa > Chordata > Amphibia > Caudata > Ambystomatidae > Ambystoma > Ambystoma mexicanum. Next base: position 691,797,526 of record NC_090923.1, read on the forward strand.
TGTGCTTGACTGTTCCCTCGCAATATTATTTTCCACTGGGGTCGCCATTCTGGAAATATTAATTTCCTTCTGACTTATCTCAGGGTTATTTTACTTTTGCAAACAGGTCCAATTCCTTTCAGTATTTCTTTTGAGGGGTGCTTGTACATTGTAGCACAGTATGGTAACCCAACAAGGTGTATATACCCCGTCGGCTAGCACGCTGTGTTAGACTGTCACAAGTGGTATGTAAAATCCAGGATCCCGGCACCGAGTCCCCAAGCTGTAAGTGATTTCAATCCGGCACACACCCAAGTCACGCCCAGAATGTAGTGCACAAATGAAACCCTTATTTATTTTTATCTATAAATTCAATATTCTGAACGATAAACCACTCATATCACACCCTTCTCCTGAGACCCCCCCCCCGGTCACACTGAACCAGGAATCAGGCTAGTTTACAAAGGTCAATATTTATTTATGTATTTAGAATTGTAATAACAATGGGGGTCATTACGACCCAGGCGTTAACCATGGTGCTATTAGCGCCATGGTTGATGCCGGAATCCGCCATGGTGAATGGCGGGATTACCGCCCCATTCCAAGGTTGGCGTGCAGTAATTCCCCATTCACCATTGGCCCTTCCCCAGTCCCATTTTTGCCCCATAGGGCTCAATGGGAATGGGGAAGGTGGTAATTACGGTACCGCAAATTGCGGTAACGTATTTACCTCCAAGGTCCTTTTGCATGTCCCTTCCTGAACGGCTGGTGAAAACAGCCGTTATCGTAGGGACCTGCAAAGGGACCTCGTAATTGGGCGGTAAGGGATTACCGGTAGCGGTACCCTTACCGGGAATCTTTTACGGCCCAGGTCTTAATGAGGCCAAATATATTTTAATAGGTAACAACAATCAACAATGGGTGACAAAACACAGAATAATATCTTTAATATACTAGGAATCACTTTTGTGTTGGTTTGGAACAGATGGCACTACGGTTAGGGGTTCCCCCTGCAACACCCCTCAAACCCAATAGACAATTAAATAGATGTGAGGAGAGAGCAGGTGTTCAGGAATAGCACAAATCGAACAGAATATCACTCCCACCTTCCCCCTTCAAACACAAGAGAAAAACGGAATGGATTTACCAGCTGTCAGAATGGCTTTGAAATTGTCTTTGGAATTGACTGAGCAGAAACACCAAATGTGGTACATTATTATACATTCCTATGGGAGACGCTTTGAACAGCTGCACACAATCACAAACAATGATTTAGTCAAAAGAAAACCTTTCAAATGTCAAAGTCCAAGTGAGAAGCAGTCAGTTTAAAGCTAATTCGCACGTGTAAAAACCTTTCAGAATTTCTATTTGCGGCAAATTTTCCTTGCATGATTTTCGCTCTAATGGGCCAATGTGCGATTGGCCCATTACAGCAAAAATCATGTTGGGTTCTCTGGATAGCTAAGGGTGTTAGGTACAAGTAGGAGTTGAAATTTCACTTCTATCATAAAAACGGAGGTAGGTATAGAGGTTTTAGTAAGAGGCATTTTTGCAAGATATGTGCTAGAATGGAAAACAGAAATTCAGATTTAGAAATGGCAGATTTTGTTATACTATATCAAGGACTACAGAAAAGAGAATGCCACACAGGAATCAGTCATTCAGGGCTGCTCATAACAATTCATGTGTGATACTCTATTTTCCGTTTGGTTTGGGAATCACTTTTCTTAATCAGATCAATAAGAAGTTAGGGTTTAATAACACAGATGAGAAAAGAGTCAGCGCAAAGATAGTTCTAGCAATACTATGGTTCTGAATTAAAGATGGGATGGGTTTGAGATTGGGATCATACAATGCAGATATATTATGGGTCACTGTTCTTCCTATTAATACTCACCGAATAAGTTAATAAATTGGACCATCAGTTCTGGTCATGGATTGGGTCTGGTCTATCAAGGAAGGACAGCACATCAGGCGCAGGACTGGATCAGCTAGGCTGGTCACCGGATTTGCACAGGATCTGCCCTTCTTGTTTGTGAGTATCTCACATCAGCTAGATAGCGAGTTCCTCAAGCAAGCCTTGTGGTAGCAAGCCAGAGATATTCAGGACACTAGTTCAGAAGGCCTTCTCATAGCACAGCGCTTCACTGGGTTGCGAGAATAGATATAGAATTTAGGCATTGCAGAAAGTCAATGGTTCTCTACTGCTGGCAAGAGTCTAGGCATCTGTATCTGGAAGGATGTTAAAGCTGGATGTAGAATGCTGGATCAGAATGCTTTGCCAGAATCAGGAAACTGAGTGGATCAGTGAGTCCCTATGTGTTGTCAGCTGTCTTTATTTATCCTTTCAAATGACATCACAAAAGGGTTTATGGTCCGGCTTAACTAAGCTTGCCCCTGTGAGCTGGTATTGGATCAAAACCTCATCTCCGCCTTGCATCTGAGTGATTGGACCAAGGCCGGATAATGTCACATTTTATGGTTTACTTTACAGTCCTTAGAAACCTCCCTTTAGCCACTGGTCTCAAAATCGGATTATTTCCTAAATACATATTTCTACATTGGTCACCTCTACACAAATCACACACAATGATTCCATATTTTATGTAGTAGCTGTTCCTCAAAATCCTGCAGCTATGGGATCTTTTGTCACCTTTCTACACAATTGTGTCCTTTTCGCCATGAACACAATTTCCAAACTTTCTGCAACGTTCCACAAATGTGTGTGTATACCATAGGGATGTGTGTGTAAAGTGTTAAACACACCATTAACACAGTTCACATAAAACCACATATATTGCCATATATTGCCATTCCTGTCCAGAACATGTTACACAGTTCTGCTGCCTCTTGAAACGTGCAGCCAAAAATTAGACTAACAGATCTGTTCTTTTTATATTTTTCACCATGTTGTATCACAAGTTATGAGTCTTTAAAAATTGTTAATTGTTCATTGTTCATTGTTCATGCTTAACAGCAAATGGTCCTGCCCCTTTGTCCCTTTGTTTCTCCCTGCAGTCCAGGAGCAACCGCCTCCCTTGGGTAGTTCCTTCCAGGAGCAGTTTACGACCCCTTTCACACCTCTGTTTCCTGGGCTGAAGGCTCTGATATTGCTCATTCTCTTTCTGTAGACAAAAGTCTGGGCTAACCCACAATTATAATCTCCCAGTGAGTTTCTGCTGAGAGGATTTCCCCTCCCCTTGGAAGAAACCTGTTTTTCCACTTCCAAAGGGTTGCAGCTCAGCCAGGCTAATTTATTCTTAATTAAAAATCCAGCAGAAACCAAACTTGTTGCATCAAATCACATAAATACATTACTTTCTTAGGTTTAAATCTGTGGGATCAAAAACACAAGATCTGTGTTCCTTTTAGCAACAATTCCTTTATGTTTGCTAATCCGGCATACTTTTAGTTTAAATACTTTGTCGTTTCATCAGGAGCTCATCTGACAGCTGTCATTCACAGGTAGCCCAGGTTACTGCACCCAGATTTTGACAGGGGCTGTCAGTTTATAGACAATCCAGTTTTTCTGAAGAAATGTTTTACTTTACACACTTTAGGACTTTATATATTCACCATGCTTCATTAGATTACATGAATTTTAGCACCCACCAAGATTTAAAATGTTGTAAAGTATTGTGTATAGGCATTTCGGAGTTTTTGGCAACAAAGCAAATGTCCTTTATAGGTACATGTTGGAGTTTCATTTGCAAAGCGCTGCTTCTCTTTCTGCACTCTGTTTGCTCGTCATGGAGCCCACTGGCACATTTTCTATAGTGTGTGCTCTATTCCACCACACATGCACCATGGGTGGCAGGTTGTGAATCCATCTTTTTGTTGTGTTGCAGAACGCGGTTTTGTAGGTTTTTCCACGCACAATGGATTTGCCGCCATTGTTGCAGTTTTTTGTGCCATAAATATCAGAGTGATGCCGCTTATCACAGCAGAGTGGGTCAATACATCCAACACCTGATAGGGTCTCTGCATCTCCCCATCATTAAGGGGGCAATGTAGTGGCTACATCTCTCGTGTGGCCACTGGGCATTCCTTGCGACACAATGAAAATGGACAAATAAATGAGCCAGATCCTCCCCCGGGATATACTTTTGAAACACCATGGCAGCCACCTGATCCTGTCTCCTTACAGTGGCACCATCTACTAGTTGTGCCTGTTGAACCTGGAGTGCCTGCTGAACGGTCTGTCTATTCGCCTGAGCCTGATGGCTCTGTATCTGTATGGCCTACAGAAGTTGCTGCTGTCCTTCTGTTAGGGCTTTCAGTGTGGTTTCCATGGTGTTCTCGTCTCAATCCCACCACTGCCACCACTAACCCTCTGGGATTTGCAAGAAGAAGTACTCATTGTGCAACAACAACGACCAGGACTGTGAACAGTCCATGGGATATCCAGAGGTTAACAGTGTGCTGTAATAATAATAAAAACCACGTTAAATTCACACTGGATGTCCCCTTTACAAGAAAGACCAACATTTTGTAGGCCCATTGGCTCCCTTGTTGGCAGGGTTCCACATCAATAGTCACCTGTTCCTGCCAGTTTAAACTCTCCTTTGGTGGCAGCGTAGCATAGCCTGTTCATACAGGTTTGGTTGCTCCCTTGGTGGTGGCATTCCACATCAATAGCCGGTTTAACCTCTCCTTCGATGGCGGTGTTCTGTTTTAGCATAGCCTGTTTTATTACGGGCTTTCCATGCGCGTTCAGTAGGCCCACCAAAACGCTTCAGCTTCTCCATCTCCTCCCCTCCTCCTTGCTCTTCCTCACATCTCTCGTCCTGCAGCCCGGTACACCCGCCAACCAACAAACACAAGGCTCTCATTAATTTAGTGTTTCTCAGAACTTTCACACCTGTGCTGGCCTCTCCACTCCCAAGCTGTCCTGCGTGGCTACCCACCTCCAGTTTAACACCTTATGGTGCCCTGCCACTGCATCCTCACAGTTACATTGTTTGATGTCACTAAATCATCTATTCTTTGAATTAACTTCCCGTGCGTCAAAGGATTGTTGTTAGCATACTGTAATCCCCTGGCTTTCCATTTGATCCAGAGCTGAAAAAAATCAATTTTGAACATAATCCACATCAGTTATTATTACTTGTATTTTTGTTCTGCACCACTGCGTTTTCGGAAGGGATAGCTTTGCACCTGAATTCCTTAACTGGGTTAAAGAGTGGCTGATCACCACCAAATGTTCTTCCACAGTTTTAGTTTTGAATAATACATCATTTAAATAGGCCACGTTCCCTCATTCTGCATGGCCAATTAGGGATTTATACAGGTATGTTTTGAACTCAATACTGCTATTACTACACCAAAATGGTGTATGGATCCATACATTCTGTACCCCAAAAGGTAAAGGCAAGCACAACTTGGTATTCATAGAGTATCCAAATATAGATTCATCAAATTGATACCAGGTTTTACTTTAGAACCTTGAATCTGTGCCTGTACCTGAACAATATAAGGGAGAAGGCACTCGCTTGTTCTGTCACTTAGGTCTGCACCGAGTCTCAATTGTTAATTGGGTTTTAATATTCCTATCACTGGATTATTAAAGATAATGTGGATCAGACTAATAATCCCATGGGAATGCATATTTCTCTATCAATTCTGTGATAGTTTCCACAAAAACATGTGGGAACCTGTGCTGTTTTACAAATAGTTGTGCCATATTAAGGTATGTAGGTGTTGTGTAATGAAGCGGTGTATGCCCACAATCATATCAATTGATAGGGAGCATTTTCTGAAAAGAAACACTTGTATCAATTGCTGTATTTGTTCACCCATCTCACTGGTGTTAGTGCCAGCCATATCAATCTGTTCTATTAACCATCTCACAGACTTCTGTAAATATTTCTGGAATACGAATGTCTGAGTTCTGAGAGAACTGGGTTTATTTATTTATTTATTTGAATATAGTTATAAAAGAACATTTACAAAATATCTCAAACTAAAAACTATTCATTACATTTCATTATTACATTCCAATACTGTACAGTGTGTACACACAGTTTAAAATATTAAAACTAATTTCATTTAGAACTGTGAATTCCCGCCTCATGTTTCCCAAAGATCTTTGAGTTTTGAGCTTTACACACAGGTATTCTATTCCTCAAATTCTAAACATACATCCACTTAAAGGTGCCATACTTAAACTAGGCGAGTAATAACCCTAAGACTGGGTAACTTTGTAAAGATAAGCACAAAGTACTGTAACTCTTTGCAAATAACAGTGAGTCAAATATCCAATGTTTAGGTCCAGCCTTAATAACACGAGGCAGCTAACATATAAATGTATGATTAAAACAATAAATACTATACATTTTTAAAAATGTATTCTAAAAACAAAATTCCCTTAATCAGGGGTACCTAAAAGTGATAGCCAGGCTCCAATGACCAAAAGATAATTATTATCGGCTAACAATCATTTGCTTATAATAATCCACAAACGATACAATGCAAAATGGAGCCTTTCAGTTTATGTAGTAAGACAATAGCCCCAGAATGTATCATCCTGAATGAAATCATAGCCATACACCATATGCCCTAATATATTTATGTATTCAGAGTTCAAAGACAAACATTCCGTGAATAGATGTTTTGCAGTCTCCAGTATCCCATGTTTTTTACACAGGGGACAACATCTCTCTTTAAGGGGAATCACAGAATATCCACCAACGGTCACAAATATTGGTTGTTGTTCATTCGCATTCTTAATCAAAATCTCTTAATCGTTACATTTGGGCATTGCCTAAGGTATCTCTGAGGTTTCCGATATTTATGCACCACTCTAGATACATACACATAACTTCTAATCGTGGCCAAATGAGTATAATTATTAACCCAGTCCCACTGTTGAACTCTATGCTTACAAATACCTTTCAGGCATTGATAATTTATCCCTCTAGAAAACCCATGCACCAGCCAATGTCCTAATATAGGATACTTGCCGAAGCATCAAATTGGCCTGTACCACACCCAAAGGAGGAACTTACACCAGTCCTCAATAATGTCAACAATTGACATTTTGGGCGCAAATAGATTTTAATATGTAGAAGATCACCTCTGATCAAGTCACTTTTCAGAGGAACCAACCCCAGCTCTAACAGTAAATATTCCATGGGGGTGGATTTGCTCAACCTCAATGTGTGCTTCCATGGGGGTGGATTTGCTCAACCTCAATGTGTGCTTCCAAAAAACTACTTCGATGTGACATAGCCATCGCAAATCTCTCATAATCAATGCCTCTAGAGACAATATAGGACCATGGGACAGAAGCATTGTTTATAAAGGGTAATAATTCCCTCCATTGAGAACCCAGCCGTGTTTTTGCAAAGTTATGGATTAATTGAGGCATGCGAAGGGCCTTAATCTTCTTGGTAGCCACTATATACTCATAGGCCCTACTGCTACACATAGCTAAACCCAAACAGGGATAAGATACCACATATTCAACCTTACCAAGGGAGGTCTGGAAGTCAAGGAGTTTCACATTTTTTAGACGAGACGGCCAAGATCTTTGTCTTACCCAGATTTATGGACATCTCATTTACAGCTGCATAATCAATCAGAGCCTCAAACATCACTTTGGCCTCCATGTAGGTGTAATTAATCAATATCAAGTCTTCGGCGTACAACAACAGGGGACGTTACTTGCACCAGCCTTGGGGCAACATCCCCTGTCTGTTGTGAGCTGAGACAGAAGATCAGCTGTAAATACATTATAAAGTATGGGTGCCAAGGTACAGCCCTGCTTCACCCCTTTCCCAATCGGAAATTTCCATGGATAGATTTCCCTCCCCATTCATGCGTATATGGGCCTGGGTATTAGCATGTAACCCCCTTAAAGCATTGACAATACAATTTGGACAGCCATAGTCAAGCAGTTTATCCCACAACATAGTTCTATTAACTCCATCAAAGGCCACTTTATAATAGACGAACATAACCTATATTGTGCGCCCTCCAGAGTCAAGTGTACCTCTTATCAACAAATCCAAAATACTTAGATTATGTGTGGTACCACAGCCAGGTCAAAACCCGGTCTGTAAATATAACAATATATTTTACTCATCAGGCCATGTCTGGAGCTCCCTTAGTAGTAAGGTGGACAGAATCTTCCCCGAAGCATCTATTAGGGAAAGGAGTCTATAATTTCCAGGCATGATCCAATCCCATTTCTAATACACTGTCAAAGAGGATGGACTGCTGCCATGACACCAGGATTCTTTGTGTCAGGCACACTTTGTCGAATAACATACTTAGTATGCAGGCCCATATATTGGTATTCTGTTTTAGAACTATATTGGCCAGCCCATTAGGGCCAGACAACCTCGAGTTTTTAAGTTTACTAATAGTCCAGTGGATATAGTCTTCATCAAATTTCAAAGGCCATCCCTGGGCCATATAAACTGGGTGAGGGGCCACTATAGATTCACCACCTTGCTTTTGAATGTAATCCACCCAATCTTTTTCACCTATTGGATTCACTAAACGTTGTTTACCCCTTGGCTTTGGCTAGCATAACCCATATTTTCCTCTGGTACAACACTACTAAGAGTGTCAAACATTTCTTGTTAATTGACATTAAGGTCAGTGCTTCCATCTCCTGAGCCAGCCTTGATACTGTCTCTTGACAACATGCACACACCTGGCCATCAGCAGAGCTTCCAGTCCAGAGTTCTGTATCAGGCGTATCTCTTTTCGTATAGCTCTCTTTGTGTCTCTGATTGCAACATCAAATGTGTGCAAGGATTTGCCACAAAATACACTCTTGGATTTATTACCAACTGTAGCAATTTCAATATAAAGTGTACTAATCCACTTGTCTATTTCATCACTTTGCATATGTCCCAAAGCTATGAGGTCAATATCCTGCAATTTGGATATTAAATTATCAATTTTTTGTAGGTGATTTGCAGACCAATAAATGCAATTACCTGCATGATTAGTATGGATTTCAATGCACCTACTGACAATTAGTCTGTTATGTTGAATATAAATACTCAGTGATATGATATTGTGATCACTATATTCTGTAGTGACAATCCTTAATTCTTTTGTCGCAATTAGACAAGCATTATTTCCAAAGTAGTAATCTAATGTGGCCTCGGCCTCATTTCCCCTCCAAGTATAGCTCCCAGGTATATCTCCATGGGCTTTGCCATTTAACATAAAAAGGTCCCATTGTCCCATAAATGCGCCCCAGTCTTTACCCTTACAATTGCCAATACCATGCATCATGGTGCACTTTTTTAAAAACCTTAGAATATGCTGGGCAAGTATTTACATCCATACATTTAGCATTTAAATCTCCTACAGTATAATCATATATTAAACAAAGTTCCCATCGTCAGTTAGCAGAAGCTCCTCGAGAGCTATTTGTATATCATCCAGTGCTTTAATACTAGGGGGTATATATACATTAATCAGCAACATTTTCCAATCACACATGCTTCCCTTCTGCCACACTTCAACTGCCATCATGTTGTCCTTCATCAGAATGACCGACAACTGACAGGAACATAAACTGTGATTAAGCAAACAACATTTGGATCCATTAGTAGCTACCGAACATTCCATTGGGTATGATTTATGTAGTAGCAGGGGATAGTTGATACAACCCGAAGACCGAGCTGTAATACCAATTGATTTGAAAATAATCAATATAAGTGTCTGAAGCACTGGGTGCTTGTTAGATTGCCACCAGACGCTTTCATTCAGTCCTTCAGTGTTGGTCACCATCCACGACACAAAAATCCCTTTCTATGGTCAGATCAAAAAATGGGCACGGTACATAGAAGATGTACTGCTCGTATTTGAGGTAACTTCAGAGGAATATGGCACTTTCTTTATTTGGCTTAATGGTCAAAATTGGTACTTGAACTTCACTAGGACACGTAGTAAGACAAGTGTCAACTTCTTGGATTTAATCATAACTGTCCATGCGGGACAACTAACTACGACTGTCTATCAAGAACATTCAAGTTGCAATTACCTACTGTAGTTCCAAAGTTACCATCCCCAGAGTCTAAAAACTAATTTGCCCTTTGGTCAATTTCTAGGGTACTGAAGAAACAGCTCAACATTGAGAGAGTATGACTTACAATCAGAACAACTGTCCCAGATACTAAGGACACAAGGATTTTTAAGAAGAATAGTGTGTCATGATCGTAAATGAGCTAGAAATATACCAAGGTATAAAACCTTAACACAACATACTGCTCGCAAATTGACCACAGATACAATTGCAGCAGTATTAAATTACTCACCATAAGCCACATGCATAAAAAACCAAATAGTCAAACTGTGGCCAATTGTGAATGTAGGTAAAATACATCTCTCTCTACCTAGGCTTGTGATGAAATGCAGAAGGAACTTACAGGACTCCCTGAACACTACTTAACTTGAAAAAGAGATGATATGACAAGGTACCTTATGGGATGTCTCTAAGCCCAAAGTGCATGCCCAGTGTGGAAATTGTAACTCATGCACACAGACAAAAAGAAGTATGCACATTAATATTGGTTGGGGTTTTCTATGTTGTCAGAAAGCAGTTACTAATTGCAACACTCTGAATGTTATATATCTCATCACATGCCCATGCACATTGAGCTATGTGGTTATAACTACACGTCCAATAAAAGTTCAGATCTGTGAACACAGACCATGTATAAGAACAAAGAACTGTACTTTGGACGCTTCCTGTGGATTTTATCTTGATTTACACACATGTACATGTTAATCTTTTTTTATACATATTTAATGGTTGTAAGTTAATGCCGTGGACTTTTTTTAAAAAAGAAAATGTTGAATTGGATTGTGTATTACTATGCAGTTCTATTTTGTGTATGGTTTATGGATAATTTGCTTCAGAATAAACTTAATATGAAGATGATGAGAACTGTACTGCCCCGATGGTGCAACACTTTGTTGATCAGGGGCACACATACATGGAATTCACATGAACTATAATTGTAAAGATTACAATTTCTCAAAGAAGAGGGAATATAACTTCTCTTCTGCTTAAAAGAGAAGAGTTGTGGATCTTTTTCTTAAAGACCAACACTGAAGGATTGCAGGAAAGCATCTGCTGGCAAAGTCTGGCGACAATGTAACCAACACCCAAGGGATTCAAGCGAGCTCCTCTTTTTAGTTACACTATATGGAGTTATCCCATTGTGCCTCACCATCTTATATTGATTATTTTCATATCAGTATGTTGCATGACTCCTAGTGGGACTAGATGGGCATACCATATCCAATATTTATCCTGACAGCATAAAAGTAACTGATTTATAGATAATAATGGGACGTGCTTGGTCCATTCTAAGATGGCTGACGTCTTTGCAGCCTCTTCCCTTAGGGACCGACACAAACATATGGTGAATTAAGAGACCCCTCTGTGAGGCGAAACACCAAAATACACGTTGGAAAAGTTAGGTGGTGTATGTAATACACCCTTTGTAATACAATTGGAGGTTATAAGAAGAAAATAAATATATTTTGTTTATGGAGGAGAAGGCAGGAGATATGATTTTCACATGTTTACTAAAACATTTTTTAAAAAAAGACCTTGAATTCCTGCTATGTGAAATTTTGCATGTCAATTCAGATTTTTTTGTATGCTTAAGAAGGGTTATTATAATGGAAGCGGATGTGAGAGAATCCCACTATTGGCAGGGAAGCCAGTGTGTGTGGTACGTTTTAAGATGGCCCCAGCGTTTTTCTTCTTGACTATCCTATAAACGAGCAGTCATGTTATTGAGACATGCAGCAGTGCATATCCAGACCCTCTGACATTAATTAAAATGACTGTCGCATGTACCATTAAGGATTGCCTCACTGCGCTGGCAATTTGTGATTCCACAACATGCGGACATAGGTTAGTGAGCAGCTCAGAAGCATGTTTCTGTGCTCTTTATAAATAATTATATAAAGTATCTCCTGATGCACTATTGCTCTGACTGAGATCTCAGTATTTAATATTTACAGAGATGAAGTAACAGTTACATCTCGACAACAATATTAAACATGATTAAATCAAGGTGAGCTTTAGGTATGCTACAAGCAATATTGATGGGTGGTAAATAAAAATAAAATTAAAATTAAAAAAATCTATGCCATACACATAATCATAAATGACCAAGCATTGGAATATGTGTTTATTGCCTCCCCGTGGTAGGAATCAAAATGTGAACTAGGAGGAATTAAAACAAAAGAAATTGTTAGCAAGTCCTGAGGCCAGGAACCTTTGACCACTGGCTTTTTGTAAGAAGAGATAAGTGACCCCTGGTCCTGAAGAAAGTGGTAGAAGTATGCAGAGACCACTGAAACCGGTCAACCTTTTCTCGGGGATGCTGATGTACTAATTGAGTACCTGTTCTAATTGCTTTGTTTTAAATACACTTAGCAGATGAGAAGGGAGCATTGGGAAAGAACTCCTTTCCATACTCACTTATTTGTCCTCTGTGTACCAAATATTTATATTTAAATAACTTTATTATTATGAGATAGGGTCAGTTTTCTCTCCCCTATCCTTCACCCTGGATAGCAGGCTCACCAGCACATCCTAGGGCAAAAAACACATCCAGGGCCAGCTAGCATTGGTTGGATGGATAGAATAGTGTGTCATAAAATGTGATATATAAGTAAGATAATTGGAATGGACCAACACTTTTAGTGTGTTTGATGATCTTGGCAATGTGGCCGGTCCAGCTGCCCTTTCAACCTCTTGTGTGTTAAAAGCCCTTATGAAATCTGTAGGCAGCCAAACCCACAAATCTATCCCTATTCCCCATAGGTTTTGTGAACTAATAGCATGCTGTGTCATCATTTAATGAGGAGTTTTCAGTACTTCAGCAATTTTATTTGATTACTGTGATGCTGGAAATGCATTGGAGGGACAGGGCCTCCCTGTCCTGGTCCTGTAGTCTTTTTTCATTTGTGTTCTGTATTGTTTTCTTCCCAGGAGTCTGGGAAGACTGTGGGCCACCTTTGTGTGGCCCACATAGCAGGTATGGACTGGTGGCAGCTCCATGCTGAATTTGACAGGTGCTATGAGTATCCTCCATTTTGGGGATACCCAGGCCCTGCCATTGGAATCAGTTGATTCCTGATAGGAAGCAAGATGGCCCCTGTGGCCTCCTGCTTTCTATTGCCTGTTACCTTGTTTTTGCACTATGCACCTGATGGGCTGCCTGCATGCATGAATGCCCTTCTGACTGATTGGTTGCCTGAGTGTGCCCCAGCAGGATGAATGGGAGATCAACTAGTATATCTGGGGGCCTCTCACTACTAGAATTCATGTTCAGAAGCTGAGGAGAAACTGGAGTTGAAACTGAAGCTTAACCTTGAAGCCCTGCTGGAAGAGAAGTCTTGCTGCTGCTCTACTTTGTCGATCTGAAAGCTGCTGTGTCTCCAAGGACTGACCCAGAGAGGACCTGGCGCCTTCTTCCCAAGCTACGAGGGACCATCGTGCACCAGCTAATCTTTGCCAAAGCTCCCTGCTAGACAGACCTATGACGGGCTGCTGACCGGAGACGGGGACCACCGCGGAATCACAAGGGGAAGCGCCTGGACACTGTGTTCCATCACTGTCGCCGACCGCCATCGCCGACCGGAGCCGCTGTGCTCCCTTTGCCTAAGTAACATTTGATCAAGGACGCTATCGCCTGCACCGTCGACTGCTCTGTCCCGCCGGAGAAAGTTGAGGCCACCGACGCACCGAGGAGCATGGGGTTTCCCACCACCTGACGACTGTAGGGACGCCTGACGACACATGGGCCACAGTTCTTCACAATCTCTTTGCGGTCCTGAACCATTGTCACCGAGGTGCCCAACACGCCTCTTCCTTGCAGGATGCCAACGCTCCGTCGATGATAAGCACCGCTAGGAACGAAGCTGCCACCTCACCGTCGTAGTTCAATCCTCTTTCTTCGTGGGATCTCGACAATCCTTGGCTCCTGCCTTAAAAGAGCCACTCAAGAAAGATCCATCGACGACCTGATGATGAACTCTGCTATTCCAGGTACATTGGGGTTGTAGAACTATCTTAGAAGGAAATAAGACTTCTAGAACAATATATGGTCTGGGCTTGTGATATATCTTTACTTTATAGGTTGCCCAGGTGGGGGGATCTCCACACAGAACTGTGTCTAGTGGTAGGGACCAATATTCTGCCAATTTTTCTAAACCAACTGCTTACCTCCTATGTTTATTGTTGGTTGCCTTTATTAAGTGATTTGTGTGACATTTAACCAGAGTATAGTTGATGCACTTTAATGAGATCTGATAATAATTGTGGGACCACTTTAGAACTGTATATATTTGCCATTGTAGATTCACTGAGCACAAAGTGAGTTATTGTGATTGTGTACATAACCTTGAACTTAATTATATAAAGCCTGTGTTTTAAATAATACAGTGTGTGGACATTCCTTTGTGGGGGGCTCGAGGACTACACTGTACTTAAGAACCAGCCTGCATCACCTCCTGAGAAGCCAGGCCTTGATTGCTCGACCACATACCAATAATAGAGAATCTTGGCTGGGGTCCTCTGTGCCTCTCATCTGCTGTATAGAGAGCAGAAGTACAGACCCCCCTCCATTCTTTACAATTACCATGTAGAGAGTAGCGAGACGTGAATGCATGTATGCTGTCACAGCTTTGTTTTGTTGTTTGAATAAAGCTGGGTATTGCCATGCACTTTGTCTACTCTGTCATTGTGTCTTGTTTGGACTGAGTTAGATTCCTCTGGGTCTATTTGGGATTTAGACCACCCCTAGATTATGCAAATCTTGGCAGAGGTTAGTAAGAGGTTATAAAAGGTATTCAAGTGCTTCCAGATGATAGCAAGAAGAACTGGCAGGCACTTGATTAGTACAAAACTTGGTGTAGAGCAATGAAGTTTGACTTCCCTAGAGCCAGTATAATTATGCTGAGGCATTAGAGGTGAGTACAAATTCTCTGATTCAGTAGGCTTCTTTCACTTTGACATACAACTAAGTCCTTCACTAGAAGTAAGCATGAGGATGCAGGAAGGTATGCTGCTTCGTTGGGTGTCTAATGTACCTTGCACACTACGTAATTGTGGTCTAAAATACTAGGAACAGGAAGTGCGGTCACAGGCTTAAGCATGAAGGTGGAACTTACAGGGACCTTAATATCTTTTCCTGAATCAGATCTTCTGGCATGAATTTCCTCTGTGTCAGTTTTCAGTACCAAATTAGTTATATGACAATCATCAGATGTAGGTGCCCTGAGAATATTAGTTTCTAGGCAGTCAGAAACAAGAAGAGTCATTTTGCTGCCATGACAGCTCAATGATTGAGTTAAGTGATCCACACCATTAAATGGTGACGAAGACATGGGGCCTCATTATATGTTTGCCGGTCCGGGAACTACGGTACCGGTAAGCTTGCCAGTACCATAGTTCCGGGACCGGCAAACTACAAGTTGTGCTCGGGGGTGCTTTTCTGCCTGCCAGGTCGGATGTGGCGGGCAGAGCGGCACCCGCGTACACAGCATGTCTGACGCACTGTTATAAACGGTGCCGGTGCATCGGGCCTCCCCATTCCCATTCGGCCCTATGGGGCCGAATGGGAATGAGGGGCATCATTTTTCCAGCGCCCGCAAATGGGCAATTACCAGGTCCGGAAGGGCAGTAATGAGCCGGTAATTGCCCATTCGTGGGCGCCAGAAAAATAATTACACCGGCGGCTGCCGTGCCTGTATTCCGGGCACGGCTACCGCCAATGTCATAATGAGGCCCCATGGTCTCTTAAGTGATACAACTATGAGGTAGCTTTTATGAGCGAATCATGGGCCCTCATTACGATCCTGGCGTTAAGGGGTTAACGGCGCCGTAAAAGGTGTCAGGGCCGTTAAACCCTTAACGCCTGATTACGAGGTCTCTTTGCGGCTCCCGACCTTAACGGCTGGTATGGACCAGCCAATAAATTAGGGACCCGCAAAGGGACTTTCGAGGTAAATACGGTACTGCAATTTGCGGTACCGTAATTACCGTCTTCCCCAGTGCCATTGAGCCCTATGGGGCAAAAATGGGAATGGGGAAGGGCCTATGGTAAATGGGGAATTACCGCCCCGCCAACGTTGGAATGGGGTGGTAATTGCCCATTTACCATTGGCGGAATCGGTAAGTTACCGGTGTTAACCATGACGCTATTAGTGCCATTGGTTAACGCCGGAGTCGTAATGAGGGCCATGGTTTCAAACGAATTGCACTCATTTCTTTCTCTCTGCCAGGTTGTGCAGGTGAGAGAATCGAGCATGTTTGGAGTATTGGGGTTGTTGGTAATACTGCACATAATGTTTATGTATGCATCTGGTTGTCTCCCAGCATGCCTTGAACTACTTTCCTGGCAAATGGCAAATATCAGATTAAAATAAGAGGCAGCTCATGCTTGTACTCTGTTTCCATTTTAGTCTCCTGTATCGGTTTAAAAGACACAGTTTGGCCAATGAATTCCTCGAGTTCATGTATGACAGTGTTATGTGGCGTAACCATGGCTTCATGACCAAATTCAACTAATGCTGATCTAGTCAGTGTGATGGTGTCTGATCTAGGCCATGATCCACCGTTAAATCTTTCAACCAAAGCAAGAGTACTCCTATGAATCCTATATTCACAAATAACAATGTTATTACATGTAAAGCCCCTTTTCCACTGGGATGCAGTTATTAGTATGAATGACTTTTTTTCCTTCTTATGGTCCAGCCTGTTTACACTATTCACCCCCTAATCTACTATTCTTCCAGGCAATAAGGGTGGATTTCCTAGTCTGCAATGGTTTGGCAAGAGTGGTTGAAGGGTTTTTACGAGACATGAATACGGTGTTGTTGTGCTATTCACAAAGGCCAATCTTGGCACTAAGTTTAAAGGTATTTAAAAGTGGCCAAATCCAAAATAAACTCAATGCACTTAACGTTGTTCTCAACAGATATGGCCAAGACAAGAGTGTTTCTCGACCAAGCGAAAACGAAATTATATCAAAAAAGTTTGCCAACATATGAATATTACACTTTTTAAAACGTAATACGAATTCTCATTAAAAAGGTGATGTTTTGTTGTAAAAGTATCATGTTTTCCGGGGTAGAGATTTCAAATCCTGAGCTGCAGCAAAACATTTATCAAATCATCCCAAAAAGTTTGTGATGATCATGCTATGTTCTTTGCACATAAAATTAAACGCTATCTCATATCAGGAGTTGATGAACACCTGCTGTTGCGTTGCTGAGCCAGCGTTCAAAGGTGACCATCAGACAAAAAATGATCAACATAATTTCCAGGACTACATAGTAGGCATCATCTTGAAGGTTTTTCTGCCTGTGAATCAATATGATACCCTCCGTGCTCTTGTCTCATCAAAATAAGAAAACATCTATGCCCCTTGATTCAGGGCGATTTCAAAAGATTGGTTATTACCTTCATCCGATCAGGCTGTCTGCCCATAATTAAAAGTAAATATGTGGTATGTATGTGTTACAAGAAATCTATCGAGCGCCAATCGGATCCAAATAGTTTCTATCCTATTTTCCTACTTCCTTTACCAGCTAAACCCCCGAGAAGTTTATAATGTATATGTTTCCAATGTGTTTGGACGAACACAGTATTGTAGATTATTTACAAGTCGGCTTCCACTTAGGAGAAAGCACAACATCAGTCCTTTCAGGTGCTTCACAAAATCAAGAGGCCGGAGGATAATGCAGGTAATTGTATGATGTTCTAATTGGATCCATTAGATCCTTCTAAAACATAGGCCACCAGATTTTGCAAGATGTATTCTCCTGTGAATTGTATATATTGTTGGCATATTTTCTGAAGAATGGATCCAATTTAATAAATGGACACATATTAGAATCCAAATTAGGAGAGTTTTCGGTGGTGAGTGTCATTGTGTGGCTCCCCAGATTCGTTTATTGCATAATTTGTATGGACAACCCTAGGATAATTTGTTCAATGCCTTTGATCTTCTTTTAATTTTGCATGTATTCTGAAGACACACAAATTCTTCTAAGTGTGAAAGTGAAGCAAGTCTTGTAAAGGACTTGGTTCAGACCTGTTACGTGAAGGTGTCTACCTGGATGGCCAAAAATAAACTGTGGTTGAACCCCATACAATCAGACTTGATTATCTTTCGCATGTAAGTAGGAAGATCAAAGTATTGGTTAGAAGCTCCCAGGAGCTAGGGGAGGACTGGCAACTTTTGGCCTGCGGAGCATGTACACTTCTCTGACCCATGGTGCAGCAGCCCCAGCTTCCACTACAACAAAACTCAGTACCAATCCCTCAGCTACCCGCACTGACTCTTGTATATATACTAGACACTATTGCTATTGCTTTCTTTTAATGCACATTTGTAGGTTTTAGAGAAGCTGGTCCCACATACCAAGAATAGTAAAGTGAAGGATAATATATAATTTTGTGAAATGGTAAAGCTGAGATTTGAGGCTAAATTTCCTCATGTCACAGTTTTCAGTTTGATAGCAGGCTACACCTCTTCCCATCCCATTTTATTGTTATTCGTAAAACAATTTAAAGAGGTAAGGAAGCTCGACAATTTCTTATAAGAGCCAAGCCAGAGCTGAGCCAGCGGGTTCTGGCTTCACTATAAGAGAGAATGAAGATCTGCTACAGCAAGAAACCCATGACTGTCTTCCCACCTCAGCACAGCACAAAGCCCACACCTGGCACCCTCTCTGCACACCCCTCACAACAAAACAACCTCACTTGGTATACTGCCTCCCCAGCAGTGCGCATTTTATGAATGATTAATACAAAAATTATTTATGGAGTAACACTAAAGATTATATACACATGTGAATGAGTCTTTCCATACAGAGAGTTAAGGAAAATAAGGCAAAGTGATGAAAAGTGATTGGCACACTATCACATAATGTGTGAAATTTGGAAAGTGGGGGTTCGAGCCCGCGCTTCCTGGTTCCACAGTTTCCAGTTGTATTTATTTATTTGCATTTGTAAAGCGCTGAAGCCAGAGGGCATCGGGGTGCTGTTTCCATCTGGTGGGACATCTGAAGCAGGCGGCTAGTACGCCAACAGACATATCAATCATATCAATTGACAAAGCCATAGAAAGGAGTTATGGCAAAGCTGGTCCATTATTGTTCCGATAAGGCGTAGGTACCTGGAGGACCCCTAAACAAAGAGCCAAGTATTTAGGGCCTTGTGTATGGGCCGGTATGAGGTTTCCGCTCTTAAGTCAGCGGGGAGGGCATTCCACTAGGTTGCAGCTACTGTAGGGAAACCGGTCTCTCCTCCTCTCACTCTTTTCACCTTTCATAGGGCTAGACAGTGTGTATGAGTGACACTTCCAGGTCTAGTGGATTTGGATCTCTCAATTTTCTGGGTAAACTATTGGGGGCTGTGTTTGAGAGGTACTTGAGCATGAAGGAGAGAGTTTTGAAGATGATCCTTTCTTAAATGGGGAGTCAATTCACTTTTTTTTCTGGCAGCTGAGATATGGCCCCTTTTGGAGATGTCCAGTGATGATAATAGGGCATTGTTTTGAATCACCTGTAATTTGGGCAGCTTCTGTTTTAAGGTTTCTGCAAAGAGGACATTGCAATAGTCCAATTTGGCTCCAATGATACCTCTGCTGATAGTAAGGCAGCTAGTCTGGGTGAGGAAGTGTCAAGCATCATTGATAGGTTTTGCTGTGTATGCACAATGAGGAGGCAATTGCTTTCACTTGTTTGGTCAGAGAGAGAGTGGCATCCAAGTGGACACCTAGCATATTTACCAAGGAGGAGACAGGGATTTGGATTTGATCTCTGGTGAAGGAGAATAATTTGGCACTGAGTTTCTTGAGCATGGTCAGTGATCCAACTAGTAAAACCTCTGTTTTATCATCATTCAGGCATAGATGGTTTGAGGTAATCCAGGTCCGTATGGAGGATTAGATATTGTTGATGGCAATGGAGTCTTCTTGGAATGATCCTGTCAGGGGGAGGAGGATTTGGGTGTTGTCTATGTAATAAGTGTAGGAGATGCTAACTGAGTCAAGGAGGTCAAAAAGGGGTTTGCTGAAGGTATTGTAGAGTGAGAGAGAGAACAGCAGCCTTGGGGCAACCAACAAGGTATTGGGATAGGTGGGGCATTGGCAGTGTCTGACATAATTCTCATGGACCTATTTTCCAGGAAGGAGTCAGTTCATAAGGTGGCTTTGTGGGAGAATCTTACTGAGGCTATGAGGTGGTGGTATAGTGTGTTGTGGTCTACTACGTCAAAAGCGACAGAGAGTTCAAGTTGGAGGAGGAGAGCAGGCTTGCCCTCATCTTTAAATTAGTCAAGTTGGATTTTGAGGTTTAGAAGAGCTGATTCTGTACTGTGACCAGGTCAGAAGCCAGATTGGCACATTCCAAGGATATTATAGGTTTCTAGATAGGCCTGTATTTGGATGTATGCAGCCCTCTCGATAATCGTTAAGAGGAATGGCATAAAGTACAGCATTAAATGTTGTTAGCTTGGCTCAGCTAGGTTTTTGCAACTATGTTTATTTGGGTGCTCTTAAAGGTGAAATGAAAAGACTTCAGACTGGTCCCTGAATCCGATTTAGACTGGATTATTATGGAAACATTTTTCCAGCCTTGAGATCACTGCACTGGTTACCCATACCCTGTATCTCAAAGATAAGGTAATTCATGAAATTGTGCAAATATACTTAATCAAAGTTTCTCAAAAGAGACGCCCACTTTTCTCGGCTACTCACCTGCTATTAGTTCTGCAATTCACATATTATGTGGGGAACCAAGGGTGCCTTTTGTTTTTGACTTTGGCCACTATTATCTGTGATGTGCTCCCAAAGAAAAGCAGATTTTTGGACACACGTTTGAAGTTTCCCCAATGGGATGAACATGTGCTTCTATCGACATGATGAAACCCCAGTACTTGATCAAATCGTGTCAACAAATAGAATCGTATTTGCACGTGGCAGACAATGTCATACACCATATCTATGCTAAGTGGAGAGCTAACTTATTGTTCAACACGTCCTTGATGATGATGGAGGGCCCAGGACAATATATTTCCTGGGATGTATGTTCGTACTGTTGGATACTGTTGGTTTAACCCCTTACGTGCCAGGCTATTATTGAAGTCTATGTAAAAAGGACGAGTATACTCGTCCTTGGCACTTTAAAAAAGAAACAGCTGCTTCTTTGAACAACTATCCTATCTTTGCATCTCTTTGGGCCTCATTACACGGTAGGCGGTAAGGGTTTACTGGTACCGGTATTTTACCGGTACCGGTAATCCCTTACTACCTTACTACGAGGTCCCTTTGCGGGTTGGTACATTAACGCCTGCTTTTAGCAGGCGTTAAAAAACGAACCCGCAAAGGGACCGGGGTGCTAATTACGATACCACAATTTGTGGTACCATAATTAGCACCTTCTCCATTCCCATTATGCCCTATGGGGCCAAAATGGGAATGGGGAAGGGCAATGGAGGAAGGAGGAATTACCACCTTCCCAACCTTGGAATAGGGCGGTAATTCCCCTTTCCTCCAAAGCGGTACCGGTAAATTAACTGCATGAACCATGGTACTAATAGCGCCATGGTTTACCACCTACAGTGCAATGAGGCCCAAAGTCTGAAAAAGATTGTTGCAGCCTTTACATCTATATATGCTAGCAGATGGGGTGATTGCAATGCCACAGGAAGAAGGTTGCATAGCGTATGGTGTTTTAAGTATCCAGACTGGGAGAGTTCAAACGAGGTCACAACAGAACACAATAAGGTGCGGCGAAAAGTGTGCCACAGTTGTCTGCTTGTAGACAGGGTGGGATGTCTGTATTGAAACATAATAGCAATGACAGCTATGTTATGGATTTCCCGGTGTTTAGCTCCGACAGGACAAGGCATTGCTCCAGTTATCTGCAATCAAATCCAAAACTGTGCCTACACGTTCATTGTACTTGTCTGCTTTCTTCACTATTGAGTCTTTAGTGATACTGCTTCTGTCGTAATAGCCCTCTTGTTTATGCCAGAGGCAGCCTAAATTAGGACTCCCCAGAGTGTTTGGTTTATTAAAATTCGGGAACCCGGAAGAACTGTTGTCCCTCTCACTGGTCACATAAATTCAGCATGCAGATATTAAAAGTTGTCTGGTGAGTTTATTGGATTAGTCTGCAGAGCCACTAGGAAGAAAAATGATTTAACATTTGTTTCACATTCTCTGCCTGTCCACTGATGCAGCCTTGTGGCAACCATTACCAGGCTCTCCAGGTTGCCCTGATTGGCTCCTCTCCCCTTAAGAGGTCCAATCCCTCGCCGGCAGGCAAGTGTCGGCCAACCCACTAAGGAACCCAACAAGGAACTAGCTCCTGTCCTGATCCTGTCCAGAGACGGCAGAGACCAGGGTCAGGAACTCTGGTTGTGCTTCCCACGCCCACTTGGACCCATTATTTGGAAACCCCTCCGACACCGGGTAAGACTACCAACTTCCATTAACATACGTGACTCTATGTGCATTACATGCTGAGCTCCATATCTTGGGCTCATGTCGTAACCTTAGCCCTATTCTGTAATTGCCTGTAGTATCTTTACTGTATTCCTTTATGCCTTGAAATTGCCCACACGCCCAGGTGGCCCGCCCTTAAATCAACCCACTGCCGCAAAGTTAACCTTCCACACTCCCTGACAACGTACGGCCGTGTCCCCTGCATCCTGATTGCTCACTAAGACAAATGAGCCCCCTGGCATTTAATGTTATAGCTTTTTGCATTTAGCAGGTCTAGCTGGCACAGTACTTCGCAGTGAATACTTTGTCATTTTGAGCCCTCTGCCATTTTATGTTTAGCATCCTGCATTTAGCACGTCTAGCTGGCACAGCGCCTCCCTTGCAGTGAATACTCTGTCACTTGAGCCATCTGGCATTTTATGATTAGCTTCTTGCATTTAGCATGTTGAGCAGGCACGGTGCCTCGCAGTGAATACCTTGTCATTTGAGCTCTCTGTCATTTTATGATTAGCTTTTTGCATTTAGCATGTTGAGCAGGCACAGTACTGTGCAGTGATTTGCTTTTTGCATTTAGCATGTCTAGCTGGCACAGCGCCTCCCTTGCAGTGAATTCCTTGTCATTTGAGCTCTCTGGCATATTATGATTAGCTTTTTGCATTTAGCATGTCTAGCAGGCATATATGGTCTGGTTCCATTTTGATTCCATGTTTATGCGGCTTGCCTATGACTTTTGCATCCTGATCTCTGTTGCCTAGCAGCACTCTGTAATTTCAAATAAGCTATACTCTGTATTGCCTGTTATATTGACTAATACAAGTGTATCTGCCATTCCTATCCACTAGTACAGAAGGGATTGCATACATAAAATATCTGGAATATAAAATGTCTCTCATAGTAGGCTGACTGTATCTTGTTAGTTAGCATACCATCTGACCCTTAGATCTAGAGTATTAGCACACTATTCCTGCTTACAAACACCTCTCTTACATCCATTTTGTATTGGTTCCTATCTACTCTTCTTCACTTACTGTACATCTACACCAGACATTGGACATTCCTATCTCACAGACATACTGGCTTCCACACGTCCACCTTCACTCCTGATGTAGCTAACACCCACACATTGGGGTTTAACACTATGGTCGGCGCTAACCCTTACCTGGACGATCCTGCACTTTGGATGCAACACTTTGCTACCAGAGCAACACCAAATCAATCCTGCACTAGTACCACCAGAAACCTGAGATTGAACTCCAGAGCCTCCCCATTAAACCAGTGCTCATATCCTAAGCTTTATAATAGTTCATTAGCATCTCCCAACAATATCACAAGCAATTATGCGCAATTCACACCACACTATTACAACCCGAGCATCACATGGAGAAATATCAGATTAGGAGCTCGATTGTGGACCAAAACTCCTCAACTCCACCCCCACAAGAGAATAAAAACACATGCCTCTGCAAAACAACCTAGCCAATCACTCTAATGAATCAGATATTAGCCTTGCCTCTAACACCCCGACTGACGTTCCCCTACCAACACAGAAAACTCCTGCAACAGACTCCGTCATTAAAGCAGCCTTAGTGAATGCTAGGTCCCGACCTGCCCAGGCCTTGGACATTGCTGATTTTATAACTTCCGAAAAGCTTGACCTACTTGCGGTCACTGAAACCTGGCTAAACACAGCATCTGGCCCCCTCTAGCCCTAGCTATTCCCAATGGCTATGCTATCATTAGATGTGATAGAAACACCAACCAGGTGAAGGGAGGCAGACTTGCCTTCATCTTCAAAAACACTATCGACATTAGAGTCATTCAGGACTTACAAATCCCTTCTGCTGAATCCTTGTCCATCAAACTCCCATTATCACCGAACCATACAGCAACTGTGCACCTTATCTACCGTCCACCTGGACCTATCTCCACTTTCACTGAGGACATTGAGTCTCTCATATCTACTAATACCAAACCTAACTCACAAAGTATCTTACTTGGTGATTTCAATCTTGGACTTAATGATCCTTTAAACACAAACGCCATTGACCTAGCCAACACCTTGTCAGATCTTGGTCACACCCATATCATTCACGAGCCCACACACATTAAAGGAAGAACATTAGACTGGCTCACTAACCTTAACTACACCATCGATCTGTTATCTAATGAACCATGCATCTGGTCCGATCACCACAAAATAACATTCTCCATCAAAACTACCACACTTTGTCCCGCACCTATCATTGCCCCGCCTACCTTCACCAGAAACAAGAAAAACATTACGCCTGACAAACTTTTTCCTCTAATACTACCCCTCCTCAACAATACTTCCACCTCTGACTCCACAGTCTTATTGGATATTTATAATCAGGCAATACTTAAAGCACTGGATACTATCGCCCCCCTAAAACTGCGTAAATCTAAACCTCAACGCCACCTGAATTCGTGGTTCATGCCACAATATAGGGAACTGCGCAAAACTAAGAGAACTAAGAGAACTTCAGAAGCACATTGGAAAAAGTGCCTGTCAGTAACTAATAAGAATGAGTTGACACTAGCATCATCCAACTACAAAAAGGCCATTATACTTGCTAAAAAAGATACCTATAACAAACGGATCTTACAAGCGGAGTCGAACACAAAATAACTTTTTAAGATTGTAAAAGAATTGGAATCGCCTATTGCTCCTGTCGATAAATGTACCACAGATGCATTATGGTGCACTAACATCCAGAAGGCTCTCCTGGATAAAATAGCCTGACTTCAATCCAAAATCAACGTGAAAAAATGTATGTTACTATCTGACCCTGATTACAAACAATATCCTAGTAAGATTCCTACCTTTGTCAATTTGGGATGTGGAGAATATCATTAGGAAACTCAAACCATCCAATTGCCAAAGCGACGCCTGCCCTGCTCCGACCATCAAGGCAGCTGCACATGACCTAGCACCGTTTATCATCAACCTTATCAATGCCTCCTTCAAAACTGGAGTAGTGCCTGATAATTTAAAAGACACTTGGGTCATCCTGCTAATCAAAAAACCGACTCGTAACCCAGCCAATCCATCTAACTATAGGCCTATTACTACGGTACGCTTTTTACTAAAGATAATGGATAGAGCAGCTTACCTGCAAATACAGGCTGATCTAGAATCTAACAATCTATTGAGACTGAGGCAATCTGGTTTCCATCCAAGACACGGCACAGAAACTGCCTTGATAGATCTCACCACACAAATTCAAGTACTAAAAGACAATGGAAAACTGGCACTCCTCCTACTGCTTGATCTGTCAGCAGCTTTTGATTTGGTCAATCACCAAACACTTTGCCACCATTTGAAATCTGCAGCTTATTTCTCCGACTCTGCCACTTCCTGGATCAGCTCCTTCCTGGCGAACATAAGCATGAGGGTCTTCTCTCCTACTGACTCTGCTGAACCATCCCCGGTTCCCTGTGGGGTTCCGCAGGGCTCCTGCGTGTCACCTACGCTTTACAATGTCTTCACAAAGCCACTGTTTGACATCCTTGACTATCTGGGTGTTACGTATACTAACTATGCCGATGACACTCATTCCCATTTCTGGAGACTATGCAACTGACAGCAAAACCCTTAACGAAATCTACTCAGTGATACAAGCATGGATGGCACAACAGAGTCTCTGTCTTAACGACGAAAAAACTGAGTTGCTAATACTCGGCACTCACACTAAACTGAAGCAATTAACCGTGCCTTCAAATCCTTCATGATAGATGGCAACTCTATCAAAGTCTCTAACAACACTAAAACTCTTGGCATTTACCTTGACACCACACTATCCTTCTCTAGACAAAGCAACGTGGTAGCAGCATCATCCGCATATACTTGTAAACTAATCACTGCATGCAGGCAGTTCATTACCACGCCTAATTGTATCACACTCGCCAGAACTCTAGTTCTGTCCAAAATTGATTATTGTAACGCCCTCTATCTGGGTACTAGCCGCAAAAATATTAACAAACTACAAGTAATTCAGAATAACGCCATCAGGGCAGCCCTCAAAATAGCAAAGAAATCGCATATTTCTGAGACTAGACGAAACCTGCGTTGGCTTCCAGTAGAGCATAGAATATCCCTCAAAACACTTGCTCTAACACACAAAGCTAGGGCCAATCTTGCCCCTGCCTACCTCACGAATCAATTCACTTCTCATACGTCATCAAGACCTCTCAGAATGGCCCAAATACAAACTATGTCCATACCGAGATTCAAACTCCAGAACTCGGGAGGTGCCAGCTTCCCTGTACTGGCTTCAAAGTTATGGAACACACTCCCTACTGCTCTCAGATCAGAACCCTCCTTCCATGTATTCAAGCGCAACACTAAACACTGGTTGCAGGACATGGACAAAATGAAAGTCTAACTACTGACGTATTTTATTTGCACCTATCCTACTTATTTACTTGTTTCGCCTCTACTACTTGTTTGCTCTCCCACTATCTTTGTGAGAGGGAAACCTTGTCTCTACGGCCTGTCTTATTGAATTTTTGTAACAATCTTTTGTATGTAACTGTAACTGTAACGTAACAACTGTAACCTGTATGAAAGATGATGCGCCCGGTTGCCCAAGGGCCTGGCTGCGCTTTACAAATAAACAAATCAAATCAAATCAAATCTTCACCCTTTATGAATGGACACATGCTAAAGATTATTTGCTTTTTCTTTCCTTATCACTTCCTCCTCTCCATTCTCTCCATTATACTCCTATTCCATATTCTCTTTGCTCCTCTAATACTTTCAAATGTTCCTTTATTCTTCCTTTACAGTAACTCTCTCATTCTCCTCCTCTCACTGTTCCATCTCTCTACTCTCTTGAATCTCCTTCACATTCTCACTGCACCACCATGATCGTACATGTACCTTTCTCATTGTACACCTAATGTGCACGCATGACATCGGACAATGAGAGTGAGCTTGCATCTTTTCCTTCAGATGTTCCAAATGGTTGGTGTCTTCTTTATTCTATGTCTCTGTAAGACATTTCTGTTCTGAGATGTGCGCTCCTGTAGAGGCAGGAATAAGCAGGCCTTTGAGATAATGGCTTGCTCCACCTCCCATTTTAATTTTCATCTCAAATGGAAATAACTTTTTCAAATTAGTGGCAGGCCATACACTTGCTGCTAACAAAGATGGCAATACCACATCTTAGAATTCCTTTTAAACAGACCAGGCATTCCATGTCTTTAAGCGTGTCACCATTTTCAGGCCAGGCCAAATACTAGTTGTACAGAGAAAGTCTAATGATCCTTTGTAGGCTTAAATGTATTAAATGCTTTAGCTGTAAATCAGGGCACCGTCGTTTAGTGGTAAGATCAAATACTTGTAGCAAGTTGCAAAGTTGAAAACAACAAATTATGGAATTCTTCATATGCGAGAGAGTGTGTTCAGTGGTTGTAATTAAGTATGTAAAATGTGTGTGGCCAGATCAAATACATTTTGCTGAGAAAGAAATTATATTTTTTGGTAAGAATGAGATTGTATTTAGTGTGTGGACTGAGAATACATTAGATGCTGAGAAAAAATGCTATACTTCTTGATAGGTAGGATGAACAATGAGATTAAATTACGTGGTTATATGTTACTGCCATTTTAGTGTTTCAGAGGAGAGAATCCCGTGACAAACCACCTTAACTTACATTGCTAAATCCATTTGACATTTTTTGTCAATGTGAGGAAAATCAAATCACATAATTGTTTGAAGGGAAGCATGGAATAGATCGTATTCAGTGGCTCTAAATTAGTGTGTCGTCTTTAACCAGACCAAATTCCTGTTGCCTGCAAACTTGTGGAAAACCAATATTAGAATGTGTTTTAGGCAAGAGAGTGCATTCAGTATCTATAATTAAGTGTGCCATATTTTCTCATGCCAAATACTAGTTGTAGAAAACATGTTTTAAAATAAATTCTTGGTATGAATGAGAGATACAGTGGCTGTAAATCAGTGTTCCACATTTTAATGGTGACAGCAAATATTTGTCACATTTGCGGAAGTGGCGAAAAACCAACCTTATAAATTCTTTTTAGGAAAGAGACTGTACTCAGGGGCTGTAATTAAATGTGTAATTGTTCTGTGGCAACCAGCCGAATACTAGATGCAGAGAAAAAGTTGTATACTTCATTGTAGGAAGGGGGAGATGGCATTCATTGGCTGTGAGTGTGTCATCTTGTTTTAGCCAGAAAAACATCTAATTGTTGAGGAAAATATGATTCTCGGTTGACAGGAGGCAATTCTATTAAGTGATGGTATGTGACTGCTCCATTGTAGTACATGGGAAGAGGCAATCCCAGTGATTGGCCACCCTGAAATATATAAATGTATGTGACATTTCTTGTCAGTGTAGAGAGTCATTGCATTGTTTTGAGTCAGGCAGGAGATAACATTATATTCAGAGGGTGTTAATTAGTGTGCCAACTATCAATAGCGTGAACACATGCGTGGTGCTTGCCAAGTTATGATTAAGACATGTTAGATTTTGTTTTAGGCAAGAGAATTGATTCTGTGAATGTAAGTATGCCTGCAACGTGGTATTCTTTGTGCATTTGGGGAAGGGAATCTTTTCTCAAGCATCCAAAAGTTAAATGAAGAGCAAATCACATGTGAACAGGTACAGTCCACTACCTCTACGGTAAAAGGGGTCAAGGAATTGTGAGTTGTTTCTACTGATAAGTGGGGAGAAACGAGCAGAAAGGTGCAGGGTGTGGGATGTTAATGATCTCCACTGCCACCCCTGATATCCACTGATAATCAGTCTTAGGAAAATGATGTTGATGATAGGCAAGATAAAGGTATTGATCTATCTGAGTCTTGCATGATTTTGTAAACAAGTGGTATAGAGTAGGATCACGAGGAAAACACACTGGTTCCACTGATAGGTGGGAAGGAAAACAATGTTCTTCCTCAAGTGTAACAAAAGCCTGCCTGATCGGCATGTGAAAAATGTCAGCATGTAGCAGCAACAACACCAGCTCTGCCACTGCCATCAGAACCCTTTGCGTCCAGAAGAGTATAGAAAGAGAAAATGAATGGTTCTAGCAAGGAAGTACAATCTGTGAAATTTCTACATACCATAAACAACAGCACCAGCCAACCTCTATTTTGTGCACTACAACTGTGTTCATGGGAATTCTGGGAATAAGTTGGGTATCACATCTTTGCTGTGACATATCATGCAACATCATTCATGTGATGAATCATATTCCTGGGTACCAGTCGACCAGGTGTAAATATCATTTTTTAAACCATCAATCAGGATCGGAATAAACAAGCATACAATTACAATTTTAAACCTCCTTGTCCAATTCAGGGAATCTGGAAGAAATGTCAGGCTTATCTCCCCAAAAGGTTGTGCATCGTTGGCGTTGGTTAATTACAACACAGCCATTTCTTTCAGTAACTGCAGCTTGACAGCCGTAGCTTGTGGCTTGACAGTGGTCAGCGTTGCAGTCAGTTGTGGATCGAGGAACTCAACTGACTCGAAAATGTGTTTAAGGGTGGATAGCGGTAGATTCTTCAGTAGGTGCTTGTCGTTGCACTTCTCACAGCTTCTTCAATGGGCTTGAATTGTCCTTTAAGACAGACAGCCCTAAACTTGGGAGTGTGCTGCAGTCAGCTGCCGTGTCCTTGTAGTAGGGCTCAGCAGCCTGCTGGCACTCCCTGTCCAGGAAGCTTGCTGCAGAGCCTAGCAGGGTACGCTGTGTGCTGGCTCAGAACAAGTTCTGAAGTGGCTGGAGTGTCCTCTGGGTTTTTTTCTCCCACTGTTCCCTGGGGGAAGTTAATCGGAGGGATATTGCTTCCCTCTTTGCATTCTCCTGGCCTTCCTTCACTGATGGAAGCTGTAAGGAAGACTGTACCTTCAGCCAGGGTCCACAGATGAGCTTTTCTTTCATACTTCTTGTGAAGTCTTCAGATCCTCTTTTTAAGCCAAGTGTGCCACACTAATTGGTGTAGGCTAGGCCTACCTTAGTAAATCAATCATGGGGTCCCTACCAACACTTTTACAAATGTGTGAGGTCTTAACCAGAGTACTTTACAGGAAAATGTAAATGGGTGAAACAGAAATAGGGGTATTCCAGAACCAAGATGGCGGAAACCTCCTCTCAACAGAAAGAGCTCTGGGCTCACTCCCTTGTGTTACTAGATCCCACCCACCTTCCTGTCTGCTGTGGTCAAAGAGTCTCTCTGGTTAATTGTGGTTCCTGATTAAAGTGGCAAATCTCCCTTGAAGATGCTGAGAAACCAGACTTTCTGGCTTCTGCAAACCAAATTCTCCTACCTCATGAATGGGTGCCCCATCTAGCGGGATGACCTACTGCAACAATAGACCCAGACATGCCAGTTTACTGTCATTGATACTGAAAGGCAGGAGCTGGCTTCTGGTTGACACAGTTCCCATTGAAAGGTTGTTGCTGTTATTGTCTCCTTTGTTTTCCTCTGCAGTCAAGCCCCCTGGGGGCCAGTTTTAAGTACCCTCTACTGGTATGATAATTGCTGCTATTAGCTGCAGGGCCTAACAAAAGAGCAGGGAAATTCCATGGAGTCTTTGTCAGTTAATCAGGCTCACCATGGCAGGGGGAAGTTTGGCCTCCCCCTTCCTGGGATGACCTTGTGCCTTACTCAGCTGTCACATTCCAACTAAATATGACAGGAGTGGACTGTTCCTGTAGGAGGGGTCCACCCCGGAGTACATGTGTCTATGTTTTGTTCTGGTGTGAGCATAGGAACATGTGTGTGGATTAGTCCCACACATTTTCCTGAGGTCGGTCGACCATCATTCAATTTATTTAAAAATGTCAAAAAAGCCCAGGCGAGCCCACGTCCACCATGCGGATGGTCAAATTTCTCACAATTCATAGGATATGATTCATTACTTTTAAGGGCAAAACCAACACTTGAGCTTTTCATGCCAAATAGAAGAGTGGAGACAACTGTTTTCTCTCCATTACTTTGCACAATGTGTTAATATCCCCTCAACTGTGAATCAGTCTATATTTGTATAACTTACTTATGTATATTATTGTGAACATTATGTATAATAAGTTAAACATGCGAGCATGTAGACTGCTATCACCATTTCACTGTTCACAGACACAGTCTCCCAAACACTGACAACCTCCACCAGTTTACTATGTTTTTCTCACACATTCTCAGAGATGGAGATGGCATTAGTGTAGATCTCTTGGCAGCACTGATTTAGCTGAATGTGCTAAACCTTACGCCACACCTCTGTTCACAACACTTCAGTGACGAGACCAGCGTCATCAGGGTGCAAGACCTTCAAAGAACAGAGTTCTGTACCATCATCGATAATCGCACTTTAAACAAGCCAAAACAAGCACAACACAGCAAGCCGCACAATGCTCGTGTGTGCAACATAGCAGCGTGCAATGTCGCTTTCGTTGTTTTGTTTTCAATAGTAGAAACATGGACGACTAGGCCTCACGTACTTCATTTAAGGCCATCCTTTCTCACAATCCACCTCTACTTTAAAAAGTGCATTTTATATTTATACACGCACAATCTTAAAGAGAAACCTTTCAATTCAAATCTCACAATATAAAGTAGAATAATAATAAAAAATAGATTCTGCATTATTTTAATTGCATGATTTAAAAACATATGCAGGTTACCATATTCACAACAGTGATCTGTGCGTTAATTGGAGGGCAGTGCACCAGAACAAATGTGTTGCCATTTGTTTGATGAGAAACCTTGGAAAGAACATCATTGACAAATGCCTAGGAAGTGTTTCAAAAATCTATCTCTGTATGTTGGATAGAATGCTGGAGTGGCTGCAGCAGTTCCTAATGCTGCTGCCGCCCTGAATTGGTGAGAAATTAAAATCTCTTGCATTGGACATGTCAATGGTCAGTTCAGGCAGGCACAAGTTATTGCTTCTGTGTTCTGACCATTTTAAAATACATCCTGTTTGTGAATTCAGGATACACTTTCAAATGTGTAGATATCCTCACTGATTTAAGCAATCACTCAAATGGTGCGAAAAGGAGGATGTTCATGGTTGGTTGTGTGATGTAGTCATTGAGGTGCCCTTTGTGAAATGTGTGCACGTGTCATTCATTGAAATGTAGTGTCTCCAAAATATATGCGTTTGTAGATCCTTTTATTAAAATGCCTAATCCGACTCTAAAATAGTTGTAGGCAACAGATTCTAGGGTAGAAATAGGATGTGCAGGACAGAGAAATAGTGAGAAACGCAGGGGTAGATGCTCTGTTAGGGAGAGGCAGAGATAGAAAGACACAGAGTGAAAGGGGTAGTGCAAGACTTATGCAACTGAGGTTTAAGATCTATTGAGTAGCATGGGCATGAGAAAGACAATAGGGACAGTAAGGGACTGTGTTTACAAGTTAATATAGGAGAGCAACATGATCCCAAGCCAAACACAATCTAAATGGTTGCCGAGCAGGCCTCAGTAAGAGCATCAGTGTCCACGGTATGTGATGACCTGCAGCCTCCTGACACACATTTTGCAACCTGGCACTTCATTTTTTTTTACACATTAACCAAGGAGGGTGAGTAATTCCATGTTTCCTTTGTGCCACGCAGAGAGTCACATCAGAGTTTCCCTCCATTTCGTGTGCCCAGCGTTCATTCTGAGTTGTCCTTTTGTCAATCTCTGCTTCCTGCAGCAAGACCGTGTCTTGAGTCACCGCTTACCATATTGTGCTGCGAGTCTGCATTTTCATTCCTCTAAATAAACATGAAGACGTTTCTGTCTGCTCTGACTAGAGACTGTGAACGATGTCACGTTTCGAGGTCAGGGGCTAAGTAATAGGGTGCGTATGCGTACACAATGCAGCTCTAATAATAAACACTGGTGCTAGTTATAGGCTGATCTCTGACCAACGATTTGAAATACAATGATTATGTGTCAGGACTTTGCAACAGTACATTGTTCACGGTTCAGTGACGTTCCTTGCATGCAGCATATTGCAGGCATCTTCCTGCTCAAAATGCACCTCGTTGGCACATACTGTCTTTGCTTCCAAGTTTGCCTGTAATAGAAATGTTGATGAACAATATGCAATCAATCTTTGCTTTATATAATATCCTCATAATTTCTTCTCTTATTCTCTTTTCCTTTGCAGATGGGGAGCAGGTGCAAGTGGATCTTGGTCACCTGGCCTAAGCCCCTTAGTATGCAGGCCCATATATTGGTATTCTGTTTTAGAACTATATTGGCCAGCCCATTAGGGCCAGACAACCTCGAGTTTTTAAGTTTACTAATAGTCCAGTGGATATAGTCTTCATCAAATTTCAAAGGCCATCCCTGGGCCATATAAACTGGGTGAGGGGCCACTATAGATTCACCACCTTGCTTTTGAATGTAATCCACCCAATCTTTTTCACCTATTGGATTCACTAAACGTTGTTTACCCCTTGGCTTTGGCTAGCATAACCCATATTTTCCTCTGGTACAACACTACTAAGAGTGTCAAACATTTCTTGTTAATTGACATTAAGGTCAGTGCTTCCATCTCCTGAGCCAGCCTTGATACTGTCTCTTGACAACATGGACACACCTGGCCATCAGCAGAGCTTCCAGTCCAGAGTTCTGTATCAGGCGTATCTCTTTTCGTATAGCTCTCTTTGTGTCTCTGATTGCAACATCAAATGTGTGCAAGGATTTGCCACAAAATACACTCTTGGATTTATTACCAACTGTAGCAATTTCAATATAAAGTGTACTAATCCACTTGTCTATTTCATCACTTTGCATATGTCCCAAAGCTATGAGGTCAATATCCTGCAATTTGGATATTAAATTATCAATTTTTTGTAGGTGATTTGCAGACCAATAAATGCAATTACCTGCATGATTAGTATGGATTTCAATGCACCTACTGACAATTAGTCTGTTATGTTGAATATAAATACTCAGTGATATGATATTGTGATCACTATATTCTGTAGTGACAATCCTTAATTCTTTTGTCGCAATTAGACAAGCATTATTTCCAAAGTAGTAATCTAATGTGGCCTCGGCCTCATTTCCCCTCCAAGTATAGCTCCCAGGTATATCTCCATGGGCTTTGCCATTTAACATAAAAAGGTCCCATTGTCCCATAAATGCGCCCCAGTCTTTACCCTTACAATTGCCAATACCATGCATCATGGTGCACTTTTTTAAAAACCTTAGAATATGCTGGGTAAGTATTTACATCCATACATTTAGCATTTAAATCTCCTACAGTATAATCATATATTAAACAAAGTTCCCATCGTCAGTTAGCAGAAGCTCCTCGAGAGCTATTTGTATATCATCCAGTGCTTTAATACTAGGGGGTATATATACATTAATCAGCAACATTTTCCAATCACACATGCTTCCCTTCTGCCACACTTCAACTGCCATCTTGTTGTCCTTCATCAGAATGACCGACAACTGACAGGAACATAAACTGTGATTAAGCAAACAACATTTGGATCCATTAGTAGCTACCGAACATTCCATTGGGTATGATTTATGTAGTAGCAGGGGATAGTTGATACAACCCGAAGACCGAGCTGTAATACCAATTGATTTGAAAATAATCAATATAAGTGTCTGAAGCACTGGGTGCTTGTTAGATTGCCACCAGACGCTTTCATGCAGTCCTTCAGTGTTGGTCACCATCCACGACACAAAAATCCCTTTCTATGGTGAGATCAAAAAATGGGCACGGTACATAGAAGATGTACTGCTCGTATTTGAGGTAACTTCAGAGGAATTTGGCACTTTCTTTATTTGGCTTAATGGTCAAAATTGGTACTTGAACTTCACTAGGACACGTAGTAAGACAAGTGTCAACTTCTTGGATTTAATCATAACTGTCCATGCGGGACAACTAACTACGACTGTCTATCAAGAACATTCAAGTTGCAATTACCTACTGTAGTTCCAAAGTTACCATCCCCAGAGTCTAAAAACTAATTTGCCCTTTGGTCAATTTCTAGGGTACTGAAGAAACAGCTCAACATTGAGAGAGTATGACTTACAATCAGAACAACTGTCCCAGATACTAAGGACACAAGGATTTTTAAGAAGAATAGTGTGTCATGATCGTAAATGAGCTAGAAATATACCAAGGTATAAAACCTTAACACAACATACTGCTCGCAAATTGACCACAGATACAATTGCAGCAGTATTAAATTACTCACCATAAGCCACATGCATAAAAAACCAAATAGTCAAACTGTGGCCAATTGTGAATGTAGGTAAAATACATCTCTCTCTACCTAGGCTTGTGATGAAATGCTGAAGGAACTTACAGGACTCCCTGAACACTACTTAACTTGAAAAAGAGATGATATGACAAGGTACCTTATGGGATGTCTCTAAGCCCAAAGTGCATGCCCAGTGTGGAAATTGTAACTCATGCACACAGACAAAAAGAAGTATGCACATTAATATTGGTTGGGGTTTTCTATGTTGTCAGAAAGCAGTTACTAATTGCAACACTCTGAATGTTATATATCTCATCACATGCCCATGCACATTGAGCTATGTGGTTATAACTACACGTCCAATAAAAGTTCAGATCTGTGAACACAGACCATGTATAAGAACAAAGAACTGTACTTTGGACGCTTCCTGTGGATTTTATCTTGATTTACACACATGTACATGTTAATCTTTTTTTATACATATTTAATGG
This sequence comes from Ambystoma mexicanum, assembly GCF_040938575.1. Lineage (NCBI taxonomy): Eukaryota > Metazoa > Chordata > Amphibia > Caudata > Ambystomatidae > Ambystoma > Ambystoma mexicanum. The sequence goes on from NC_090923.1 coordinate 691,833,716, forward strand.
TTGTAAGTTAATGCCGTGGACTTTTTTTAAAAAAGAAAATGTTGAATTGGATTGTGTATTACTATGCAGTTCTATTTTGTGTATGGTTTATGGATAATTTGCTTCAGAATAAACTTAATATGTAGATGATAACTGTACTGCCCCGATGGTGCAACACTTTGTTGATCAGGGGCACACATACATGGAATTCACATGAACTATAATTGTAAAGATTACAATTTCTCAAAGAAGAGGGAATATAACTTCTCTTCTGCTTAAAAGAGAAGAGTTGTGGATCTTTTTCTTAAAGACCAACACTGAAGGATTGCAGGAAAGCATCTGCTGGCAAAGTCTGGCGACAATGTAACCAACACCCAAGGGATTCAAGCGAGCTCCTCTTTTTAGTTACACTATATGGAGTTATCCCATTGTGCCTCACCATCTTATATTGATTATTTTCATATCAGTATGTTGCATGACTCCTAGTGGGACTAGATGGGCATACCATATCCAATATTTATCCTGACAGCATAAAAGTAACTGATTTATAGATAATAATGGGACGTGCTTGGTCCATTCTAAGATGGCTGACGTCTTTGCAGCCTCTTCCCTTAGGGACCGACACATACATATGGTGAATTAAGAGACCCCTCTGTGAGGCGAAACACCAAAATACACGTTGGAAAAGTTAGGTGGTGTATGTAATACACCCTTTGTAATACAATTGGAGGTTATAAGAAGAAAATAAATATATTTTGTTTATGGAGGAGAAGGCAGGAGATATGATTTTCACATGTTTACTAAAACATTTTTTAAAAAAAGACCTTGAATTCCTGCTATGTGAAATTTTGCATGTCAATTCAGATTTTTTTGTATGCTTAAGAAGGGTTATTATAATGGAAGCGGATGTGAGAGAATCCCACTATTGGCAGGGAAGCCAGTGTGTGTGGTACGTTTTAAGATGGCCCCAGCGTTTTTCTTCTTGACTATCCTATAAACGAGCAGTCATGTTATTGAGACATGCAGCAGTGCATATCCAGACCCTCTGACATTAATTAAAATGACTGTCGCATGTACCATTAAGGATTGCCTCACTGCGCTGGCAATTTGTGATTCCACAACATGCGGACATAGGTTAGTGAGCAGCTCAGAAGCATGTTTCTGTGCTCTTTATAAATAATTATATAAAGTATCTCCTGATGCACTATTGCTCTGACTGAGATCTCAGTATTTAATATTTACAGAGATGAAGTAACAGTTACATCTCGACAACAATATTAAACATGATTAAATCAAGGTGAGCTTTAGGTATGCTACAAGCAATATTGATGGGTGGTAAATAAAAATAAAATTAAAATTAAAAAAATCTATGCCATACACATAATCATAAATGACCAAGCATTGGAATATGTGTTTATTGCCTCCCCGTGGTAGGAATCAAAATGTGAACTAGGGGGAATTAAAACAAAAGAAATTGTTAGCAAGTCCTGAGGCCAGGAACCTTTGACCACTGGCTTTTTGTAAGAAGAGATAAGTGACCCCTGGTCCTGAAGAAAGTGGTAGAAGTATGCAGAGACCACTGAAACCGGTCAACCTTTTCTCAGGGATGCTGATGTACTAATTGAGTACCTGTTCTAATTGCTTTGTTTTAAATACACTTAGCAGATGAGAAGGGAGCATTGGGAAAGAACTCCTTTCCATACTCACTTATTTGTCCTCTGTGTACCAAATATTTATATTTAAATAACTTTATTATTATGAGATAGGGTCAGTTTTCTCTCCCCTATCCTTCACCCTGGATAGCAGGCTCACCAGCACATCCTAGGGCAAAAAACACATCCAGGGCCAGCTAGCATTGGTTGGATGGATAGAATAGTGTGTCATAAAATGTGATATATAAGTAAGATAATTGGAATGGACCAACACTTTTAGTGTGTTTGATGATCTTGGCAATGTGGCCGGTCCAGCTGCCCTTTCAACCTCTTGTGTGTTAAAAGCCCTTATGAAATCTGTAGGCAGCCAAACCCACAAATCTATCCCTATTCCCCATAGGTTTTGTGAACTAATAGCATGCTGTGTCATCATTTAATGAGGAGTTTTCAGTACTTCAGCAATTTTATTTGATTACTGTGATGCTGGAAATGCATTGGAGGGACAGGGCCTCCCTGTCCTGGTCCTGTAGTCTTTTTTCATTTGTGTTCTGTATTGTTTTCTTCCCAGGAGTCTGGGAAGACTGTGGGCCACCTTTGTGTGGCCCACAGAGCAGGTATGGACTGGTGGCAGCTCCATGCTGAATTTGACAGGTGCTATGAGTATCCTCCATTTTGGGGATACCCAGGCCCTGCCATTGGAATCAGTTGATTCCTGATAGGAAGCAAGATGGCCCCTGTGGCCTCCTGCTTTCTATTGCCTGTTACCTTGTTTTTGCACTATGCACCTGATGGGCTGCCTGCATGCATGAATGCCCTTCTGACTGATTGGTTGCCTGAGTGTGCCCCAGCAGGATGAATGGGAGATCAACTAGTATATCTGGGGGCCTCTCACTACTAGAATTCATGTTCAGAAGCTGAGGAGAAACTGGAGTTGAAACTGAAGCTTAACCTTGAAGCCCTGCTGGAAGAGAAGTCTTGCTGCTGCTCTACTTTGTCGATCTGAAAGCTGCTGTGTCTCCAAGGACTGACCCAGAGAGGACCTGGCGCCTTCTTCCCAAGCTACGAGGGACCATCGTGCACCAGCTAATCTTTGCCAAAGCTCCCTGCTAGACAGACCTATGACGGGCTGCTGACCGGAGACGGGGACCACCGCGGAATCACAAGGGGAAGCGCCTGGACACTGTTGTCCATCACTGTCGCCGACCGCCATCGCCGACCGGAGCCGCTGTGCTCCCTTTGCCTAAGTAACATTTGATCAAGGACGCTATCGCCTGCACCGTCGACTGCTCTGTCCCGCCGGAGAAAGTTGAGGCCACCGACGCACCGAGGAGCATGGGGTTTCCCACCACCTGACGACTGTAGGGACGCCTGACGACACATGGGCCACAGTTCTTCACAATCTCTTTGCGGTCCTGAACCATTGTCACCGAGGTGCCCAACACGCCTCTTCCTTGCAGGATGCCAACGCTCCGTCGATGATAAGCACCACTAGGAACGAAGCTGCCACCTCACCGTCGTAGTTCAATCCTCTTTCTTCGTGGGATCTCGACAATCCTTGGCTCCTGCCTTAAAAGAGCCACTCAAGAAAGATCCATCGACGACCTGATGATGAACTCTGCTATTCCAGGTACATTGGGGTTGTAGAACTATCTTAGAAGGAAATAAGACTTCTAGAACAATATATGGTCTGGGCTTGTGATATATCTTTACTTTATAGGTTGCCCAGGTGGGGGGATCTCCACACAGAACTGTGTCTAGTGGTAGGGACCAATATTCTGCCAATTTTTCTAAACCAACTGCTTACCTCCTATGTTTATTGTTGGTTGCCTTTATTAAGTGATTTGTGTGACATTTAACCAGAGTATAGTTGATGCACTTTAATGAGATCTGATAATAATTGTGGGACCACTTTAGAACTGTATATATTTGCCATTGTAGATTCACTGAGCACAAAGTGAGTTATTGTGATTGTGTACATAACCTTGAACTTAATTATATAAAGCCTGTGTTTTAAATAATACAGTGTGTGGACATTCCTTTGTGGGGGGCTCGAGGACTACACTGTACTTAAGAACCAGCCTGCATCACCTCCTGAGAAGCCAGGCCTTGATTGCTCGACCACATACCAATAATAGAGAATCTTGGCTGGGGTCCTCTGTGCCTCTCATCTGCTGTATAGAGAGCAGAAGTACAGACCCCCCTCCATTCTTTACAATTACCATGTAGAGAGTAGCGAGACGTGAATGCATGTATGCTGTCACAGCTTTGTTTTGTTGTTTGAATAAAGCTGGGTATTGCCATGCACTTTGTCTACTCTGTCATTGTGTCTTGTTTGGACTGAGTTAGATTCCTCTGGGTCTATTTGGGATTTAGACCACCCCTAGATTATGCAAATCTTGGCAGAGGTTAGTAAGAGGTTGTAAAAGGTATTCAAGTGCTTCCAGATGATAGCAAGAAGAACTGGCAGGCACTTGATTAGTACAAAACTTGGTGTAGAGCAATGAAGTTTGACTTCCCTAGAGCCAGTATAATTATGCTGAGGCATTAGAGGTGAGTACAAATTCTCTGATTCAGTAGGCTTCTTTCACTTTGACATACAACTAAGTCCTTCACTAGAAGTAAGCATGAGGATGCAGGAAGGTATGCTGCTTCGTTGGGTGTCTAATGTACCTTGCACACTACGTAATTGTGGTCTAAAATACTAGGAACAGGAAGTGCGGTCACAGGCTTAAGCATGAAGGTGGAACTTACAGGGACCTTAATATCTTTTCCTGAATCAGATCTTCTGGCATGAATTTCCTCTGTGTCAGTTTTCAGTACCAAATTAGTTATATGACAATCATCAGATGTAGGTGCCCTGAGAATATTAGTTTCTAGGCAGTCAGAAACAAGAAGAGTCATTTTGCTGCCATGACAGCTCAATGATTGAGTTAAGTGATCCACACTGTGGGATGTATTTACCCATGCATCCTAGCCCTACCTCAAAACTGTGCAGTACTGACATGAAAACATCATGATGACCAGAGCTTCCCAGAAAATGCACCGGGAAATCCAGGAAGAATAGGCTGCCACCCATTTTTGCCGATGTTATGGGCACAGAAGGACGCTGCCTAAAACCACCATTGGACTACCCGCACAGTAGTCTGAAACCATTGTTTTGACCCATGTGGAATCATTAGACGGGGTAAATATGGGGATTAAGCTGTCGCTGCCCATCATTTTGCCCCAGAACAAAAATAAATAATTGGAGTGGGTAAAGATGGGGATGCGCTGTCGCCGCCCATCATTTCATCCCAGAATCCAGGACAGCTGCGCAGTTGTGCGCACACCAAAATGGTTACCTAACTTGCCACCCACCAGTGTAAAGAAAGGTCTTTGTTGACAAAATCCACTTTTACTGATGTCAAAAAGTTGCTGAAATCGTGACTTATTGGACGACTTTAAAGATTCAACCCTTTTTGTGGGGTTCCACATAACCATCTTACTGTAAGGAGCCCCATCAAAACAATGTTAAGCAAGGATTTACTACCATGTAAGAACCATTCCTGTTTAGAATGCATTAATCCAAGAAAATCCCAAAGTTGCATGCAGTGCCAACAAAATCCTCTAGGCGGCACTAGCGGTCTAAACTCTGACTGGAGAACTGAGTGCAGTTGCTGTACAAAGGGATTTGACTTAGCTGACTTCAAAGGCTGCATTTTAATTAAAAATTAGCCACATGCTGTTCCCAGAGGCCTGAAGCCTGGGAAACCCTATCACCTCAAGAGCTTCACACCAGGAGTTAGAATCTCACATGACCTCTTGATTGATAGAAGGCAGACTGGCTGGGAGCTTCCCAGAGACCACACAAAGGACCCTTTCCTCTGAAAGGAAGATGTTAATTTTGTCTGTTTAATGTCAACAAAGCCCTGCCTGCCCAGAGGACTGACCCACCCAAGTCTTGGAGGCGGACCTCAACACTCTGAGGATTGAATTGGAAGTAAAATATATATTTTACAAAAACACTGATAACTCTTTGTAATCAAATGACAGAAATGTATAAATTTGAGAGCTTTAATTTAAAAAATGTACCTTTAATTCAAGACTAAACTCGAATTTGTGTGATGTTCTGGGGCAAAACCCCATTGTTTATTAATATTACAAACTCCCTGTTTCAGCTAGACAAACGAAAATGCATTGGTATGTGGGTAGATATGTGAGGAACAGTTGTATAAAATTTAATGAAGATCCAATGTTGTTTAGCACATTAAAAAGTGCTAGAAGTGGCCGTTTTTGAATGCAAGCTCCTAGGAAAAGCACATTTGGACAGAGACATGGCTAAATTCAGCCACACCATGTATATGTAATTTTAAACAAATGTGTACCTGTGCAAATATGTTTTTAGGTCAGATATAGATTGTGTGTAAAGTTGACAGGGGTGGGTTCTCTGTATCATAAACAGACCTCATCATGATGACACTTCATTTCATTCCCCCAATCAAGTAAGGGATGAAAGTTTGACCAATTAGAAGCTGAGAGAGAGGTAGGGTCAGTGATGCTAGAACACACCCACATTCTAAACACATAAAAGCAGACAGACAGGACAGATAGGGACCTTAAAAATCCATCTGCCGCTGGAAGCCCTGCCGGAAAAATCCATACTTACCTCCATCAAACTCCAGAAAGCCAAACTAGAGACTTCAATCTATCCAGAACTAGAGACCAGAGATCCAGAAAGAGAGAGACCCAGACCAGCAGAGAGAGCTGACCCAGATCACTGTGAAGTGCAGAGGCCAGACCAGACCAGACCAGACCAGAGCCCAGTCCAAAACCCTGACCAGATCCATGGCGAGGCCCATTTCACTCAAGAATATAGTGTGAGTACATAGCAAACTGTGTAGAACCAAGCTTTTAGTTTAAATTCATCTAATTCAATCTATTTAACCTAAGTAGAACTGCTTGATAGCTCCAAATCTGTCACCTGTCATTCTAGCTGCAAAAATTTGTCACTTGTCATTTTGAAAAAGTGTGCGTTTAAAATTTACAAAACCAAAAACGACCTTTACTAAATCGCTCATATCTCCGCGACCGTTTGAGCTAGAGACTTGCAATAACTTTTATTTGATAGCTTAGAATCGTAGCTTTGAATCGCACCAAGAACCGCATTCCTAGCCCTTATAGTTTTACCGCAATCGCGGAACACGCATCCGCGAATTTTACCGCGATTTGCAATTTCTTCACATGTAAAAACTGCTGCTGTTTGCTTTCCATTTGCCAGAAATTCGTTGAACCTGCTAACTATCCCTGCATCATTGCTAGTGTGAGCCTGGACTAATATTAACTAGATACCACTCACCCTGAACCTCTATAAGGGAATTAAAAGCAAATTTAGCATATTTCTCATTCATTGCCAGCACATATCCAAGCATTGCCTGTGTTTTCAAAACTCCTATCTGTTTTCTGTAAGCTTGCTGGGATTGAACTGAATTACAGTTGATTGCATTTCTGAGGACTGTGTGTTTTCCTTCCATTTCCTTGCATTGCATAAAGAGGGGGGGAGGGAATAGCCCGAGAAAAGTGATTACATTGTCTGGTTGAATCATATTGCGTATTTTCTGTACTGCATTCATTGAATATTGCATCCACCTGAGCTACATAAAGCATCCTCTACCACAGTATAATTTTGTTCCTATTTCCCAGTGTGCTACCTTATCCATTTCATGTTAACTCATTAGTCATTATAAAGAAGTGTGCTAGTGCCAGATTCTCCGTTGTTAATATTTCCCATATCAGATTAAGTGTGATATTCAATTATTAATTTATTATAAAGTGTGATATCTATATTTTAATTTATCAAATAAACCTTTTAAACTTGCAAAACAGAACTACTTCTTGGCTCAGTGGGGTCAGGAGGATTCCAAGAGAGGGGTGTCATACAAGGGTAGTCATCCCGAACGCATGAACTGGACCTAAAGATATATCAATAAGGGTTTTCATTCAGTATTATAGACTAGGTGTTAATTTGGCTGTAGTGCTGAATTGAATCCTCTTACAAAGTGGGGGCTCGTCCGGGATGTTGGGTTAGATTTACCAGTTGTGCAGCTTAATACAGTGTGCTAACTGACGGGATACATACATCCGGTCGGATCACCACGCTGCATTACGCTGTGAAGCATTCCTCAAAAGGGACACTCCAAGAAAAGTTCTGTTCTGCAAAAATAAATTACTAACTTCTGTAAGTCAGGACAGAGACCAATCTCTAGAATGACGGCCTTAGTAGACATGAAAATAGCCAGAGAGCACTTCTTACATAAGTTATTTGTGAGAGGTGAGTGGACTCACCAGGACCAAACAGTCTGGTTGCAGGCCATCATGCAACAGGTCACGGAAACAGGGTCAGACTTATGGAGAGATCAGGGTCCATTACATGTGGCCCTGAGTGAACTATATATGGCTCCTAAAGCCAAAGAGGAACACAATAAGATTGCCAGGATAGCAGCATACCTGTACCTATATATGGGAGACATGCAGGATAGATGTGCTGAAAGCCAAAATCTGGCAAATAGGCAACAGATGGTGTTAGAGAAGGTCCAATCTGACCTGGCCTCTTCTGAGCAGATGCTGCAGAGGAGCCAGGAGTCAGAAAATGACAGCAGACTGTACATCACTAAAATAAAGGAGGATATGGATGTGCTGCAAAAGGAAAAGTCAGAACAGGATACCAGATTTCTGGCCTTGCAGAAGGAACACCAAGAAGGTTTGGACTCCCTACTGCAAAGCCAGAAAAAGCTGGAGCAACAACTGGACTTCAACAGGGTATGTGCTGAGCAGGTAGTCACCCTGCAAGGCCACCTAGATAGAGTGAAGGCAGAGAGCAACAAACTAATTCTGAAAGACCTGGATACCCAGGCGGAGTTTGATCAGGAGCGCCAGAATGCTGGTGCCTTCCAAAGGCAAAGGGACGACCTGGCGGCACAAATGCAGGCTCTTAGTCAGGAAAGAGACGCCTTAGGCCAGGAAGTCTGCCATTTAAAAAGAAAAATGGAAGAAAATCACCTGGCCCACCAGGGACTGGGTGACCTCCAAAAAGAAAACCAGAACTTGGTAGAGCACACCAGAAGGGTGGAGGATGCTCTAGCAAGAAAGGAGCAGGCCAATAGGGACATTGCCCAGGAGGTAACCCTCCTGCAGCAAAGACTGGCCCAGTTCTCCAGGACCAACCAGGAAGCACAGAGGCAAAATGAGGCCCTCTGCCAGCACAATGATAGGCTCCAACAGCAGGTAGCGATGCAGGAGAAACTGATAGAGTCGAGTAAGGCCTTAACAGAGGAACTGAAAGCACAAATGCAGGCTCTTGCATTGCAACAGGGAGCAGGGGCGGATAGAGATGAGGTTCGCTGGGAAATGGAAACTCCGGAGCATAACCTCAGGAGCCCTAGTACCAGAGGCCCTCATACCTCTCAGTCCCTGGACTCTGCCACCCCCATGCCCCCTGGCGCACATGAGCACAGGGCCACAGGGGTGGCAGATTACTATCCAGCTAAGAGTATGGGGCTCATAGGCCAGTACCACTCAGGAATGGAGGGGTGGGCATCCGGGCATGGGCACCCAAGTACAGTACAGTTCAATGGGGAACCCCAGGAGAGTAGGCCCATTAAGGGCATCCTGAAAACCTCTGCCCAGTTAGGTCAGTGGAGGGGGTACCCATCAAATCCTGGCAGCAAGGAGGAATCTGAAGACTCCTCTGAACTGCGCAGGACACAGGAGACCAGGTCCCCACATTCTGCCAGCCATTCCCAGGCTCGCAGAATCCGGGAAAACCTGGAAGAACAGACGGGAACCTCTGGGAGCAGTGCCTCTGAGTCCGACGAAGAATGGACAAGGGTTACCCGAACCAAAAAGGCCAATAAGGCAAAAAGGGCCTTGCGTAAGGACCCCTTAAAGCAGATTAAGGCGATCAGGAGCGTCATCACGCCTTACCATAAGAACGCTAAGTATTCTGTTTGGGAGCACTTAGAGTTGTTTGAACAAATGATGGAGACTTTCCATTTGAAGGACAGCCAAAGCTGCATTCAATATGTAAAATGGACATTCTCCCCAGAATACTCCGGTTTCTTTGCGGGGCTGGAGGACCAGAATCATTTAAGATGGTCCACCTATAAGGCGGCCATCCTGAAACATTTTTCTGTTCACAGAAATCCTCAAGAGGCTCGCAAGGCAGCCTACAATTTGCAATGTGGGGAGGATCAGGCCCCACAAGAATTTGTGCAGGAGTTAAAGCGGGCTTTTGCACAGACCACAAGAAGGGTGCGCACGGATAGCCGTGAATTCATCAACACGTTTTTCCATGCCTTGCCCAAATATATCATGACCCAGCTCGTGAGGGATTTTCACGAGAAAAGATCTTTAGACTGGGTCATTGAACAGGCTACCCGCATCTATGAGGTGCAGAAGCCCATAGAAAATAAAAGCAACGCCCAGAAAAACCCCAAAGCCAACAGCACCCCTGCTGCTGCCAAGGTGGCAGAGGTAAAGGTCACCCCCGTTTTGGATTTGGAGATGGGGGGGCCTAAAAACCTACCTGCACCTAATAATGCTAGGCCCAGAAGGTCCTCGGGCCAGTCACAGACAGGGAGCCAGGGAGGCAGCCCCACAAATGGGGTCCCTCGCTCTCCTGACTATGTAAGTCCTCGCTACAAAGGTAACAGACCCATCCTGGGTTATGTGTGGACTCCTCCAGCCCAAGGGGGGGGATCCAGCCAAGCACCTAACCCAGGGAACTTCCCTCCAAACTTCCCACCGGAGGGCAGAAATTTACCAAACCCTGGGCAGAACTTTTTCCCCAGATATCCTCCCGACTTTCAGCCCCAAAACCATCCATCCTTCTTTCCTCAATTCCCTGAGCCCAGACCACTGAATCCGGGAGAGGGGAGGCCAAGGGTGGAGGGGTACCCAAATCTTCCCAACCCGGGGTACTACCAGAGGAGGGACAGCTACCCTTCCCGGGATCAGCCCAGGGGAGAAAACAGGGCCCCGTATCAGCCTGAGCGGGTTTCCCAGTTAGAGCGCCAGGTTCAAAACATGGCGCGGGATATGGGTCATATACTGAGGGCGCAGCAGAACCCTCAGATCAGCATGCCGGCGCAGAACGCACCCAACTCTGGACCTGGTGCTCCAGAACAATGACGGGGGCAGCACCCCGATAACTCACCGGTTCCCAGGGAGGAGGCACAAAGGGAAGGGGGGTGTAAAGCCTTGGAGGAAGCTTCCTTCCTCACTTGTAAACAGCCCCTGGAAACCCAGGAACCGGAAACAAAATCTCTTGCCCCTGAAAGTCTGCCTCCTAAGGAGCAGAGGGGGGGTAGGAGAAACAAAAGACCCAAACAGACTCAGTTTGAGGAGGAGGTACAGATCTTCCAATTTGAGGGAGAGGGATCCTCAGAGGATCCTGGGAAAAGGATCTTCTCCTTCAGAGAGGGGGGAACTCCTCCCAAAGAAAAATGGGTCCCTAGGGATGCAAATCCAGACTGGGGAGATGTGGAGACTGAGCTACCGCCGCCCACCATCTCCTCCCAGAACCAACAGCAAGAAAATCCCCTGGTTCAAACCCATCCTGGGGACTGCCTCCAAAAAGGGGGGGGCGGCCCAGAAACAGAGCCAGGGGAACCCACAATGGCTCTGATCTCTAGTTGCAAAATTTTTCTTTCAGATTCCCAAGACTCTCCACAGAATTCTGCCCAAATCTCTTCGCTAGCGATGTCCAAAACCAGAAAATTAGCCCACCAGTTGTCCAAAAATGTACATTATCTGTGCCCCCTTGAGGAGAAGGAGGGAAGATATTATGCCCCGGTACAAGTACAGGGGCAGGGTACAATCTCGGCACTGGTGGACACTGGATCTCAAGCTACCCTTCTGTCCAGAAGGGCCTTTGATGAACTGAATGCAGGAAGGGGAGAGGATTACCAAATTCCTCTCACCTCTCTTCCGGGACAACTACAGAACTTTGACGGGAAGGAAATTCCCGTTGAGGGGACTGCAGACTTGGACATTAAAATTGGGCGACACAAGTTGAAACACCCGGTCATAGTTGTGACCCCAGAGGGCACCCCTTGTTTACTAGGGAATGACCTCCTGAGAAGGTTGTCACCCCTAATAGATTGCGTAAACAAGGTCCTCTGGACCCAGACTAGCCGACCAATAAAATTAAAACAGAGTGTCAACCATGTTAGTTTAAACGGCACATGCCACATGGTTGAACAAAAATCTGACCAAGTAGAATTTCACTTCCAGAACAACCAAATTCCAGACGTGACAGTAATAGCAGTAGGACAACAGACTGGTGATGGGGGGTCCTCTCTATTTCTGAAAATCAACCTTCCTTCCAGTCTAAAGTGGTATTCCACGCTGGAAGGAAACACTCTGAAATTCTATACTAATCCACAATCAGAAACTCCCACTCCTATAGTCCAGAAAGATGTGAAATCAGCTCAAAGCCTGGCTGATATTCAGCAAATTGGAGAGCAGTTGTTCATCCCTGTTCAGTTAAATGATGGGAAGGACTCTGTTCTCGCTCGAGTGTGTGTGAACAACGGTAAGAGCTTCATCAGCGAAGCCATGTTTCGCCAACTCCCAAAAGATCCAGCCATTCCCACCTTCAAACTGATAGACAAATGGGAAATGGACCTGGAAGCACCTAATTCCAAACATCTCCTGCCAAGCAGGTGTATGCTCAAAATCTCCATTGGCAACAAGAGCATAGTCCACAATTGTTGGGTCGTGCGAGACGTCACTGCCGCCTTTTACTTAGGCAGTGACATTCTCAATCGCTTTGCCATTAGTTTGGACCTAATAAACTTCAAAGCTTGGTCCCGATTAGCGGATAATCCCATGGGCTTTGATGATCCAGAAAAAGCATTTAGGTCAGCTCAATTGCTACCTTATGCAGTTGAAATTCAGGTTAAAGAGGAAGTCACCATCCCAGAAAGGACCCGACAATTCTCCCTGGAAGTGAAAGTTAAAAGGGGACAAGAGTTGAAAAACCCTGATGCTTACATACATCTAAATGCTTCTCTCCAACAGCAAGGGTTGGGGGTAAACCCGACTCCATTAGTCAACATAGAACATGACCCCATTCTAATAGAGGTGGATAACAGCGACTTAAAGAGTATTACTCTAGCCGCAGGCACCATTATTGGAATGGCGGTTGATGACCGACATTTCTCCATTGATCTTGTAAATGAACTGTTAGGACCCATCCCCAAGGACTGTTTTGACAGTGACAGTGATGACAACGCAACACCAGACAGGATTTTTACCCGGCATGGGGGGAACTTCCTGGTGTACACTTCCTGCCCCTATGGTAAGGAAGATGTGACCTGTGACTTCAGGAGGGATGAGGTGATTTTCCAGGTCCATGAGGGCTGCCTTTCCCACCTGAAGCCTCCGGTCCAAATCAGCACTCTGACCAGGGACTTCTCCACCCAGCTGGAGGAGGCCGCGGAGATAGCCAAACCAGAAGTCTTTCCAGGCTTCAGGCAGATGGTGGAAGAGAGAGTCAACCTAGCTGATGCCTGTGTGACTCTGGAACAAAAGCAAAAGTTGAAACAAGTTTTCTTGGATTTCCAAGATCTCTTTGCGGTAGACTCATATGACTGTGGTCGCACCGACATCCACACCACAACAATCCCCACGGACCCTGGCATGACTCCAGTGTTTGTGAAGCAATATCGCTTGCCTCTCGCATCAATGGAGTCCCTTACTGAAATAATTAAGAACCTTGAGTCCCGGGGAATAATCCGTCCAGTCCACAGCACCTTCAATAATCCGGTGCTGGGAATATTGAAGCCAAACGGCCAGTGGAGACTCTGCGCTGACCTCAGGGAGCTCAACAAACGGGTCCACACTTCCCGATGGCCTCTTCCCTACATTGACCAAGGGCTGGCCCAGATTCAGGGGTCACAGGTATTCACTGCAATAGACCTGACCAATGGATACTGGACCGTGCCTGTCAGTAGGGAGGACCAATACAAGCTGGCTTTTACCTTTGGGGGCCAGCAGTACACATGGACCCGGACTCCCTTCGGATACCTTAACTCCGGTAATGAGTTCAATATTTTCCTACATAAGGCCATGCCCGACTTGGGTGCAAGGGGTAACCTGGCTTATGTAGATGATGTCCTCATCAAAAGTTCATCTGTGGAGGAACACATAGCGGAGATCCGTTATGTTCTGACGCAGTTGAGGGCCGCCGGAGCAAAACTTTCCTTTCAGAAAGCACAGTGGTGTAGAACCCGTGTTAATTTCTTGGGGCATGAGATTACTCCTCAGGGCCTCTGTCCCCAGGAAAAGAAAGTGGAAGCACTTCAGAAACTGAAAGACCCCACAACTCTGCGAGAACTAAGGAGCCTCCTTGGACTGACTAATTACAGCAGAAAGTTCATTGAGGGATACGCAGAGATCACCAGACCCCTGATTCATCTCCTGAAGGGGGGGGTCAAGTGGGAATGGGGTCCAGAACAAGCCGAGGCAGTAAAACAACTCAAGAGAAGCCTCTCACAAGCGCCTTGCCTAGCTTACCCTGTCAGAAACAAGGAGTTCTTCCTGGAGACAGGGTTCTCTAATACGTGCTTGACGGCAGTATTATACCAAAAGCATGACAAGGTCAATAAAGTAATCTCCTATGCGAGCAAAACTTTATCCTCTGTGGAGGAAAAATTCAACGATTGTGAGAAGGCACTCCTGGCAACGGTGTGGGCATTGAAGAATTACCGCCCGTTTATCCAGGGGGAACACATCATAGTGGAGACTCCACACCAGCCTCTGCAATATCTCCAAAGTGACAGAATCCGGGCCGGAAATGTGAGTAATTCCCGAATTACTTCCTGGATTCTGTCAATGCAAGGCTTTCCTGTGGAGGTCAGATATGGCCAAAACAAGAAGAGTCCCCTCGCGCAAGGTCTGGCTGACTTGCATGATTGTGCCAGAGAAAACTGTCTCGAGGACGAAAGTTTAAAAATAAAGGACAACATGGAGGCATACCTTAATTCCCCCCACAAAGTCTTTGAAGAAGACAAGTGTGAGGGAATGCCCACTGTGTATGTGGATGGATGCTCTTACCATATCGACAACAACGGGGAGAAAGAACTGGTGGCTGGCGTAGGGAATGCATGGGTGAATGAGTCCCCAGAACCCTCCGCTGGATACAAAATTGGTCCCCGAAGTAGTCAGGTGGCAGAATTGATGGCTGTGCATCAGGCCATCCTCACTGCTGTCCAGCATCAACTCCACGAACTGGTCATAATCACAGATTCAGATTATGTACGGAACGGGTTCGTGGAGCACCTGGTTAATTGGAAAACCAGAGGCATGTTATGTGCCAACAACAAACCCTTGAAACATGGGAAGTTGATCCAAAACATTGATGATCTGGTCACCTCGAATGAGATGACCATCTATTGGAAAAAGATCAAGGGTCATTCCAAAGTAGAGGGACCAGACAAAACTGGAAATGACTTAGCCGATCAGCTGGCCAAAACCGGGGCCATCCAAGGGGATCTAATTGAGATTGAGTCCCTGTTGGGGGAAATCCAGGTCACTGCAATCACTAGGTCCCAGACAAATGCTCACAATGACCTTTCAATTGCACAATGGAGTAAGGAGACCCCTGATGCTGATTTGATTACCGCTCAGAAGGGGGATCCAATAATTGGTAAATTTTACCAGCACCTTGAGGACCCTGAGAACTTTCCCCTGACGGATACCGATTACACTGGGAAAGAGGACCTAAGAGTGTTGATGAAATGTCCAAAAATGTTCAGAATCCAAGACGGTTTGTTGGTAAGGAAATCCAAAGCTGGCCACGATCAGTGGGTGGTTCCTACCTCATTCCGAAGCCTGATGTTAAGTCACGCCCATGATGCGGCCACTGCCGGTCACAGGGGGTTTCACACAACATTGGAAATCTTAAGAGAGGTTGCATACTGGCCACACATGGGGCAGGACCTCGACCAGTACCTGAAGGGTTGCCTTGTGTGTGCACAATTTCAGCCATCATCCCTCACACACCGGGCGCCTTTACAAAAGAGGGGAATGACACTGCCATGGTCAGATTTACAAATCGACTTTGTAGGCCCTGTGATTCGCTCGGCTAGGGGGAATAAGTACATGTTGACGGTGACATGCTTGTTTACCAAGTGGGTGGAATGTCTCCCAGCCCCAAATTGCAAGGCAGAAACTGCAGCTGCCTTGATGATTAACCACATCTTTTCCCGTTTTGGTCTACCTCAAAGGATTGAGTCAGACAGAGGTAGCCACTTCACCAGTGAAGTAATGACAAAGATGTGGGAGATACTGGGGGTCAAGAGAAAGCTGCATATTGCTTACCGACCAGCTTCTTCTGGGGCAGTAGAGAGATATAACCGGACAATTGTGAGCATATTAAAGAAGTTTGTGGCAGATTCTGGGCCAAGTTGGGATATCCGATTACCTCTGGTCCTAATGGCTATCAGATCTACCCCTTCATCTGCAACCAAAATGTCACCATTTGAGTTGATGACTGGGCGCAAGATGGTGCTTCCTCAGCATTTGCTCTACAGGACCCAAGAGCAGACACTGATAAATGCCTCCACTACTCATGAGTATGTAGAGAATTTAAGGAAACACCTCCAACATGCTTTTGCTTATGCTCAGCGGAATCTAGAAAGATCGGCTGATAGCATGAAGACCCATTATGACCTGAAAACTTCCAGGAAGGAATATCAGGTGGGAGACCGGGTCTATCTATACAACTTCCAAAGGAACCAGGCCAAGCAGCGCAAATTTTTGCCTACATGGAAGGGACCCTTTGAGATCGTCGATAAGATCTCCCCTGTGGCCTACAAGATCCGCATCCCCAAAGGCGGTTCGGCAGAGGGGGAAGACAAGTGGGTCCACATAAACCAGTTGAAATGTTGCCATCCCAGGCACACTCTGCAACAACTGGAGGAATCCTCTGGAATCCTAGCAGGTACTGTATCAGACTAATTCAGTTCCAATCATAAAACATACCACATCTAGTCTCCAAAATATTGTGAGTTACATGAAACTGTCTCTTAGTTATATATTTGTTTTCTTTATCAAAATAAGAATGTAATGTTTTGTCATGATGAAATGCATATGCTGTCCCACCATCTCCACAGTGGTGGAAAAACGTCTATGAGTAGGTATTGCCGCTCTTCCTTTGTCGTCCTAGGAGAAAGAAAACCTTGAGACGGGCCAAGGAGGACGATCCGGAGACCGGGAGCTGAGACGCAACGGGCTCGGGGTACCGCCCAATATTCCCATCAGGACCGGCGAGGAGAACCGATCGATCAGTACCGGATGGAGGAAAAGATGCTGAACTATGCCATCTATTGGAAGAAGATGAGGAAACATCCCAGATCTTGCGAGTCCCATTCGTGAAATAGGATGGCCATCGCAAGAGGGGGGCTTGTGGGATGTATTTACCCATGCATCCTAGCCCTACCTCAAAACTGTGCAGTACTGACATGAAAACATCATGATGACCAGAGCTTCCCAGAAAATGCACCGGGAAATCCAGGAAGAATAGGCTGCCACCCATTTTTGCCGATGTTATGGGCACAGAAGGACGCTGCCTAAAACCACCATTGGACTACCCGCACAGTAGTCTGAAACCATTGTTTTGACCCATGTGGAATCATTAGACGGGGTAAATATGGGGATTAAGCTGTCGCTGCCCATCATTTTGCCCCAGAACAAAAATAAATAATTGGAGTGGGTAAAGATGGGGATGCGCTGTCGCCGCCCATCATTTCATCCCAGAATCCAGGACAGCTGCGCAGTTGTGCGCACACCAAAATGGTTACCTAACTTGCCACCCACCAGTGTAAAGAAAGGTCTTTGTTGACAAAATCCACTTTTACTGATGTCAAAAAGTTGCTGAAATCGTGACTTATTGGACGACTTTAAAGATTCAACCCTTTTTGTGGGGTTCCACATAACCATCTTACTGTAAGGAGCCCCATCAAAACAATGTTAAGCAAGGATTTACTACCATGTAAGAACCATTCCTGTTTAGAATGCATTAATCCAAGAAAATCCCAAAGTTGCATGCAGTGCCAACAAAATCCTCTAGGCGGCACTAGCGGTCTAAACTCTGACTGGAGAACTGAGTGCAGTTGCTGTACAAAGGGATTTGACTTAGCTGACTTCAAAGGCTGCATTTTAATTAAAAATTAGCCACATGCTGTTCCCAGAGGCCTGAAGCCTGGGAAACCCTATCACCTCAAGAGCTTCACACCAGGAGTTAGAATCTCACATGACCTCTTGATTGATAGAAGGCAGACTGGCTGGGAGCTTCCCAGAGACCACACAAAGGACCCTTTCCTCTGAAAGGAAGATGTTAATTTTGTCTGTTTAATGTCAACAAAGCCCTGCCTGCCCAGAGGACTGACCCACCCAAGTCTTGGAGGCGGACCTCAACACTCTGAGGATTGAATTGGAAGTAAAATATATATTTTACAAAAACACTGATAACTCTTTGTAATCAAATGACAGAAATGTATAAATTTGAGAGCTTTAATTTAAAAAATGTACCTTTAATTCAAGACTAAACTCGAATTTGTGTGATGTTCTGGGGCAAAACCCCATTGTTTATTAATATTACAAACTCCCTGTTTCAGCTAGACAAACGAAAATGCATTGGTATGTGGGTAGATATGTGAGGAACAGTTGTATAAAATTTAATGAAGATCCAATGTTGTTTAGCACATTAAAAAGTGCTAGAAGTGGCCGTTTTTGAATGCAAGCTCCTAGGAAAAGCACATTTGGACAGAGACATGGCTAAATTCAGCCACACCATGTATATGTAATTTTAAACAAATGTGTACCTGTGCAAATATGTTTTTAGGTCAGATATAGATTGTGTGTAAAGTTGACAGGGGTGGGTTCTCTGTATCATAAACAGACCTCATCATGATGACACTTCATTTCATTCCCCCAATCAAGTAAGGGATGAAAGTTTGACCAATTAGAAGCTGAGAGAGAGGTAGGGTCAGTGATGCTAGAACACACCCACATTCTAAACACATAAAAGCAGACAGACAGGACAGATAGGGACCTTAAAAATCCATCTGCCGCTGGAAGCCCTGCCGGAAAAATCCATACTTACCTCCATCAAACTCCAGAAAGCCAAACTAGAGACTTCAATCTATCCAGAACTAGAGACCAGAGATCCAGAAAGAGAGAGACCCAGACCAGCAGAGAGAGCTGACCCAGATCACTGTGAAGTGCAGAGGCCAGACCAGACCAGACCAGACCAGAGCCCAGTCCAAAACCCTGACCAGATCCATGGCGAGGCCCATTTCACTCAAGAATATAGTGTGAGTACATAGCAAACTGTGTAGAACCAAGCTTTTAGTTTAAATTCATCTAATTCAATCTATTTAACCTAAGTAGAACTGCTTGATAGCTCCAAATCTGTCACCTGTCATTCTAGCTGCAAAAATTTGTCACTTGTCATTTTGAAAAAGTGTGCGTTTAAAATTTACAAAACCAAAAACGACCTTTACTAAATCGCTCATATCTCCGCGACCGTTTGAGCTAGAGACTTGCAATAACTTTTATTTGATAGCTTAGAATCGTAGCTTTGAATCGCACCAAGAACCGCATTCCTAGCCCTTATAGTTTTACCGCAATCGCGGAACACGCATCCGCGAATTTTACCGCGATTTGCAATTTCTTCACATGTAAAAACTGCTGCTGTTTGCTTTCCATTTGCCAGAAATTCGTTGAACCTGCTAACTATCCCTGCATCATTGCTAGTGTGAGCCTGGACTAATATTAACTAGATACCACTCACCCTGAACCTCTATAAGGGAATTAAAAGCAAATTTAGCATATTTCTCATTCATTGCCAGCACATATCCAAGCATTGCCTGTGTTTTCAAAACTCCTATCTGTTTTCTGTAAGCTTGCTGGGATTGAACTGAATTACAGTTGATTGCATTTCTGAGGACTGTGTGTTTTCCTTCCATTTCCTTGCATTGCATAAAGAGGGGGGGAGGGAATAGCCCGAGAAAAGTGATTACATTGTCTGGTTGAATCATATTGCGTATTTTCTGTACTGCATTCATTGAATATTGCATCCACCTGAGCTACATAAAGCATCCTCTACCACAGTATAATTTTGTTCCTATTTCCCAGTGTGCTACCTTATCCATTTCATGTTAACTCATTAGTCATTATAAAGAAGTGTGCTAGTGCCAGATTCTCCGTTGTTAATATTTCCCATATCAGATTAAGTGTGATATTCAATTATTAATTTATTATAAAGTGTGATATCTATATTTTAATTTATCAAATAAACCTTTTAAACTTGCAAAACAGAACTACTTCTTGGCTCAGTGGGGTCAGGAGGATTCCAAGAGAGGGGTGTCATACAAGGGTAGTCATCCCGAACGCATGAACTGGACCTAAAGATATATCAATAAGGGTTTTCATTCAGTATTATAGACTAGGTGTTAATTTGGCTGTAGTGCTGAATTGAATCCTCTTACAACACCATTAAATGGTGACGAAGACATGGGGCCTCATTATATGTTTGCCGGTCCGGGAACTACGGTACCGGTAAGCTTGCCAGTACCATAGTTCCGGGACCGGCAAACTACAAGTTGTGCTCGGGGGTGCTTTTCTGCCTGCCAGGTCGGATGTGGCGGGCAGAGCGGCACCCGCGTACACAGCATGTCTGACGCACTGTTATAAACGGTGCCGGTGCATCGGGCCTCCCCATTCCCATTCGGCCCTATGGGGCCGAATGGGAATGAGGGGCATCATTTTTCCAGCGCCCGCAAATGGGCAATTACCAGGTCCGGAAGGGCAGTAATGAGCCGGTAATTGCCCATTCGTGGGCGCCAGAAAAATAATTACACCGGCGGCTGCCGTGCCTGTATTCCGGGCACGGCTACCGCCAATGTCATAATGAGGCCCCATGGTCTCTTAAGTGATACAACTATGAGGTAGCTTTTATGAGCGAATCATGGGCCCTCATTACGATCCTGGCGTTAAGGGGTTAACGGCGCCGTAAAAGGTGTCAGCGCCGTTAAACCCTTAACGCCTGATTACGAGGTCTCTTTGCGGCTCCCGACCTTAACGGCTGGTATGGACCAGCCAATAAATTAGGGACCCGCAAAGGGACTTTCGAGGTAAATACGGTACTGCAATTTGCGGTACCGTAATTACCGTCTTCCCCAGTGCCATTGAGCCCTATGGGGCAAAAATGGGAATGGGGAAGGGCCTATGGTAAATGGGGAATTACCGCCCCGCCAACGTTGGAATGGGGTGGTAATTGCCCATTTACCATTGGCGGAATCGGTAAGTTACCGGTGTTAACCATGATGCTATTAGTGCCATTGGCTAACGCCGGTGTCGTAATGAGGGCCATGGTTTCAAACGAATTGCACTCATTTCTTTCTCTCTGCCAGGTTGTGCAGGTGAGAGAATCGAGCATGTTTGGAGTATTGGGGTTGTTGGTAATACTGCACATAATGTTTATGTATGCATCTGGTTGTCTCCCAGCATGCCTTGAACTACTTTCCTGGCAAATGGCAAATATCAGATTAAAATAAGAGGCAGCTCATGCTTGTACTCTGTTTCCATTTTAGTCTCCTGTATCGGTTTAACAGACACAGTTTGGCCAATGAATTCCTCGAGTTCATGTATGACAGTGTTATGTGGCGTAACCATGGCTTCAAGACCAAATTCAACTAATGCTGATCTAGTCAGTGTGATGGTGTCTGATCTAGGCCATGATCCACCGTTAAATCTTTCAACCAAAGCAAGAGTACTCCTATGAATCCTATATTCACAAATAACAATGTTATTACATGTAAAGCCCCTTTTCCACTGGGATGCAGTTATTAGTATGAATGTCTTTTTTTCCTTCTTATGGTCCAGCCTGTTTACACTATTCACCCCCTACTCTACTATTCTTCCAGGCAATAAGGGTGGATTTCCTAGTCTGCAATGGTTTGGCAAGAGTGGTTGAAGTGTTTTTACGAGACATGAATACGGTGTTGTTGTGCTATTCACAAAGGCCAATCTTGGCACTAAGTTTAAAGGTATTTAAAAGTGGCCAAATCCAAAATAAACTCAATGCACTTAACGTTGTTCTCAACAGATATGGCCAAGACATAAGTGTTTCTCGACCAAGCGAAAACGAAATTATATCAAAAAAGTTTGCCAACATATGAATATTACACTTTTTAAAACGTAATACGAATTCTCATTAAAAAGGTGATGTTTTGTTGTAAAAGTGATACCTGTGCATGCATAATTTTCATATATAACTTTTTAAGTAACGTGTTTTCCGGGGTAGAGATTTCAAATCCTGAGCTGCAGCAAAACGTTTATCAAATCATCCCACAAAGTTTGTGATGATCATGCTATGTTCTTTGCACATAAAATTAAAAGCTATCTCATATCAGGAGTTGATGAACACCTGCTGTTGCGTTGCTGAGCCAGCGTTCAAAGGTGACCATCAGACAAAAAATGATCAACATAATTTCCAGGACTACATAGTAGGCATCATCTTGAAGGTTTTTCTGCCTGTGAATCAATATGATACCCTCCGTGCTCATGTCTCATCAAAATAAGAAAACATCTATGCCCCTTGATTCAGGGCGATTTCAAAAGATTGGTTATTACCTTCATCCGATCAGGCTGTCTGCCCATAATTAAAAGTAAATATGTGGTATGTATGTGTTACAAGAAATCTATCGAGCGCCAATCAGATCCAAATAGTTTCTATCCTATTTTCCTACTTCCTTTACCAGCTAAACCCCCGAGAAGTCTATAATGTATATGTTTCCAATGTGTTTGGAAGAACACAGTATTGTAGATTATTTACAAGTCGGCTTCCACTTAGGAGAAAGCACAACATCAGTCCTTTCATGTGCTTCACAAAATCAAGAGGCCGGAGGATAATGCAGGTAATTGTATGATGTTCTAATTGGATCCATTAGATCCTTCTAAAACATAGGCTACCAGATTTTGCAAGATGTATTCTCCTGTGAATTGTATATATTGTTGGCATATTTTCTGAAGAATGGATCCAATTTAATAAATTGACACATATTAGAATCCAAATTAGGAGAGTTTTCGGTGGTGAGTGTCATTGTGTGGCTCCCCAAATTCGTTTATTGCATAATTTGTATGGACAACCGATGGATAATTTGTTCAATGCCTTTGATCTTCTTTTAATTTTGCATGTATTCTGATGACACACAAATTCTTCTACGTGTGAAAGTGAAGCAAGTCTTGTAAAGGACTTGTTTCATACCTGTTACGTGAAGGTGTCTACCTGGATGGCCAAAAATAAACTGTGGTTGAACCCCATACAATCAGACTTGATTATCTTTCGCATGTAAGTAGGAAGATCAAAGTATTGGTTAGAAGCTCCCGGGAGCTAGGGGAGGACTGGCAACTTTTGGCCTGCGGAGCATGTACACTTCTCTGACCAATGGTGCAGCAGCCGCGGCTTCCACTACAACTAAACTCAGTACCAATCCCTCAGCTACCCGCACTGACTCTTGTATATATACTAGACACTATTGCTATTGCTTTCTTTTAATGCACATTTGTAGGTTTTAGAGAAGCTGCTCCCACATACCAAGAATAGTAAAGTGAAGGATAATATATAATTTTGTGAAATGGTTAAGCTGAGATTTGAGGCTAAATTTCCTCATGTCACAGTTTTCAGTTTGATAGCAGGCTACACCTCTTCCCATCCCATTTTATTGTTATTCGTAAAACAATTTAAAGAGGTAAGGAAGCTCGACAATTTCTTATATGAGCCAAGCCAGAGCTGAGCCAGCGGGTTCTGGCTTCACTATAAGAGAGAATGAAGATCTGCTACAGCAAGAAACCCATGACTGTCTTCCCACCTCAGCACAGCACAAAGCCCACACCTGGCACCCTCTCTGCACACCCCTCACAACAAAACAACCTCACTTGGTATACTGCCTCCCCAGCAGTGCGCATTTTATGAATGATTAATACAAAAATTATTTATGGAGTAACACTAAAGATTATATACACATGTGAATGAGCCTTTCCATACAGAGAGTTAAGGAAAATAAGGCAAAGTGATGAAAAGTGATTGGCACACTATCACATAATGTGTGAAATTTGGAAAGTGGGGGTTCGAGCCTGCGCTTCCTGGTTCCACAGTTTCCAGTTGTATTTATTTATTTGCATTTGTAAAGCGCTGAAGCCAGAGGGCATCGGGGTGCTGTTTCCATCTGGTGGGACATCTGAAGCAGGCGGCTAGTACGCCAACAGACATATCAATCATATCAATGGACAAAGCCATAGAAAGGAGTTATGGCAAAGCTGGTCCATTATTGTTCCGATAAGGTGTAGGTACCTGGAGGACCCCTAAACAAAGAGCCAAGTATTTAGGGCCTTGTGTACGGGCCGGTAGGAGGTTTCCGCTCGTAAGTCAGCGGGGAGGGCATTCCACTAGGTTGCAGCTACTGTAGGGAAACCGGTCTCTCCTCCTCTCACTCTTTTCACCTTTCATAGGGCTAGACAGTGTGTATGAGTGACACTTACAGGTCTAGTGGATTTGGATCTCTCAATTTTCCGGGTAAACTATTGGGGGCTGTGTTTGAGAGGTAGTTGAGCATGAAGGAGAGAGTTTTGAAGATGATCCTTTCTTAAATGGGGAGTCAATTCACTTTTTTTTCTGGCAGCTGAGATATGGCCCCTTCAGTGACGATAATAGGGCATTGTTTTGAATCACCTGTAATTTGGGCAGCTTCTGTTTTAAGGTTTCTGCAAAGAGGACATTGCAATAGTCCAATTTAGCTCCAATGATACCTCTGCTGATAGTAAGGCAGCTAGTCTGGGTAAGGAATTGTCAGGCATCATTGATAGGTTTTGCTGTGTATGCACAATGAGGAGGCAATTGCTTTCACTTGTTTGGGCAGAGAGAGAGTGGCATCCAAGTGGACACCTAGCATATTTACCAAGGAGGAGACAGGGATTTGGATTTGATCTCTGGTGAAGGAGAAAAATTTGGCACGGAGTTTCTTGAGCATGGTCAGTGATCCAACTAGTAAAACCTCTGTTTTATCATCATTCAGGCATAGATGGTTTGAGGTAATCCAGGTCCGTATGGAGGATTAGATATTGTTGATGGCAATGGAGTCTTCTTGGAATGATCCTGTCAGGGGGAGGAGGATTTGGGTGTTGTCTATGTAATAAGTGTAGGAGATGCTAACTGAGTCAAGGAGGTCAAAAAGGGGTTCGCTGAAGGTATTGTATAGTGAGAGAGAGAACAGCAGCCTTGGGGCAACCAACAAGGTATTGGGATAGGTGGGGCATTGGCAGTGTCTGACATAATTCTCATGGACCTATTTTCCAGGAAGGAGTCAGTTCATAAGGTGGCTTTGTGGGAGAAGCTTACTGAGGCTATGAGGTGGTGGTATAGTGTGTTGTGGTCTACTACGTCAAAAGCGACAGAGAGTTCAAGTTGGAGGAGGAGAGCAGGCTTGCCCTCATCTTTAAATTAGTCAAGTTGGATTTTGAGGTTTAGAAGAGCTGATTCTGTACTGTGACCAGGTCAGAAGCCAGATTGGCACATTCCATGGATATTATAGGTTTCTAGATAGGCCTGTATTTGGATGTATGCAGCCCTCTCGATAATCGTTAAGAGGAATGGCATAAAGTACAGCATTAAATGTTGTTAGCTTGGCTCAGCTAGGTTTTTGCAACTATGTTTATTTGGGTGCTCTTAAAGGTGAAATGAAAAGACTTCAGACTGGTCCCTGAATCCGATTTAGACTGGATTATTATGGAAACATTTTTCCAGCCTTGAGATCACTGCACTGGTTACCCATACCCTGTATCTCAAAGATAAGGTAATTCATGAAATTGTGCAAATATACTTAATCAAAGTTTCTCAATAGAGACGCCCACTTTTCTCGGCTACTCACCTGCTATTAGTTCTGCAATTCACATATTATGTGGGGAACCAAGGGTGCCTTTTGTTTTTGACTTTGGCCACTATTATCTGTGATGTGCTCCCAAAGAAAAGCAGATTTTTGGACACTCGTTTGAAGTTTCCCCAATGGGATGAACATGTGCTTCTATCGACGTGATGAAACCCCAGTAATTGATCAAATCGTGTCAACAAATAGAATCGTATTTGCACGTGGCAGACAATGTCATACACCATATCTATGCTAAGTGGAGAGCTAACTTATTGTTCAACACGTCCTTGAAGATGATGGAGGGCCCAGGACAATATATTTCCTGGGATGTATGTTCGTACTGTTGGATACTGTTGGTTTAACCCCTTAAGTGCCAGGCTATTATTGAAGTCTATGTAAAAAGGACGAGTATACTCGTCCTTGGCACTTTAAAAAAGAAACAGCTGCTTCTTTGAACAACTATCCTATCTTTGCATCTCTTTGGGCCTCATTACATGGTAGGCGGTAAGGGTTTACTGGTACCGGTATTTTACCGGTACCGGTAAACCCTTACTACCTTACTACGAGGTCCCTTTGCGGGTTGGTACATTAACGCCTGCTTTTAGCAGGCGTTAAAAAACGAACCCGCAAAGGGACCGGGGTGCTAATTACGGTACCACAAATTGCGGTACCATAATTAGCACCTTCCCCATTCCCATTATGCCCTATGGGGCCAAAATGGGAATGGGGAATGGGGAAGGGCAATGGAGGAAGGAGGAATTACCGCCTTCCCAACCTTGGAATAGGGCGGTAATTCCCCTTTCCTCCAAAGCGGTACCTGTAAATTACTGGCATGAACTATGGCACTAATAGCGCCATGGTTTACCACCTACCGTGTAATGAGGCCCAAAGTCTGAAAAAGATTGTTGCAGCCTTTACATCTATATATGCTAGCAGATGGGGTGATTGCAATGCCACAGGAAGAAGGTTGCATAGCGTATGGTGTTTTAAGTATCCAGACTGGGAGAGTTGAAACGAGGTCACAACAGAACACAATAAGGTGCAGCGAAAAGTGTGCCACAGTTGTCTGCTTGTAGACAGGGTGGGATGTCTGTATTGAAACATAATAGCAATGACAGCTATTTTATGGATTTCCCGGTGTTTAGCTCCGACAGGACAAGGCATTGCTCCAGTTATCTGCAATCAAATCCAAAACTGTGCCTACACGTTCATTGTACTTGTCTGCTTTCTTCACTATTGAGTCTTTAGTGCTACTGCTTCTGTCGTAATAGCCCTCTTGTTTATGCCAGAGGCAGCCTAAGTTAGGACTCCCCAGAATGTTTGGTTTATTAAAATTCGGGAACCCGGAAGAACTGTTGTCCCTCTCACTGGTCACATAAATTCAGCATGCAGATATTAAAAGTTGTCTGGTGAGTTTATTGGATTAGTCTGCAGAGCCACTAGGAAGAAAAATGATTTAACATTTGTTTCACATTCTCTGCCTGTCCACTGATGCAGCCTTGTGGCAACCATTACCAGGCCCTCCAGGTTGCCCTGATTGGCTCCTCTCCCCTTAAGAGGTCCAATCCCTCGCCGGCAGGCAAGTGTCGGCCAACCCACTAAGGAACCCAACAAGGAACTAGCTCCTGTCCTGATCCTGTCCAGAGACGGCAGAGACCAGGGTCAGGAACTCTGGTTGTGCTTCCCGCGCCCACTTGGACACATTATTTGGAAACCCCTCCGACACCGGGTAAGACTACCAACTTTCATTAACATACGTGACTCTATGTGCATTACATGCTGAGCTCCATACCTTGGGCTCATGTCTTAACCTTACCCCTATTCTGTAATTGCCTGTAGTATCTTTACTGTATTCCTTTATGCCTTGCAATTGCCCACACACCCATGTGGCCCGCCCTTAAATCAACCCACTGCCGCAAAGTTAACCTTCCACACTCCCTGACAACGTACGGCCGTGTCCCCTGCATCCTGATTGCTCACTAAGACAAATGAGCCCCCTGGCATTTAATGTTATAGCTTTTTGCATTTAGCAGGTCTAGCTGGCACAGTACTTCGCAGTGAATACTTTGTCATTTTGAGCCCTCTGCCATTTTATGTTTAGCATCCTGCATTCAGCACGTCTAGCTGGCACAGCGCCTCCCTTGCAGTGAATACTCGGTCACTTGAGCCATCTGGCATTTTAAGATTAGCTTCTTGCATTTAGCATGTTGAGCAGGCACGGTGCCTCGCAGTGAATACCTTGTCATTTGAGCCCTCTGTCATTTTATGATTAGCTTTTTGCATTTAGCATGTTGAGCAGGCACAGTACTGCGCAGTGATTTGCTTTTTGCATTTAGCATGTCTAGCTGGCACAGCGCCTCCCTTGCAGTGAATTCCTTGTCATTTGAGCTCTCTGGCATATTATGATTAGCTTTTTGCATTTAGCATGTCTAGCAGGCATATATGGTCTGGTCCCCTTTTGATTCCATGTTTATGCGGCTTGCCTATGACTTTTGCATCCTGATCTCTGTTGCCTAGCAGCGCTCTGTAATTTCAAATAAGCTATACTCTGTATTGCCTGTTATATTGACTAATACAAGTGTATCTGCCATTCCTATCCACTAGTACAGAACGGATTGCATACATAAAATATCTGGCATATAAAATGTCTCTCATAGTAGGCTGACTGTATCTTGTTAGTTAGCATACCATCTGACCCTTACATCTAGAGTATTAGCACACTATTCCTGCTTACAAACACCTCTCTTACATCCATTATGTATTGGTTCCTATCTACTCTTCTTCACTTACTGTACATCTACACCAGACATTGGACATTCCTATCTCACAGACATACTGGCTTCCACACGTCCACCTTCACTCCCGATGTAGCTAACACCCACACATTGGGGTTTAACACTATGGGCAGCGCTAACCCTTACCTGGACGATCCTGCACTTTCGATGCAACACTTTGCTACCAGAGCAACACCAAATCAATCCTGCACTAGTACCACCAGAAACCTGAAATTGAACTCCAGAGCCACCCCATTAAACAGATGCTCATATTATAAGCTTTATAATAGTTCATTAGCATCTCCCAACAATATCACAAGCAATTATGCGCAATTCACACCACACTATTACAACCCGAGCATCACATGGAGAAATATCAGATTAGGAGCTCGATTGTGGACCAAAACTCCTCAACTCCACCCCCACAAGAGAATAAAAACACATGCCTCTGCAAAACAACCTAGCCAATCAGTCTAATGAACCAGATATTAGCCTTGCCTCTAACACCCCGACTGACTTTCCCCTACCAACACAGAAAACTCCTGCAAAAGACACCGTCATTAAAGCAGCCATAGTGAATGATAGGTCCCGACCTGCCCATGCCTTGGACATTGCTGATTTTATAACTTCCGAAAAGCTTGACCTACTTGCGGTCACTGAAACCTGGCTAAACACAGCATCTGGCCCCCTCTAGCCCTAGCTACTCCCAATGGCTATGCTATCATTAGATGTGATAGAAACACCAACCAGGTGAAGGGAGGCAGACTTGCCTTCATCTTCAAAAACACTATCGACATTAGAGTCATTCAGGACTTACAAATCCCTTCTGCTGAATCCTTGTCCATCAAACTCCCATTATCACCGAACCATACAGCAACTGTGCACCTTATCTACCGTCCACCTGGACCTATCTCCACTTTCACTGAGGACATTGTCAGGGTAATTCATAGAAATTCGCACAAAAGTGGCGCACGCGACTGGCGCACAGCATGCCCGTGCGAATGTCTGCGCCAGCCACGTGCGCTAAAATCGATTTCCGCGCAACGCGCATTCATGGATTTTCGCATCCAAAACCAGCCGTGGCGCAGCGTGGCGCAGCGACCCTGCAGCAGCGCCAGTTACGCCCCCAAGAACGCCCTCGCGCAGTAAAAGCCTTCAAAATCCCCAAATAATCGCTAAGGGCTGCGCTAAACCTGGACCAGTTCACCGGGCTGGCAAACAGCAAACGCCAAGCGGGGAACGTGTATTTCAGTGGTTCGCGGGAAGTTCCACACGCGATTGTCCTGTGTACGTGTGCATCAGGGGTGCGCGGGAAGTTCCACACCAAAATCAGCAGGGTACGTGTATTACAGGGGTGCGCGGCAAGTTCCACACGTGAATACAGCAGGGTACGTGTATTTCAGGGGTGCGCGGGAAGTTCCACACGCGATTGGCCCCGTGCGAGCAGGGTACGTGTATTCCAGGGGTGCGCGTGAAGTTCCACACGCGATTACAGCAGGGTACGTGTATTTCAGGGGTGCGCGTGAAGTTCCACACGCGATTCCATCAGGGTACGTGTATTTCAGGGGTGCGCGGGAAGTCCCACACGCGATTGGCCCCGTGCGAGCAGGGTACGTGTATTTCAGGGGTGCGCGTGAAGTTCCACATGCGATTGGCCCCGTGCAAGCAGGCTACGTGTATTTCAGGGGTGCGCGGTAAGTTCCACACGCAATTTCATCAGGGTACGTGTATTTCAGGGGTGCGCGGGAAGTTCCCCACGCGATTGGCCGAGTGCGAGCAGGCTATGTGTATTTCAGGGGTGCGCGGGAAGTTCCACACGCGATTTCATCAGGGTACGTGTATTTCAGGGGTGCGCGGGAAGTTCCACACGCGATTTCATCAGGGTACGTGTATTTCAGGGGTGCATGGGAAGTTCCACACGCGATTGGCCCTGTGCGAGCAGGGTACGTGTATTCCATGGGTGCGCGGGAAGTTCCACACGCGATTTCAGCAGGGTACGTGTATTCCAGGGGTGCGCGGGATGTTCCACACGCGATTTCAGCAGGGTACGTGTATTTCAGGGGTGCGCGGGAAGTTCCACATGCGATTGGCCCAGTGCGAGCAGGGTACGTGTATTCCATGGGTGCACGGGAAGTTCCACACACGATTTCAACAGGGTACGTGTATTTCAGGGGTGCGCGGGAAGTTCCACACGCGATTTCAGCAGGGTACGTGTATTTCAGGGGTGCGCGGGAAGTTCCACACGCGATTGGCCCAGTGCGAGCAGGGTACGTGTATTCCATGGGTGCGCGGGAAGTTCCACACGCGATTTCAACAGGGTACGTGTATTTCAGGGGTGCGCGGGAAGTTCCACACGCGATTTCAGCAGGGTATGTGAATTTCAGGGGTTCTGGGGAGTACTACACGTGAATTGGCCGTGTGGGTCCTCCCAGGTGTACGCTCCACAACCTCCACGGCCCCTGCAGGCAGCCCACACCACGGGGGACTACCCTGCACACCTGCTCATGTCCCGCAGGCAGCCCATCCACCATGGGCATGCCCCCCAGCCAACCCACATGTCACCTTGCACTACTGATCAACAATGCATGTCTCCCACCACCCCCACCCCCCAGCAGTGCAGGGGCAGCGCCACCAGGCCCCCACCCATGTCTACCACAACCCCCAACCCCCCAGCCACCATGGGCATCCCCCACCAGGCCCCCACTCATGTCTTCCACCACCCCCACCCCCCCAGCAGTGTGGGGCACCCTCCACCAGGCCCAAACACATGTCCAACTCATGTCTCCCACCACCCCCACCCCCCAGCAGTGCAGGGGCACCCTCCACCAGGCCCCCACCCATGTCTCCCAGCACCCCCACCCCCCAGCAGTGCAGGGGCAGCACCACCAGGCCCCCACTCATGTCCAACTCATGTCTCCCACCACCCCCACCCCCCAGCAGTGCAGGGGCACCCTCCACCAGGCCCCCACCCATGTCTCCCACCACCCCCACCCCCCAGCAGTGCAGGGGCAGCCCCCACCAGGCCCCCACTCATGTCTCCCACCCACCCCCACCCCCCAGCCACCATGGGCAGCCCCCACCAGGCCCCCACTCATGTCTCCCACCACCCCCAGCCACCATGGGCAGCCCCACCAGGCCCCCACTCATGTCTCCCACCCACCCCCACCCCTCAGCCACCATGGGTAGCCCCCACCAGGCCCCCACTCATGTCTCCCACCCACCCCCACCCCCCAGCCACCATGGGCACCCTCCACCAGGCCCCCACTCATGGCCCCTATCACCCCCACCCCCCAGCATCCAGGGGCACCCTCCACCAGGCCCCCACTCATGTCCAACTCATGTCTCCCACCCCCCGCCCCCCAGCATCCAGGGGCACCCTCCACCAGGCCCCCATCATGTCTCCCACCACCCCAATCCCCCAGCCACCATGAGCACCCTCCACCAGGCCCCCACTCATGTCTCCCACCACCCCCACCCCCCAGCCACCATGGGCACCCTCCACCAGGCCCCAACTCATGTCTCCCACCCACCCCCACCCCCCAGCCACCATGGGCACCCTCCACCAGGCCCCCACTCATGTCTACCACCACCCCCAGCCACCATGGGCAGCCCCCACCAGGCCCCCACTCATGTCTCCCACCCACCCCCACCCCCCAGCATCCAGGGGCACCCTCCACCAGGCCCCCACTCATGTCCAACTCATGTCTCCCACCACCCCCACCCCCCAGCAGTGCAGGGGCACCCTCCACCAGGCCCCCACCCATGTCTCCCAGCACCCCCACCCCCCAGCAGTGCAGGGGCAGCACCACCAGGCCCCCACTCATGTCCAACTCATGTCTCCCACCACCCCCACCCCCCAGCAGTGTGGGGCACCCTCCACCAGGCCCCCACCCATGTCTCCCACCACCCCCACCCCCCAGCCACCATGGGCAGCCCCCACCAGGCCCCCACTCATGTCTCCCACCCACCCCCACCCCCCAGCATCCAGGGGCACCCTCCACCAGGCCCCCACTCATGTCCAACTCATGTTTCCAACCCCCCCCAGCAGTGTGGGGCACCCTCCACCAGGCCCCCACCCATGTTTCCCAGCACCCCCCACCCCCCAGCAGTGCAGGGGCACCCTCCACCAGGCCCCCACCCATGTCTCACACCACCCCCACCCCCCAGCAGTGTGGGGCACCCTCCACCAGGCACCCACCCATGTCTCCCATCACCCCCATCCCCCAGCCACCATGGGCAGCCCCCACCAGGCCCCCACTCATGTCTCCCACCCACCCCCACCCCCCAGCATCCAGGGGCACCCTCCACCAGGCCCCCACTCATGTCTCCCACCACCCCCACCCCCCAGCATCCAGGGGCACCCTCCACCAGGCCCCCCCTCATGTCTCCCACCACCCCCATCCCCCAGCCACCATGGGCACCCTCCACCAGGCCCCCACTCATGTCTCCCACCACCCCCACCCCCCAGCCACCATGGGCACCCTCCAGCAGGCCCCCACTCATGTCTCCCACCCACCCCCACCCCCCAGCCACCATGGGCAGCCCCCACCAGGCCCCCACTCATGTCTCCCGCCCACCCCCACCCCCCAGCCACCATGGGCACCCTCCACCAGGCCCCCACTCATGTCTACCACCACCCCCACCCCCCAGCATCCAGGGGCACCCTCCACCAGGCCCCGACTCATGTCCAACTCATGTCTCCCACCACCCCCACCCCCCAGCAGTGCAGGGGCAGCCTCCACCAGGCCCCCACCCATGTCTCCCAGCACCCCCACCCCCCAGTAGTGCAGGGGCACCCTCCACCAGGCCCCCACTCATGTCTCCCACCCACCCCCACCCCCCAGCCACCATGGGCACCCTCCACCAGGCCCACACTCATGTCTCCCACCACCCCCACCCCCCAGCCACCATGGGCAGCCCCCACCAGGCCCCCACTCATGTCTCCCACCCACCCCCACCCCCCAGCATCCAGGGGCACCCTCCACCAGGCCCCCACTCATGTCCAACTCATGTCTCCCACCACCCCCACCCCCCAGAATCCAGGGGCACCCTCCACCAGGCCCCCCATCATGTCTTCCACCACCCCCATCCCCCAGCCACCATGAGCACCCTCCACCAGGCCCCCACTCATGTCTCCCACCACCCCCACCCCCCAGCCACAATGGGCACCCTCCACCAGGCCCCCACTCATGTCTCCCACCCACCCCCACCCCCCAGCCACCATGGGCACCCTCCACCAGGCCCCCACTCATGTCTCCCACCACCCCCACCCCCCAGCCACCATGGGCAGCCCCCACCAGGCCCCCACTCATGTCTCCCACCCACCCCCACCCCCCAGCATCCAGGGGCACCCTCCACCAGGCCCCCACTCATGTCCAACTCATGTCTCCCACCACCCCCACCCCCCAGCAGTGCAGGGGCACCCTCCACCAGGCCCCCACCCATGTCTCCCAGCACCCCACCCCCCAGCAGTAAAGGGGCAGCACCACCAGGCCCCCACTCATGTCCAACTCATGTCTCCCACCACCCCCACCCCCCAGCAGTGTGGGGCACCCTCCACCAGGCCCCCACCCATGTCGACCACCACCCCCACCCCCCAGCCACCATGGGCAGCCCCCACCAGGCCCCCACTCATGTCTCCCACCCACCCCCACCCCCCAGCATCCAGGGGCACCCTCCACCAGGCCCCCACTCATGTCCAACTCATGTCTCCCACCACCCCCACCCCCCAGCAGTGTGGGGCACCCTCCACCAGGCCCCCACTCATGTCTCCCACCCACCCCCACCCCCCAGCCACCATGGGCACCCTCCACCAGGCCTCCACTCATGTCTCCCACCCACTCCCACCCCCCAGCCACCATGGGCACCCTCCACCAGGCCCCCACTTATGGCCCCTATCACCCCCACTCCCCAGCATCCAGGGGCACCCTCCACCAGGCCCCCCCTCATGTCTCCCACCACCCCCATCCCCCAGCAGTGCAGGGGCACCCTCCACCAGGCCCCCACTCATGTCTCCCACCCACCCCCACTCCCCAGCCACCATGGGCACCCTCCACCAGGCCTCCACTGATGTCTCCCACCCACCCCCACCCCCCAGCATCCAGGGGCACCCTCCACCAGGCCCCCACTCATGTCCAACTCATGTCTCCCACCACCCCCACCCCCCAGCAGTGCAGGGGCAGCCTCCACCAGGCCCCCACCCATGTCTCCCAGCACCCCCACCCCCCAGCAGTGCAGGGGCACCCTCCACCAGGCCCCCACCCATGTCTCCCACCACCCCCACCTCCAGCAGTGTGGGGCACCCTCCACCAGGCCCCCACCCATGTCTCCCACCACCCCCACCCCCCAGCCACCATGGGCAGCCCCCACCAGGCCCCCACTCATGTCTCCCACCCACCCCACCCCCCAGCATCCAGGGGCACCCTCCACCAGGCCCCCACTCATGTCTCCCACCACCACCACCCCCCAGCATCCAGGGGCACCCTCCACCAGGCCCCCCCTCATGTCTCCCACCACCCCCATCCCCCAGCCACCATGGGCACCCTCCACCAGGCCCCCACTCATGTCTCCCACCACCCCCACCCCCCAGCCACCATGGGCACCGTCCACCAGGCCCCCACTCATGTCTCCCACCCACCCCCACCCCCCAGCCACCATGGGCAGCCCCCACCAGGCCCCCACTCATGTCTCCCACCCACCCCCACCCCCCAGCCACCATGGGCACCCTCCACCAGGCCCCCACTCATGTGTACCACCACCCCCACCCCCCAGCATCCAGGGGCACCCTCCACCAGGCCCCCCTCATGTCTCCCACCACCCCCATCCCCCAGCCACCATGGGCACCTTCCACCAGGCCCCCACTCATGTCTCCCACCCACCCCCACCCCCCAGCATCCAGGGGCACCCTCCACCAGGCCCCCACTCATGTCCAACTCATGTCTCCCACCACCCCCCAGCAGTGCAGGGGCAGCCTCCACCAGGCCCCCACACATGTCTCCCAGCACCCCCACCCCCCAGCAGTGCAGGGGCACCCTACACCAGGCCCCCACTCATGTCTCCCACCACCTCCATCCCACAGCAGTCAGGGGCACCCTCCACCAGGCCCCCCCTCATGTCTCCCACCACCCCCATCCCCCAGCATCCAGGGGCACCCTCCACCAGGCCCCCACTCATGGCCCCTATCACCCCCACCCCCCAGCATCCAGAAGCACCCTCCACCAGGCCCCCACTCATGTCCAACTCATGTCTCCCACCACCCCCACCCCCCAGCAGTGCAGGGGCACCCTCCACCAGGCCCCCACCCATGTCTCCCAGCACCCCCACCCCCCAGTAGTGCAGGGGCAGCACCACCAGGCCCCGACTCATGTCCAACTCATGTCTCCCACCACCCCCACCCCCCAGCAGTGTGGGGCACCCTCCACCAGGCCCCCACCCATGTCTCCCACCACCCCCACCCCCCAGCCACCATGGGCAGCCCCCACCAGGCCCCCACTCATGTCTCCCACCCACCCCCACCCCCCAGCATCCAGGGGCACCCTCAACCAGGCCCCCACTCATGTCTCCCACCACCCCCACCCCCCAGCATCCAGGGGCACCCTCCACCAGGCCCCCACTCATGTCTCCCACCACCCCCACCCCCCAGCAGTGCAGGGGCACCCTCCACCAGGCCCCCACTCATGTCTACCACCACCCCCACCCCCCAGCAGTGCAGGGGCACCCTCCACCAGGCCCCCACTCATGTCTCCCACCACCCCCACCCCCCAGCATCCAGGGGCACCCTCCACCAGGCCCCCACTCATGTCCCCCTGCACCCCCACCCCCCAGCATCCAGGGGCACCCTCCACCAGGCCCCCACTCATGTCTCCCACCACCCCCACCCCCCAGCCACCATGGCCAGCAGGGCACACATGTTTGGATGAATGTGTATGTAAGTAGACATGTCCGTGATGTCACGCATGTATGTTGTTTTCGGCTGCATGTATCAGCACTGTGTACATGTGCATGTGTGTGTATTTGACAAGGGTGCAACAGTGATGCAACATGGATGCATGTGACAGCGGTATGTGGAAGCCTGCTTGGCAGATGTGACATGGATGCCCGTCTGAACAGTGCGACACTTGGCAGAGGTGTACACATGCATGCAAGTGTGGTGGTGTGTGTACATGTGTGGTGCACTTCCTGTGTTGCATGTGATGTCTGGCTCACCTTTGGCTGCTCATGCTGTTGTATGTGTAGGGATGGTGGTGGCAGTTGCGATATGGCTGTGGTATGGCTCATGTGTGCGAGTTGTAATGACATGTGTGTTGGGGATTGTGATGACATGTCTGAGGTTTGCCAATGCCACTCATGTGCAACTGTCATGTGTGTATGTGTCCATTGTACAGTGCCCTGATGCCTGTGTTTTTTTTCTCCCTGTCTGCAGCGTCAACTGATGAAGAGGGCGGAGAAGGTGCTGTGGAGCACAGCGGCGGGGATCCCACCGCCAGCCGGAGACGCAAGGCCCGGCTCCCCTCCTGTGTTGTCATCTCGTCGGGGAGTGAGGAGTCCGGTGCCGCGTCCCAGGCCGCAGCTGCCGGGGGGAGGTCCAAGAGGCGGAGGTTGGAGTTGGACTCCTCGGCAGCAGAAAGGGCAGCTGGGACCCCACAGGGCCCAACAGGGGAAGATGGCACGGAGTCATCCAGGTTGGTGGGGGGTTTGGTGGAGGAGGAGGCCGTGCAAGCACCAGAGACGGGGTCTGGAGGTGGGGATCCCACTGGTGCTAGTGGTGCAGTGCAGGACCAGGGACAGGAGGCAGCACAGGCCGCCGCGGAGGAGCCTGTGTGCAATCCTGTCCCCGATCCTGTCCCTGCATCATCTTGCACCAGCAGGGATGCCTACGTCCAGACCCGTTTTCAGGCAGGGGATGAGCTGACGTCAACTGGCCTTCCTCTGCCTGCGGATGTGGCTATCCAGGTCCGGGTCGAGCCTGTCCTGGCTGGTGTGGCGTTGCGTCAACGGGCCATGCAAGGTGACCTGCAGTCTTTTCATGGAGAGACTGCACGTCATCTCGAATGGCTCGTTGACCACGTCAGCCTGCTGGGACAGGTCACCCAGGCCGGATTCCTCCGTCTGATGGGGCTTGCTCCGACCCCCTCCTCAACTGGACCCCCTGCGCGCCAGTCGTCCTCTGTGCCATCTTCCCACCCATCAGTCACCTGGGTGCCCTGTGGAGCTGCCTCTGACGGTGCGGCCAGGCTGGTGGAGGAGGCATCCCTGCCACAGTCGGGAGTCGGACGTCCAGCAGGGGTGGCCACATCAACAACTGCACCCCAGCCGGCGGAGGATGTGCAGGCAGCAGGAGGCAGTGCAGGGGCAGAGGCACAGCAGCAGCAGCAACGTGGTGGGAGCCATGAAGGCTCGGGGCCTTCAACATCGGAGGGGCAGGCATCGGCCGGAGGGCAGGTTGACCCAGGATGGGGTGTGTCTTCTGTGTGGCAGCGGTTGGGCCAGCAGATAGGTGCGGAGCGGCGGTGGGCGGAAGAGGCGCGGCTCACAATGGTCAGGGCGGAGAACTCCATGCGGAGGGCCCTGAGGCGGGCCGAGTGCCTCGAGGCAATCCGCAGGGGGTTGGAGGAGGACACAGCGTCGTCCCTGCGGACCCTCGGGCCATGGAACAGGACCGCCTCCGGGACATCGAACAGGAGTTCGATGATGCCCTGGCCCGGAACACCACGGAGTGAGCCGCTGGACTTGCCCGCCGCCTTTGTATATAGTTCTTTAGTTTTAGGTTTCCTTTGTTTGTTCTTATGATTTGGAGTCGACGGACACTGCTCCACTTTTTGTATATAGTTGCATTTTAGTTAGGGTTTTTTGTAGGTTTCCTTTGTTCAGTTGGGCTCATGGACCCTTGGATGTTTTGTACATAGTTCTTCATTGGATTGATTTTATTTTTCATTTGACTTTTGACAGCATTTTTTTGGATTAGGATTTGGTGTTTTTATTTTTTTAAACGGACATGCAGCTTATCTTTTTTTCATTGCCATTGTAGTTTGTTTCATTTCTTTTGCATTTTTTATTTTTTTAATACAATTGTGTTTTCATACTTCACTGTGTGGTATCATCTCATTGGTTTCATGCATGTCATGTTGGGTGTTTTCCATTCAATTGCACCCATTGTGTGTGACGGACATGGGTTCATTAGCTTTATGAACATTGGGGGTGTAACATGTAATTTCCATTTCCATGTGGGTGAATGGGTTACTTGGTAGGGCTTTTTGGCTGTGGAGGCTGACCATAACGCACATGATTGGGGATTGTGAGGACCTGGTGGAGGCTGCCCATGGTGGCTGGGGGGTGGGGGTGCAGGGGGACATGAGTGGGGGCCTGGTGGAGGGTGCCCATGGTGGCTGGGGGGTGGGGGTGGTGAGAGACATGAGTGTGGGCCTGGTGGAGGGTGCCCCTGGATGCTGGGGGGTGGGGTGGTGGGAGACATGAGTGGGGGCCTGGTGGAGGGTGTCCATGGTGGCTGGGTGGTGGGGGTGGGTGGGAGACATGAGTGGGGGCCTGTTGGAGGGTGCCCATGGTGGCTGGGGGGTGGGGGTGGTGTGAGACATGAGTGGGGGCCTGGTGGAGGGTGCCCCTGGATGCTGGGGGGTGGGGGTGATAGGGGCCATGAGTGGGGGCCTGGTGGAGGGTGCCCCTGGATGCTGGGGGTGGGGGTGCAGGGGGACATGAGTGGGGGCCTGTTGGTGCTGCCCCTGCACTGCTGGGGGGTTCGGGTGATAGGGGCCATGAGTGGGGGCCTGGTGGAGGGTGCCCCTGGATGCTGGGG
This sequence comes from Ambystoma mexicanum, assembly GCF_040938575.1. Taxonomy (NCBI): domain Eukaryota; kingdom Metazoa; phylum Chordata; class Amphibia; order Caudata; family Ambystomatidae; genus Ambystoma; species Ambystoma mexicanum. The sequence continues at coordinate 691,872,900 of NC_090923.1, forward strand.
GATGGGGGTGCTGGGTGACATGAGCAGGTGTGCAGGGTAGTCCCCTGTGGTGTGTGCTGCCTGCAGGGGCCGTGGAGGGTGTACAGGGAATACCTGGGAGCACACAGCCAAATCGCGTGTAGAATTTCCCGCGTACCCCTGAAATACACGTACCCAGCCAAATTGCGTGTGGAAATTCCCACGCACGTACCCGGTCAAATCGCGTGTGGGACTTCCCGCGCACCCCTGAGATCCACGTACCCAGCCAAGTCGCGTGTGCAAATTCCCGCGCACATACCCAGCCAAATCGCGTGTGGAACTTCCCGCGCACCCCTGAAATCCACGTACCCTTCCAAATCGCGTGTGAGACTTCCCGCGCACCCCTGAGATCCACGTACCCAGCCAAATCGCGTGTGGAAATTCCTGCGCACGTACCCGGCCAAATCGCGTGGGCAACTTCCTGCGCACCCCTGCAATCCACGTACCCTGCCAAATCGCGTGTGGGACTTCCCACGCACCCCTGAGACCCACGTACCCAGCCAAATCGCGTGTGGAAATTCCCGCGCACGTACCCTGCCAAATCGCGTGTGCAACTTCCCGCGCACCCCTGAAATCCACATACCCTGCCAAATTGCGTGTGGGACTTCCCGCACACTCCTGAGATCCACGTACCCAGCCAAATCGCGTGTGGAAATTCCCGCGCACGTACCCGGCCAAATCGTGTGTGGAACTTCCCGCGCACCCCTGAAATCCACGTACCCTGCCAAATCGCGTGTGAGACTTCCCACACACCCCGGTATACACGCACAAGTATTTTTTGTCAGCGGGTGTCCGTGTTTGTGGGTACCCCTTTGCACGTCATTTGTCCTGGAGGGCCACAGTATAGGACATTCATCATGGCTGTATATAGGTGCTATTTGTTGGCGCACCTTTTGGCGCACATTTCTTCCAGGCGCAGAGACGCTACCGCCTGCTTTCTTGTGGCGGTCGTGTTTGTGCCTGTGCGCTGGTTTGAGCGTGTGCTTTTTTGCCCTATTCTATTCCATGAATACGTGTTGTAGGCGAGCGTGTGGGCGTTCCGCGCACTTGTACCCTGTACTTCCCCCGTGACGCCCACATTTTGGCAAGTTGTTCCCCATTCCGAGTGTTATGCCCCGTGTTCCGCCTACTTTTGTTGCGTGCGCCGCGCTATGTGCGATTTTCGCTGTGGCCTGTGCGATTTTCGCTGTGACCTGGCGCACGCAGTTAGATGGCCTGTGCGCCAACGTGCGCCGCGCACTTTTTTATCGCACATCCGATGGTTTTCTCGCGCACGGCCTTCCATGAATCGATGTGCGCTGCTTTTCGTGCGATTTTCACACTTGCACTGCGATTTTCGCTATTCCACTGCGATTCGCACGTTTTTGGCCACTTGCGCCGCGCTAATTATTCCATGAATCGGCCTGTGTGTCTCTCATATCGACTAATACCAAACCTAACTCACAAAGTATCTTACTTGGTGATTTCAATCTTGGACTTAATGATCCTTTAAACACAAACGCCATTGACCTAGCCAACACCTTCTCAGATCTTGGTCACACCCATATCATTCACGAGCCCACACACATTAAAGGAAGAACATTAGACTGTCTCACTAACCTTAACTGCACCATCGATCTGTTTTCTAATGAACCATGCATCTGGTCCGATCACCACAAAATAACATTCTCCATCAAAACTACTACACTTTGTCCCGCACCTATCATTGCCCCGCCTACCTTCACCAGAAACAAGAAAAACATTACGCCTGACAAACTTTTTCCTCTAATACTACCCCTCCTCAACAATACTTCCACCTCTGACTCCACAGTCTTATTGGATATTTATAATCAGGCAATACTTAAAGCACTGGATACTATCGCCCCCCTAAAACTGCGTAAATCTAAACCTCAACGCCACCTGAATTCGTGGTTCATGCCACACCATAGGGTACTGCGCAAAACTAAGAGAACTTCAGAAGCACATTGGAAAAAGTGCCTGTCAGTAACTAATAAGAATGAGCTGACACTAGCATCATCCAACTACAAAAAGGCCATTATACTTGCTAAAAAAGATACCTATAACAAACGGATCTTACAAGCGGAGTCGAACACAAAATAACTTTTTAAGATTCTAAAAGAATTGGAATCGCCTATTGCTCCTGTCGATAAATGTACCACAGATGCATTATGGTGCACTAACATCCAGAAGGCTCTCCTGGATAAAATAGCCTGACTTCAATCCAAAATCAACGTGAAAAAATGTATGTTACTATCCGACCCTGATTACAAACAATATCCTAGTAAGATTCCTACCTTTGAGCCCACTTGCAAACCATTTAGTTTCTCCCCTTTGTCAATTTGGGATGTGGAGAATATCATTAGGAAACTCAAACCATCCAATTGCCAAAGCGACGCCTGCCCTGCTCCGACCATCAAGGCAGCTGCACATGACCTAGCGCCGTTTATCATCAACCTTATCAATGCCTCCTTCAAAACCGGAGTAGTGCCTGATAATTTAAAAGACACTTGGGTCATCCTGCTAATAAAAAAAACGACTCGTAACCCAGCCAATCCATCTAACTATAGGCCTATTACTATGGTAAGCTTTTTACTAAAGATAATGGATAGAGCAGCTTACCTGCAAATACAGGCTGATCTAGAATCCAACAATCTATTGAGACTGAGGCAATCTGGTTTCCATCCAAGACACGGCACAGAAACTGCCTTGATAGATCTCACCACACAAATTCAAGTACTAAAAGACAATGGCAAACTGGCACTCCTCCTACTGCTTGATCTGTCAGCAGCTTTTGATTTGGTAAATCACCAAACACTTTGCCACCATTTGAAATCTGCAGCTTATTTCTCCGACTCTGCCACTTCCTGGATCAGCTCCTTCCTGGCGAACATAAGCATGAGGGTCTTCTCTCCTACTGACTCTGCTGAACCATCCCCGGTTCCCTGTGGGGTTCCGCAGGGCTCCTGCGTGTCACCTACGCTTTACAATGTCTTCACAAAGCCACTGTTTGACATCCTTGACTATCTGGGTGTTATGTATACTAACTATGCCGATGACACCCAGATACTCATTCCCATTTCTGGAGACTATGCAACTGACAGCAAAACCCTTAACGAAATCTACTCAGTGATACAAGCATGGATGGCACAACACAGTCTCTGTCTTAACGATGAAAAAACTGAGTTGCTAATACTCGGCACTCACACTAAACTGAAGCAATTAACCCTGCCTTCAAATCCTTCATGATAGATGGCAACTCTATCAAAGTCTCTAACAACACTAAAACTCTTGGCATTTACCTTGACACCACACTATCCTTCTCTAGACAAAGCAACGTGGTAGCAGCATCATCCGCATATACTTGTAAACTAATCACTGCATGCAGGCAGTTCATTACCACGCCTAATTGTATCACACTCGCCAGAACTCTAGTTCTGTCCAAAATTGATTATTGTAACGCCCTCTATCTGGGTACTAGCCACAAAAATATTAACAAACTACAAGTAATTCAGAATAACGCCATCAGGGCAGCCCTCAAAATACAAAAGAAATCGCATATTTCTGAGACTAGACAAAACCTGCTTTGGCTTCCAGTAGAGCATAGAATATCCCTCAAAACACGTGCTCTAACACACAAAGCTAGGGCCAATCTCGCCCCTGCCTACCTCACGAATCAATTCACTTCTCATACGTCATCAAGACCTCTCAGAATGGCCCAAATACAAACTATGTCCATACCGAGATTCAAACTCCAGAACTCGGGAGGTGCCAGCTTCCCTGTACTGGCTTCAAAGTTATGGAACACACTCCCTACTGCTCTCAGATCAGAACCCTCCTTCCATGTATTCAAGCGCAACACTAAACACTGGTTGCAGGACATGGACAAAATGACAGTCTAACTACTGACGTACTTTATTTGCACCTATCCTACTTATTTACTTGTTTCGCCTCTACTACTTGTTTGCTCTCCCACTATCTTTGTGAGAGGGAAACCTTGTCTCTACGGCCTGTCTTATTGAATTTTTGTAACAATCTTTTGTATGTAACTGTAACTGTAACGTAACGACTGTAACCTGTATGAAAGATGATGCGCCCGGTTGCCCAAGGGCCTGGCTGCGCTTTACAAATAAACAAATCAAATCAAATCAAATCTTCACCCTTTATGAATGGACACATGCTAAAGATTATTTGCTTTTTCTTTCCTTATCACTTCCTCCTCTCCATTCTCTCCATTATCCTCTTATTCCATATTCTCTTTGCTCCTCTAATACTTTGAAATGTTTCTCTATTCTTCCTCTACAGTAACTCTCTCATTCTCCTCCTCTCACTGTTCCATCTCTCTACTCTCTTGAATCTCCTTCACATTCTCACTGCACCAAAATGATCGTACATGTACCTTTCTCATTGTACACCTAATGTGCACGCATGACATCGGACAATGAGAGTGAGCTTGCATCTTTTCCTTCAGATGTTCCAAATGGTTGGTGTCTTCTTTATTCTATGTCTCTGTAAGACATTTCTGTTCTGAGATGTGCGCTCCTGTAGAGGCAGGAATAAGCAGGCCTTTGAGATAATGGCTTGCTCCACCTCCCATTTTAATTTTCATCTCAAATGGAAATAACTTTTTCAAATTAGTGGCAGGCCATATACTTGCTGCTAACAAAGATGGCAATACCACATCTTAGAATTCCTTTTAAACAGATCAGGCATTCCATGTCTTTAAGCGTGTCACCATTTTGAGGTCAGGCCAAATACTAGTTGTACAGAGAAAGTCTAATGATCCTTTGTAGGCTTAAATGTATTAAATGCTTTAGCTGTAAATCAGGGCACCGTCGTTTAGTGGTAAGATCAAATACTTGTAGCAAGTTGCAAAGTTGAAAACAACAAATTATGGAATTCTTCATATGCGAGAGTGTTCAGTGGTTGTAATTAAGTATGTAAAATGTGTGTGGCCAGATCAAATACATTTTGTTGAGAAAGAAATTATATTTTTTGGTAAGAATGAGATTGTATTTAGTGTGTGGACTGAGAATACATTAGATGCTGAGAAAAAATGCTATACTTCTTGATAGGTAGGATGAACAATGAGATTAAATTACGTGGTTATATGTTACTGCCATTTTAGTGTTTCAGAGGAGAGAATCCCGTGACAAACCACCTTAACTTACATTGCTAAAATCCATTTGACATTTTTTGTCAATGTGAGGAAAATCAAATCACATAATTGTTTGAAGGGAAGCATGGAATAGATCGTATTCAGTGGCTCTAAATTAGTGTGTCGTCTTTAACCAGACCAAATTCTTGTTGCCTGCAAACTTGTGGAAAACCAATATTAGAATGTGTTTTAGGCAAGAGAGTGCATTCAGTATCTATAATTAAGTGTGCCATATTTTCTCATGCCAACTACTAGTTGTAGAAAACATGCTTTAAAATAAATTCTTGCTATGAATGAGAGATACAGTGGCTGTAAATCAGTGTTCCACATTTTAATGGTGACAGCAAATATTTGTCACATTTGCGGAAGTGGCGAAAAACCAACCTTATAAATTCTTTTTAGGAAAGAGACTGTACTCAGGGGCTGTAATTAAATGTGTATTTGTTCTGTGGCAACCAGCCGAATACTAGATGCAGAGAAAAAGTTGTATACTTCATTGTAGGAAGGGGGAGATGGAAGTCATTGGCTGTGAGTGTGTCATCTTGTTTTAGCCAGAAAAACATCTAATTGTTGAGGAAAATATGATTCTCGGTTGACAGGAGGCAATTCTATTAAGTGATGGTATGTGACTGCTCCATTGTAGTACATGTGAAGAGACAATCCCAGTGATTGGCCACCCTGAAATATATAAATGTATGTGACATTTCTTGTCAGTGTAGAGAGTCATTGCATTGTTTTGAGTCAGGCAGGAGATAACATTATTTTCAGAGGGTGTTAATTAGTGTGCCAACTTTCAATAGCGTGAACAAATGCGTGGTGCTTGCCAAGTTATGATTAAGACATGTTAGATTTTGTTTTAGGCAAGAGAATTGATTCTGTGAATGTAAGTATGCCTGCAACGTGGTATTCTTTGTGCATTTGGGGAAGGGAATCTTTTCTCAAGCATCCAAAAGTTAAATGAAGAGCAAATCACATGTGAACAGGTACAGTCCACTACCTCTACGGTAAAAGGGGTCAAGGAATTGTGAGTTGTTTCTACTGATAAGTGGGGAGAAACGAGCAGAAAGGTGCAGGGTGTGGGATGTTAATGATCTCCACCGCCACCCCTGATATCCACTGATAATCAGTCTTAGGAAAATGATGTTGATGATAGGCAAGATAAAGGTATTGATCTATCTGAGTCTTGCATGATTTTGTAAACAAGTGGTATAGAGTAGGATCACAAGGAGCAAAACACACTGGTTCCACTGATAGGTGGGAAGGAAAACAATGTTCTTCCTCAAGTGTAACAAAAGCCTGCCTGATCTGCATGTGAAAAATGTCAGCATGTAGCAGCAACAACACCAGCTCTGCCATTGCCATCAGAACCCTTTGCGTCCAGAAGAGTATAGAAAGAGAAAATTAATGGTTCTAGCAAGGAAGTACAATCTGTGAAATTTCTACATACCATAAACAACAGCACCAGCCAACCTCTATTTTGTGCACTACAACTGTGTTCATGGGAATTCTGGGAATAAGTTGGGTAACACATCTTTGCTGTGACATATCATGCAACATCATTCATGTGATGAATCATATTCCTGGGTACCAGTCGACCAGGTGTAAATATCATTTTTTAAACCATCAATCAGGATCGGAATAAACAAGCATACAATTACAATTTTAAACCTCCTTGTCCAATTCAGGGAATGTGGAAGAAATGTCAGGCTTATCTCCCCAAAAGGTTGTGCATCGTTGGCGTTGGTTAATTACAACACAGCCATTTCTTTCAGTAACTGCAGCTTGACAGCCGTAGCTTGTGGCTTGACAGTGGTCAGCGTTGCAGTTAGTTGTGGATCGAGGAACTCAACTGACTTGAAAATGTGTTTAAGGGTGGATAGCGATAGATTCTTCAGTAGGTGCTTGTCGTTGCACTTCTCACAGCTTCTTCAATGGGCTTGAATTGTCCTTTAAGACAGACAGCCCTAAACTTGGGAGTGTGCTGCAGTCAGCTGCCGTGTCCTTGTAGTAGGGCTCAGCAGCCTGCTGGCACTCCCTGTCCAGGAAGCTTGCTGCAGAGCCTAGCAGGGTACGCTGTGTGCTGGCTCAGAACAAGTTCTGAAGTGGCTGGAGTGTCCTCTGGGTTTTTTTCCCCCACTGTTCCCTGGGGGAAGTTAATGGGAGGGATATTGCTTCCCTCTTTGCATTCTCCTGGCCTTCCTTCACTGATGGAAGCTGTAAGGAAGACTGTACCTTCAGCCAGGATCCACAGATGAGCTTTTCTTTCATACTTCTTGTGAAGTCTTCAGATCCTCTTTTTAAGCCAAGTGTGCCACAGTAATTGGTGTAGGCTAGGCCTACCTTAGTAAATCAATCATGGGGTCCCTACCAACACTTTTCCAAATGTGTGAGGTCTTAACCAGAGTACTTTACAGGAAAATGTAAATGGGTGAAACAGAAATAGGGGTATTCCAGAACCAAGATGGCGGAAACCTCCTCTCAACAGAAAGAGCTCTGGGCTCACTCCCTTGTGTTACTAGATCCCACCCACCTTCCTGTCTGCTGTGGTCAAAGAGTCTCTCTGGTTAATTGTGGTTCCTGATTAAAGTGGCAAGCCTCTCTTGAAGATGCTGAGAAACCAGACTTTCTGGCTTCTGCAAACCACATTCTCCTACCTCATGAATGGGTGCCCCATCTAGCGGGATGACCTACTGCAACAATAGACCCTGACATGCCAGTTTACTGTCATTGATACTGAAAGGCAGGAGCTGGCTTCTGGTTGACACAGTTCCCATTGAAAGGTTGTTGCTGTTATTGTCTCCTTTGTTTTCCTCTGCAGTCAAGCCCCCTGGGGGCCAGTTTGAAGTACCCTCTACTGGTATGATAATTGCTGCTATTAGCTGCAGGGCCTAACAAAAGAGCAGGGAAATTCCATGGAGTCTTTGTCAGTTAATCAGGCTCACCATGGCAGGGGGAAGTTTGGCCTCCCCCTTCCTGGGATGACCTTGTGCCTTACTCAGCTGTCACATTCCAACTAAATATGACAGGAGCGGACTGTTTCTGTAGGAGGGGTCCACCCCGGAGTACATGTGTCTATGTTTTGTTCTGGTGTGAGCATAGGAACATGTGTGTGGATTAGTCCCACACATTTTACTGAGGTTGGTCGACCATCATTCAATTTATTTAAAAATGTCAAAAAAGCCCAGGCGAGCCCACGTCCACCATGCGGATGGTCAAATTTCTCACAATTCATAGGATATGATTCATTACTTTTAAGGGCAAAACCAACACTTGAGCTTTTCATGCCAAATAGAAGAGTGGAGACAACTGTTTTCTCTCCATTACTTTGCACAATGTGTTAATATCCCCTCAACTGTGAATTAGTCTATATTTGTATAACTTACTTATGTATATTATTGTGAACATTATGTATAATAAGTTAAACATGCGAGCATGTAGACTGCTATCACCATTTCACTGTTCACAGACACAGTCTCCCAAACACTGACAACCTCCACCAGCTTACTATGTTTTCCTCACACATTCTCAGAGATGGAGTTGGCATTAGTGTAGATCTCTTGGCAGCACTGATTTAGCTGAATGTGCTAAACCTTACGCCACACCTCTGTTCACAACACTTCAGTGACGAGACCAGCGTCATCAGGGTGCAAGACCTTCAAAGAACAGAGTTCTGTACCATCATCGATAATGGCACTTTAAACAAGCCAAAACAAGCACAACACAGCAAGCCGCACAATGCTCGTGTGTGCAACATAGCAGCGTGCACTGTCGCTTTCGTTGTTTTGTTTTCAATAGTAAAAACATGGACGACTAGGCCTCACGTACTTCATTTAAGGCCATCCTTTCTCACAATCCACCTCTACTTTAAAAAGTGCATTTTATATTTATACACGCACAATCTTAAAGAGAAACCTTTCAATTCAAATCTCACAATATAAAGTAGAATAATAATAAAAATAGATTCTGCAGTATTTTAATTGCATGATTTAAAAACATATGCAGGTTACCATATTCACAACAGTGATCTGCGCGTTAATTGGAGGGCAGTGCACCAGAACAAATGTGTTGCCATTTGTTTGAAGAGAAACCTTGGAAAGAACATCATTGACAAATGCCTAGGAAGTGTTTCAAAAATCTATCTCTGTATGTTGGATAGAATGCTGGAGTGGCTGCAGCAGTTCCTAATGCTGCTGCCGCCCTGAATTGGTGATAAATTAAAATCTCTTGCATTGGACATGTCAATGGTCAGTTCAGGCAGGCACCAGTTATTGCTTCTGTGTTCTGACCATTTTAAAATACATCCTGTTTGTGAATTCAGGATACACTTTCAAATGTGTAGATATCCTCACTGATTTAAGCAATCACTCAAATGGTAAGAAAAGGAGGATGTTCATGGTTGGTTGTGTGATGTAGTCATTGAGGTGCCCTTTGTGAAATGTGTGCACGTGTCATTCATTGAAATGTAGTGTCTCCAAAATATATGCGTTTGTAGATCCTTTTATTAAAATGCCTAATCCGACTCTAAAATAGTTGTAGGCAACAGATTCTAGGGTAGAAATAGGATGTGCAGGACAGAGAAATAGTGAGAAACGCAGGGGTAGATGCTCTGTTAGGGAGAGGCAGAGATAGAAAGACACAGGGCCTCATTACGACCCTGGCGGTAAGGGGTTTACGCCAGCGTTAGCTGCGCCGACCCCTTACCGCCAATTACGAGGTCCCCTAGCGCCATGGTGCTTTTAACACCTGCTTTTAGCAGGTGTTAAAATCCATGGCGCTAAGGGTCCATGGAGTTAATTACGCCACCGTAATTTACGGTGGCGTAATTAACGCCTTCCCCACTCCCATTATGCCCTATGGGGCAAAAATGGGAATGGGGAAGGGTAAATGGGGATTGGGGACTTACCGCCCCGCCTAGGTCGGAATGGGGCGGTAAGTCCGCCAACCACCATGGCGTAAACTTAGTTTACGCCATGGTGGTAAAGTCACGGCCCAGGCGGTAACTTACCGCCTGGGTCGTAATGAGGCCCACAGAGTGAAAGGGGTAGTGCAAGACTTATGCAAATGAGGTTTAAGATCTATTGAGTAGCATGGGCATGAGAAAGACAATAGGGACAGTACGGGACTGTGTTTCCAAGTTAATATAGGAGAGCAACATGATCCCAAGCCAAACACAATCTAAATGGTTGCCGAGCAGGCCTCAGTAAGAGCATCAGTGTCCACGGTATGTGATGGCCTGCAGCCTCCTGACACACATTTTGCAACCTGGCACTTCTTTTTACACATTAACCAAGGAGGGTGAGCAATTCCATGTTTCCTTTGTGCCACGCAGAGAGCCACATCAGAGTTTCCCTCCATTTCGTGTGCCCAGCGTTCATTCTGAGTTGTCCTTTTGTCAATCTCTGCTTCCTGCAGCATGACCGTGTCTTGAGTCACCGCTTACCATATTGTGCTGCGAGTCTGCATTTTCATTCCTCTAAATAAACATGAAGACGTTTCTGTCTGCTCTGACTAGAGACTGTGAACGATGTCACGTTTCGAGGTCAGGGGCTAAGTAATAGGGTGCGTATGCGTACACAATGCAGCTCTAATAATAAACACTGGTTCTAGTTATAGGCTGATCTCTGACCAACGATTTGAAATACAATGATTATGTGTCAGGACTTTGCAACAGTACATTGTTCACGGTTCAGTGACGTTCTTTGCATGCAGCATATTGCAGGCATCTTCCTGCTTAAAATGCACCTCGTTGGCACATACTGTCTTTGCTTCCAAGTTTGCCTGTAATAGAAATGTTGATGAACAATATTCAATCAATCTTTGCTTTATATAATATCCTCATAATTTCTTCTCTTATTCTCTTTTCCTTTGCAGATGGGGAGCAGGTGCAAGTGGATCTTGGTCACCTGGCCTAAGTCCCGCCCAACTGGTGCCTTCCTGGTTGGTGCTTTTTATCCACATTTAGCAAGCCCCGCCCCCTGGAGCCTTCCTGGTTACCGCTCTTTTTCCTTACTTAAGGAGCCCTCCAGCCTCTTTTCCTTTTCAGATAGGGAGCAGGTGCAAGTGGATCTAGGTCACCTGGCCTAAGCACTGCCCACCTTCTTAGCCCTGCCTCTTTATTCCTGCTCTTAACACTTAGATCAAGGGCGTCTCTCGCTCGGGCGTCCAAAGCGAAGAGTAGACAAAGAAAGGGACAATGTCTGTTTGTATCTGTTCAGACCAGGAGGATCCAGGGCGCAAACCCCTGCTCAGACAGCAGTTAAGCATGCTCCAACATGTGTCTACTCCCTCTATCCCCACAGGCCATCCCCACCCCTCTGGTCCCCCTGTAAAATTCCATTGTGCCCCCCCCACCTTCTCGCACACAGGTGTTGCCTGTTTTGCTTGATTCTTCTATCCTGCTCCCCGCGACCCTCCAACCTACTTCTGCAGGAGTCTGTTCTGGTACATTCTGTTTTTACCATCACCGTCTTGTGGCCAATGCTGGATTTGACTTTTATCGACTTAATTGATTCATGGTGCGTCACCCTTTCTCATGGTGGCCCTGAATCATGCTGTTCCCATCTTCTTCTTGTATCCAGGCTTGCAACATTGTGGGCCTCATTACGACCCTGGCGCTGATGGAATGAAGGGGGCTGGTACGGGACAGGCCCCCTTCATTCCATCAGGGCTGATTATGAGGTTCCCTTTGCGGGACCCGGATCAGATGTCTGGTAAAACCAGACGTCTTTTCCGGGTCCTGCGAGGGGAAGAGGGAGGTAACAACAGGACACTGTTAATGTGCCTGTTGTTACCTCCCTCCCCATTCCCATTGAGCCCTATGGGGGCTCAAATGGGAATGGGGAATGGTTCCTGCAAGGATGATTTACCGGGTCCTCATATGTCGGAATGACCCGGTAAGTCCCAATTGCAGGAACCCGGTAATGGAGCCCGGTTTGGAGGCAGCCATGGTGCTAATAGCACCATGGCTGCCTCCAAACTCGTAATGAGGACCTATGTGTTTGTACTGACTTCTGCAATTGTATTCACTCTCCCCTCTTGCTTCTCCTCTCTTTCTGACTGCTTACTCTCTGTTCTCTACCTATATATGGGTCTTTACCAAAGCAGAGACTCTCTTTGCCTTGTTGTTACTGCCTGGTGTGCACACTGCGGCCAATGCCAAATGGCTGCAGGTTGTCCGCTGGGAACTTATACAGCTGGCTAATGACACCGAGCAAGAGTTCAACATCATAATGGTAGAACTCCATGCCCTGGGGCTGATGACGATGCAGAACCTCTACTTCCCCGATATGCTGACAGCCATAGAGGGAAACGTGTGCAAAAGAATTCTGGACTAATGCTGCACATTTGGGCCTCCTGAAGATGATGAGAATGGCTTCCTGTCACACATAATCAAAGCTGTGCACATCCTGGGAGTGTTCGAATGAAGGACGAAGCTGGAATACAAGATGAAGACTGGTTCAATGTGACATTTTCTTGTGCTCCATCCTGGTTGGCGGAGATTGTGAAGATTGTGGTACATGTCATTATCTTTATTTTGGTAATTTCTTGCACGTGCCAAACTAGATTTCGATGATGTGCCAAAGCAGTGCACAGTAGCGCAATGATGATGGTCTCAATTGGAGGGGGGGCGCCTAAAGCACCTCACGGTACCACAGAGGTCGGTACCCAGACGGATGACCTCAACAAACTCTGCATGGTAGAAATGGTCCACCCCATAGACCCCTGTTGCACCATAACCACACCGCCACCAGACCCCGAGAATTATACAGAGCACTAGGTAGATTTAGCTGGGGATTGTGGTTGTATTTATATGACGTGTACCCCGGAAGAATATGCCCAGACTAGAGCAAGTTTGCAAGATGTTTGCAGAGCATGGGTTACAAAGGATGGGTCTCCACGATTCCTGGAAGCTGAAAGGTTAGAGAGGGTGCAAAGGGGGGAGGAAAACATATATTGGAATTTCATTGTCAGTAACACTGAGGGAGAGTTCATTAATTTAGGATTAACGAAAGGTGGAATGTTGAAAAGGAGCGAGGGTCTTCCCACACCCTAGGTGATACTGAACAAGAACTAGACACTAATAGAGCACCTGAGGAAGCAGGGAGGAGGGGGGTGCACATAAAGGGGGGTGCGTGATCACCTTAGTGCATGCATTGCACACTATATGGGTAGATGCGATATGAACACCATCTCAGCAAGTGGCAGCCGTCTGAGAGGTTAGGACCAAGTATGTCAAACATGTGTTAGTATTAAGCCCTTTGCATAAGTGTGAACACCAACCCCACCATGGTCAGGTCTGAGAAATCTACAACCTCCTCCATTGTTGAGCAGGTTACAGGCCCTCACGCTTTTGCAAAAATGCACCCTGCAGCATCATCTCATGGTGCAGATAGCAAGGCCCTCCTGCCCCCATCGATCCCCACATAAGAAATACAGCCTTGCCATACTTTCATCCCATAAAACCTGCATGCCACAGCACCCTCCAAACCCAGACCACCAACCATAAAAATGTGACACACCTCGATTGATCACTAAGATCAGAAGAAAATGGGTCCCAGGAATGGGTCATGTGATGTGTGCAGCGAGGTGCAGAATTATAGCCTAAAACTAAGATGGAGGACCTATGGGGTTGCTGATCTGTCTGGGAGTGAGTGAAGTGTGCGTAAGTTAGTGTGACCTCAGCTCTCCCCAAGCACATCTCTGTATCTGCTAGGTACATTGTTACAACAATAAGAATAACATTTTATGACAGAGTAGCTAATTAATTCTTAGGTCAGCTCACCGTGGATGATGAGCTCAGCAGCAGCACGCGAACAAAGATGGACAGATGAAGATGGACCAATGGCATGGCATCCCATATGGTGCAGGCCCTACATCTGTACGCCAATCCGAATCGTAGATTTGTACAATATATGATGACATCATTTGTGATGCTGTTTGTGCACATAATGTACCGCACATGCTAACAGATCTCAGAATGTTCAGAGGCAGCAGAGTTATTTGCTGATGTATTCCTATTTTTATAAAAAATAAATACATGTTATCGTTGCAAGAGTGTTTTGGGGCTTTATCTGTGGCAGGCTATTTTTTTTCTGGTGTAAGCAAACAGGGGTTTGTCTTCACCCTTTAAACTACGAACAATTCAGGTAACAATAACAACAAATGCCCCAGTGGTAGATTGGGGGGACCATTGTCAAGAACTCATGGCCCAAGGCACATGAACACATAGCAAACTAGACAACACTTTAACATTATGGTGATCTTGGCGATCAATATGGCACTGTTATCTTTCCAGACAATACTACTCAACAAAAACGTGTTGATCAGCACAGACAAAATCACAGCTATGGCATACATAAACAAGGAGGAACACATTCTCAGCACAGGAGCTATGTCAGTGTTGCATCAGGAATGGAATTCATGTACAAGCACAACATGCCTCAGGGAAGGAGAATCACCTGGCAGACAGTCTAACCAGGGTTTTCAGCAAAACCACAAGTGGGAAGTAAACACAAACACACTCAAAGAGATCTTGGTTTAGCAACAATGCATCTGTTTGCAACAGCTCAAAACTATACATTCCAAAGCATGACTCACAGGTACCTACCTACAGGAGGGATCAGAGGGGAATTATCTATGGATGAATTGGTCAGGGATGTTTGCTTACATATTACCCTCAACTCCTCCACTATTACGTAAGATGATTCATAAACATTTATGTCAGAGCACAATAGTAATATGAATTGCTCCAATGAGGGCAAGACAAACTTTGTATCGTCATCCAGCATCATTGTAATAAGTTATTCCTTATCGACGTTGGTCTGGACAAAAAATACAGAGATAACTAAACAAGACACCACATACCTTACCGAGAAGACAAAAATCCCACTGGCAGAGCCCAGTACGCCAGCATCAATGCTCAAATGGGAATGGACCAGAGGTGAGTTCTGGATTTTCAAAAATATGTTTTGTTTGAGCCTAACCTTCTGTGATTTTCTGCATTTGTTTCCTGGAAATGCACACTTCCTGATTCCCTGTGACTCCCGCCTCCCAGGCCGCCCACCACTCTCCGATTGGACCGTGAGTCCTTAAACGAAATCCAACGAGGGTCTAGACCTCCCGCCCAGCCACCCTGAGCTGCTTGGCTTTGCTATCTCGCTGGGGAAACTAAATCCTCTGCAAAAAAAGGGGAACTAGGTGCACAACTTGAAACTAATGATTTAGTGAAGAAATGAGTTAGGAGCCAGCATAGCTGGTTTGCAAGTATAAAGGTGAACGGGAAGAAACTAAGCCTTGTCACAACTGCTTAATATACACCTGTAGGGAAAGAAAAGGAACCTGGTATGGGTCCCTCCCGTCCCATGCACACTGACATATATACACCTAAAAGGCAGTAATAGGTAGTAGTTGAAGAGAAAAACACCATATTTGTAAAAAGCACTCAGTCAAATTTTATTATTATGTAGAACATTCAATTAACACAATGAGCAAAGACACAAGTGTTTTCCAAACATAAATTCACGGCTTTACGTGTTTTGAGGATTCGACCTCTTCATCAGAAGCCTGTGGATCAATTTGCTGATGTTTGAGAAGAAAAGTACATGTAGAAAAAAGAAGATAATAAACAAGTATACGCGGAAAAAACTAACAAAGAAGGTATTTTTAAGTAAATCATTGAACAACCAGATGGTTCCGAAAAAAACAAGATCTCTTACAATACAGATCTAATTTTTTGCGCCAATATTCAGAATCACCTACAGCTCCACAAGGAGATGTACTGTGGTTTAAATACAAGATAAATTAGATAGGGGATCTTGGCAGATAAGTATGAGTTAATTGTGTAAGGAGACCCAAACAGAAGGGTACATTGTTAAATATATAACAAACCACGGATGTTTACATACATATCCATGCAAAGGCGCACCAGGCTGCTAAACATGTGCTTCAGTAACTCATACCCATATGTAGAGTGCAAGTCAAAAAGTAGACTCACCCATGTGTTAATATGGACTGAGCATGGCTGTCTGAGGATTTCTCAGCGAAGGTAATCAATGTTCACCAAGGGGCTTTAGGAGTCCCAATTCTCAAGGTATCAGCATCTATAAAAAACACGAGTGCCCAGTCATTACTAGGTTCAAAGATAGAATATGGCCGTGTGTATTTATAAGGAATTCTTTATGGCGAGCAAAGTGTTTTAGAATGGTACGTACCCCTACCAAGTAAAGGTGCGCCTTGAGACGTGCTTCTGGCTGATTTTTTAATGGATGGTTACGAAACAAACGAAAAAATAGATAGATCCTGCCTGTCTGACTCTCAAGGCACGTATCCTAAAGTGGGGACACATATAATGGTAGTTATGGGAAGCAATAGCTAAGGGAAGTAATTCTTTATAAATACACTGCACCAAGTGTGCTGACATGAAAAAATACCTTTATATTCTGTGGTTGAGGCACGCACAATCCTCTGCCAGCGAACCTGCATCCAGTGCGTCCACTCTTTCTGGGCTAATTTGTTTCATTCTGCGCACTCCGGTGCTTCTCTCCCTCACCCTGCTTCCACCCATGCCTGCTTCCTAGTTTCCTTGACTCCCACCTCTTAGCCCACACACCGCTCTCCGATTGGCCAATGAGGCCTAACAGGAAGACCCACAAGGGTCTAAAACTTCTGGCCTAGTTCCCCCAAGCCACTTGCTTTGCCATCTTGCTGGAGTAAGTAAATCCTCTGCCTGCAATCACACATCCACCCTTTCTGGGCCAATTTGTTTCATTCTGCACTCTCCAGCACTACTCTCTCCCACCCCCCTCCCATCTGTGTCCACTTCTTCGTTCCCTGTGACTCCCACCTCCAAGCCCAACCACCCCTCTCCGATTGGCCTGACAGACCCTTTTCAGACAACCACTAAGGACAGCCTCTGCCCAGGCAGCCCTCGGCTAAGGGCCACAAGGCAATGGGCAGCTCCCTGCTGAGCAGCTCCACTCCGTGTTTGCCCATGTTCATTTGGGTGGATCTGCATGATCCTTCTGTCACAGAAAAGTCTGTGACTGAAATGTTTGCATGGGAAATGTATGCACCACCAAAGTATAGTATACTTCAAAGTATAGTGAGCGGGGTGTTGCAGGGGACACCCCTGAAGCCCCTGTTTTTTTCCCCTTCTCAAGTGTACGGCAGGGGTGTCCCCCGCAACACCCCGCTCACTATACAACACAGTATAGTGAGCAGAGTGTTGCGGGGGACACCCCAAAGCCCCCATTTTTTTTTTTAAATGTTGGGTGTGCAGCCGGGGTGTCCCCTCAAACCCCCGCTCACTATACTGTATAGTATTGTGAGCGGGGTGTTGTGGGGGATGCCCCTGCAGCCCTCGCACTCTTTTTTTAACTTACTTTCAATGCATGCTACCACCAAAGGTTCAAACTTTTTGTGTTCGAATCTTTGGTGGTAGCATTTTTCAGACTTTTGTACGGTCAGACCTTTTTTTTCGGTCCAATCGTACAATTCCGTTTGGGTCACCTGAAGCAGACAACCTACATCGACTGATAAAGGTAAGTGTGGTGTGGGCGGGGAGTAGAGCCATTACTGTACTCTAGTAAAACCCCACCACTCCTATTACCTAATTATCTGATACCTATTTGCATCCAGCTTTGTGTAACCGTTATGTGATTACTCTGCCTAAGCAGTGTCTTATCACACGGTTGAATCTAAGTAACTTCAATTTCTAGGCACTTCCTGTGGTGCATTCGGATTTTTAAGTGCATTTCCGCACTACTGTTGACTTTTAAATCTTGGTGGCTTTTTTTTTGCGGCTCTGTGTTTGTTTCAAATCTAATGTCTAGGTGCATTTCTCTACTACGGTTGACTTTTAAATCTAAATGTTTTTTATTCCTACTCTGTGTTTCAAATCGGGGTATTTTTCCCACTGCTGTGCATTCAGATTTCTAGATGCATTTCCCCACTATTGTTGACACTTAAATCTAGGTGCTCTTTCCTACTGCTCTGTCTTTCAAATCAAGATGTTTTCCTATGGCTGTGGGTTGTAATTTCTAGGTGCATTTCCCCAATACTGTTGACTTTTCAATCCTTGTGTATTTTCCTACGGATCTGTGTTTTGAACCTATGTGCCTTTTCCCTCTGCTCTACATTTGAAAATCTAGGTGTTTCCCATTGATCTGACTTCCAACTCCCCCTCCTGCTTCTAACCAAGTCCTCCATTATGTGGAACAATCCAAAGCCAGAGGAGCCAAATGGAGCATCAGAAACCAGATGACCATCCCACCTCCTCAACTACCTCCTCTCTTTCCAGCACCCCGCCCCATCTGCACACCTCACATTGTCCCCTCCCCTTCTTGCACTGTAAGACCACTTTCAATCTCCCCCCTCCTCCCTGATCCACCTTCCCACACCTCCTTTGTTCAGCACTATCCGATCCCTGTCTACCCCCTCCTCTGCCCGCCTAGCAACTCCACTTGCCCAGTCTGTGCCTGCCCCCGCCCCCCTCTATATCCTTTCTGTCGCCCATCGCACTCTCCATCTTATCCCTACCTAATCCACTATGTCTGACACTCAATGTTTACTTCCCTAAGCTCAGCCTGCACAGCCCTGGCCAACCCTGGCCAACCCTCCCCACTGCTTCATGCTACACAGTACATTATGGTCAACTACACGTCGCTGTTCATTCATTAAAAAAAAAAAAAAAAACATTTTTTTCTCTATCATACAATTCACACTCCATACACCCAACATGTTTCATTCCTCGTTCTACTAATAAAAAAGAATCTACAGGAATTTCTTCAGGTGCTTATTGTCTCCTGCTTTCCATGTAATCAATGTCTGGATAGTATTTCTCAATCTAAAAGCACCCAGAATATCTTCCACTCGATATATATGGGTATAATATATACTGATGGACCCGATTTTTTCTTCTGAAAGAACAGAAACATAGATGTATATTACCATGTGTTTGATTAATTTTTAGTATAGGTTACAAGTTATTATTTCTCGTTTCAAATTATCATTTCAGTTGTAATTCTTTAGGAATTCTACATTTGTATAGTTGCTATTAATTAGCATGCGTGCGTGTCTCAGCCTCCATTCTACCAATTGTCATTCTACTGATGCACATTCTTATTTATTTAGATTAATTTGCGGTTCCCCAACTGGGTCTATAGGTAGTATTAGTATATTTCCAGTTTCTTGGTATTACAAATTCAGTTGTTTAACACAGTTCAATTTTGGTACATTTCTAATTTATTAATATCACTAGCACTCTTAGTTAATGTAACTTCACTTTGGTCCTGCATTTTCTCCTCTGACAATATATAGTACAAAGCCGGTGGGCATTTTGGAACGATTATTTTACCTCAATGAAAGAAGTCCCTTTTGCAGGATAGGTCAATTGTAATGCTGCTCTTGTCACAATCTTCGAACCTTCTTATGTGCAGCGTGGTAGTAAATTCAACCTACATGATGAAGGCTTAAGTTGACTCAACTAGTTAATTTAATCTTCTTTTAGCTGCATCACAGAAGGAAAATGCAGCACTACCAACATTCTATACCAGTGTGTCAACCTCTGTGGAAAGTTCTTACTCAACATGCTCTGGTATTGTTAGAACTATCACCAGGTCCAATCTTAAATCAGTAATGGATGCTCATTCTTCGTTCAGTAGTGGTACGTTATGGTACTCAAATATAGGACAGATTCTTGTATCTGTACCTATATGGAGGGGGAACATAATTACTGTAGTGTATCCCTTTGTTTATTATTTGGCACATACACGTCTAGCCTTAAAAATCCAGGAACAATATAATCCAGATTGCAGATTGCGTTCTCACCCAGTACAGACTCGGGAAAGCGTTCTCACTTGTTTTCGATTTGCTTGTCATTCGGCCTAGATGTTTTCAAAATGATCATATCCATACTTTGATTTTGACTGTGTGGTTGTGTGTGTATAAAGAAATATAGTAACACAACAACCCCACATTAGAGGCATTCTTCAAATTGGTATAGCACTCTGTTCTTTGCGATTATTCACTGTGTGGATAGTGTTCTGTGTTCGCAGTACGTGCTTACCTGTTTTCTGCTGGCCTGTAATCCTCAGCTCTCAGACTCTCTATTAGGTGTCATCATCTGTGCTCTGTAACATCTGATTTCAGGTGGCCTGCGTGCGTTGTGTTCATTTTTTCCAATGTGGCCTTCATCTGGATGTTTTCACCAGTCCTCTATCTCTGTTTACCTCACTCCAAGGATTGTTCGAGAATTCCACACATACTATCTGCATCCAAAGTATTATAAGTCCTATTTCTATGTCTATCTTATTAAAGGGGCCTCTGGTGAGCTTGTGACCTACTGTCAACACCTGGAGCACCATGTCTTGTGCACGTTGGTGATGAATGCTGTTGGAAAGTTACAGTAATGATGCTAATTGCATATGCTGTGGTTATTCTCTTAGCGTTTTTCACGCATCATGGTGTCACTTCAAGCCATGTTCCCTGACAGCTAAAGTATGCATTCGACTGTTTACAATCTGTTTTCAATTGCTGTATCTGTATTTTTGATTTGTGTGTAGGCAATGAACTCAATCCTACTTGGAAAATACTCTTATGAATTAAAGTTCAGTCTATTCAATTCGTTCATTGAGACCTCTCTCTACATTTTTAGCTAAGTAAATCAATTGTTGTTCTTTAACTAGCAGTTTCCTTTTGACATTCTTCACATAATTGTGTGCCTTCAATTGATAAAGGACTGTCCATTTCATTTGTTCTACTGTGATGAAGAATTCAATCCAGTGAGGTACTACAGGAGCATTCTGAACCCGTTCTTTTATACAGATTTTGTGTTCTGTTATTCGAGTTTTGATCTTCTTTTCAGTTTTCCCTACGTATAGCTTTTTACAGGGGCACCAAATGCCATAGATCACCATTTACAGAGGCAACAAATGCCATAGATCACCATTTTCAAGTTGCAATTGGTAAAGCTTGTCTGTCTCCACGGGTTGGTTAACCCAATGCCAGCTTCCTCACCTTTTGTTGTTTGGGGGCAGCAGGAGCACCCCTGTTCCCCCACAGGCGCAATGGCCCTTAATTGGAGGGATGGCCCATGTTTCCATCATTGTTTTCTGTTCAGAGATCTTGAAGCTGATATTATGCCTGTTATCTGATTCCTTAAATTTGCCTTTCTCCATAATCTTCCAATTTTTATTTATGATCTTTTTTATTTTATTGGATAGGCTGCTAAAGGTAAAACTATTTCTCGTCTTCCATTTTGGTTCACCGCAGTTCTTTGCATTTTATTAGGGACTCACGATAATTAATGTTGGCTCTTTTCAGTGCTTTAGGTGGTAATTATTTGGGGTAACCACTGCTGTGTAGCCTATCTTTAAGTTCACTTGCTTCTTTCCTAAAGTCTTTCCTCAAAGTGTTGTTCCTTTTTAAACATACAAAATATCCTAATGGCAAATTGTCTCTCACATGGCATGGAGGAAAACTGCCATAGTGAAGTAATGCATTGTGGTCAATAGGTTTGTAAAAAGGTTTTACAAAAAGTACTTTCCTTTCTTTCTCAACGGAGATAGTAATGTTCAGAAAGTTAAGCTCTTTCTTACTTCGATTGTGGGTAAATTGTAAATACCTACCTTGCAAATGTATCCAATCACAGAATTTCCTGGCCTCAATTTCCTTTCCTTTCCACACCGCCATTATTTTGTCTTATTGCATGTGTTTTTTGTATGTTCAGCTTGTTTACCAAGATCTAATCTCCTCTCACAAGCCCCCTCATCTGGAATGATCACTCTGCTATCCTTTTCTCAGCACTGACTCCATGCTCCCCTTTCCTCCCCGTCTACACCACCCTGCCATCACCACCAGATCCCGCACTCAAACAAGGTAACCATCTGCCTGGACCTACCTTGCTCCCTTCTCACCTCCCTTCCCAATATTCCCCCCAAAAGAGAGAAACCCCCTCCCCAGACCTCTTCAACCAATGGCTCCTGGATGCTTTATCCATCCTAACACCTAGAAAACCCATTTCCCAATGCACAGGTCCTTTGCTCAGATGGTTCAGCCTCACCTCAGATCCCTCAAAGCACACAACCATCACCTGGAACGCCTTTGGCAGAACAACCCTTCAGCCCAAAACAAAGACACTCTTGCTAGATACATGAGAGCATACTGATTCAGAATTAGAAAAGCCAAACATGTTTTCTCCACTTCCTGCATTGACAATGCAAACAACCCTTGCAATGAACTCCACAAGATTATTTCTGAGTTTAAGACTGTCCTCTGCTCCACCCCTTCATCCCCCATTTCCCAAGCAATGTGTGACACCCTTCTGACAGTTACTTCAACATAGCCATAAATAGAACCATGCCATCCTCGCTAAACTATCATGGAACTGAATTCTCCCTGGTCGCTATCTGGAAGGACTTGAAAAAAACAGCAGACTCGGGGGGCTGTGCTGTTTTCCTACTCTTTGACCACTCAGTAGCCTTCAACACGATCAACCACTTCATCCTCACTAACAGACTCTTTCACCTAGGCATCATGGACTCTGTCCTCAGATGGATCTCCTCTTTCCTCTCTGACCATTCCCAAATCATCTTCATCCATCCTTTCTCCACTGCCCCTGTGCTGTCCCTCACAGAGTCTTTCAAGGAGCCTCCCTCTACCCCTACTCTTCAACCTCTACCTGTCGCCCCTCCCCATGTTCAGATCATCCTCAAGATGCCCAACTCTCCCTCTTCACCCCTCCCTGACCTGGTGTCCTGCCGCTCAGACATTGCCCTCTGGATGATGAACAACCACCTGTTCCTCAACCCCGGAAAAAACAAAATCCTTATCTGTGGAAAAACAGCTCTCCTTCCCCAACCTATTCTTTGACTGCCATCATTAGGACACCTCATATGCCACAGTTAAAAACCTAGGAAGTACATTTAGCTCGGACCTGACCCTCACCTGTCACATCAAAGCAGTCTCCTGATCGTGCACCTTCCACTCTGCATCCTCAAGTGGATCTTGTTTTATCCCTGCTACCACCACAGAGTTTAAACAATCATACACAACATCCTCTCATGCATACACTACTCTAACTCCCTCTACTTAGGCGCGGCTGCATAAGTGATGTATTTACACTGAGGCCGACTAGGCCTCGGCATAGGGTGTCAAATTCTTAACGGGTGGCACATTTGTATGTGCATTTAGTATTGATGTTTTAAATTAACAGGATTGATTGATATGGATTCCGGGCTGGGCTGCTTACACTAACAGCGATGCCACCATGTGACTTCCGTGATGTCATGGCGCATGATTTATCGTCATGCACGCAGCAGGATGATTTTGATCCACGTACCTAGAACTGGAAGCAGTGAAGCACCGGCTATCACTGTTGCTTCTGTTCTCCAACGGAGACCGAGGTAAGTTGTGGCCATGCCTACTTACCATGTTTCTAAATGCTCTCGAATTCTAGGAAACAAACGTTACTAGAACTTCCAGTACGTTCATTACCTAGAATTCGAGAGCATTTACAACTTTGGCACTGTCTGTGAAACAGTAGCCAACATCACACTTTAACATGGCACAATGGAATGATTGCTACATCCGAGGCGAAGCAACAATTTTGTAGCCACACTCAGTCGGGTGGCTGATCTCTTTCACCTGCTCTGGACTGACACCCCTGCACTGGCTGCACCATGCCATCTCACAGTCTGAGAGGGCAAACCCTCTAGTCTACAATAGAAAAAAAGGGCAGGCACGCGCACGTGGCTAAGCCACAAACACGGCTTATGACCCTAACCCCACTACCCACGGCGAACAGTCTGCGTTGGGTGCAGAGGAGCCGGCTACACCCTCTACCTGCCTGTGAGGCCTAGTCCACCAGGCTGTACACTGAGATGCAGGGTGGGGGGTGGGGTGCTCCCTCAATCTTAAAATACATAATTGCGACAGATTTGCATATGTATGGTTTCTTAACAAATATGAGAGGTCCTCTTAAGACTGGTGTTCTGCAGCAGCACCAACCCAGAATCTTCTGAAAAGACAGGAATAGCATCGACTTTTCCCTCCATGGCTTCTCTGCCCTATCTTCTATTTCATAAAAACCATAGATGCCAATTTCAGTAGCAAAGCTATTTGTAAAGGAAGTGCCTGCATAATGGCGAGTGTTCTGTATGTGAGGTGTGTAATAGCACTTCTAGAAAAACCCTGAATGTGCAATCCAACAATACACACCCAGGATATAGATGGCTGACAACAATTCTAAGCTTGTAGTTCCAACCCATTTCTATCGAACTGATGATTCTGGTGACTCAGGCATACTATTTAGTCAGCGTCCAAAATGCACATGCTGTTATTTGTTCAGTAAACGTGTGCTTTTTAAAGAGTATTTTTGACTCACCCTGTCTCTTGGCAACACATTGACACCAATTCCCACCAGCAGTGCCGCTTTCCTGCAGATGTTCCAACTTCCATCACAAAGCCCACACATTATCTGCCCCTCCTAGAGGCCGTGGTTAATTACCAGATTAAACAAGCGTGACGCAGCACATGTGCACTTTTCGCACACGTCTTTATGCGAATGTCTTGTTTCTGAAAGTTGCAGAATGAACGTACAAGGGCAAACAAATGCATCAATGTCTTGTAACCAGTACTACACAACTGTACAAATTCCACACTGACGCTGCTTTGCCATATTGTGATTTATTTTCGAGTTGCCCATCAACTTAGGGTTACACAAAAGGCACACGGGGTGGTGCAGACATTAGAACAGAAAGGATATGAGCATTTGTTGGTCATATGTGGCGAGGCATGTTTATACCTATGTATTTTCTCCAAGATCTGCCCCTGGTCTTGTTTTCAGCAGGTAACTAATGCATGGGAATGAGTTGAACTTTCAAGTGAAGCTAGCACCTAATAATACCATTTGCATCGCTAAAGTTTACATGCAAATGTGTGCTTGGTATTACAATATAGGCTCCACAAACACGTGATAATGACGTATTTACACTAAAGCTGAATAGGCCGCATAAAGTCAACGTGACATGCGTAAACAAGGGGTGCAGCTGTGCTTCTGGCAAGAGATCTCATGGGGTGGAAGGGCTGACATTAATGCCGATCGGTCTCCATTCCCGCCGGACGCAGCCCGCACTGTCTGATTTGTGCAGACCCTGTGCTCACTGCTTGTCCCTTAGCCCATCCTGTGCCACACACCTCACCCAAAGGCCTGCTGTAAGTGGCCTCTGTGCTCGCAGTATCCTCCCCATCAACCATGCCTTCAATCCCATATGCACCTTCAGAGGTCAAAGTGGCACAAACTAAAGGGTACAATGTCCCCTTACCTTTTGGAGAAATCAGTGATCATTTCCTTTATTTAACGCGGAGTATAGTTCCAGGACTGCAGTGGTGGAGACCTTTATTTCTTTATTTCTTTAATTATTTAATAACTTCTCCCCTACTGTAGATTTGAACCAGGGCCGTGTGGATAACACTTAGGCTGCACGCCATTCTCGGTTATCTTGCAAGTGAGTGTACTGTGTGTTATTGTAAGTATTGAGCTGGGACCCAGCTTTCAGAAGCAACAGAGCACTTTACACGGGTTACACAACAATACAGATACATAACGGAGCACTTTACAGAGGTATACAACAGTGCATATGCTTAACAGACTGGTGTTGGTGTTGTTCATTTGTATAGACTTTCTGGCTGGGAGCAGTCAAAAAGCCCTGACTCTCTCAGCACTGATCTGCACCTTCTGCAATGTATCATGAATTGCTGCAGACACAGTGGCCCTCATTACGACCCTGGCGGAAAGTGACTGACCGGACCGCCACAGCGTAAATAGCGTTTCCGCCATTGCACGAAGGAGCAAAGTGCGGCCCATTCCGACCCATCGGGCACGAGCACCACGCCATGGCGGAAGTGCAAAGTCCGCGATGGCGGAAATGACCCCAAAACGGCCCACACCGCCGCCGTACGGCGCCCTAGGTGCAATACCGCCACCCCTCTTAGCGGTCATCGCAGTGTGCGCCTACCGGAAAGTACGGTGACCGGAAATATACGGAAACGGAAGTTAAAACATGGCCCCGGAACGGGAAACATCCCGCCGTACACCTATAAAACCACTAAAACCACACAACCACTAAAATCACTACCCTGAAACACACCCCAACCCGTCATCCACCCTAGCGAAACCAAGAAAAATGGGAAAAGTAGCGAAGAAAGCGTGCGACCGCAAGCGGCAGGTCCACTTCTCCCGTGAGGAACTCACCGTGCTAACAGAGACCCTCCAGGAGAATGCTGCCGTCGTCTTCTCCACGCAAATGACCAGAACGGCACTTGCAAACAAGAAGGCCATATGGGCTCTGGTGGCACAGCGGGTAAGTGCGGTGGGGACCGCACCCCGCACCCCACAGCAATGCCGCAAGCGATGGGACGACCTGCGGATACGCGTCCGCAGCATACTCTCTGCCAACCGCAACATTGCCACAGCCACCGGGGGAGGTCCAGAATCACCCATCAAGTTGACCCCCTGGGAAGAAATCTGTGCGTCCAACATCGGAATGGAGAGCATAGAGGGAGTCGGAGGGATGGAGAAAGGAGTGCAGACATCCGAAGATTCAGGTAGGGGGGCCAAATAAAAAAATGCCAAATCCACACAGTCCATCCATGTGAAGTACCATGCGTCCACATAGTGCTACAGAAACACATGTCCAGGAGAACGTCCACACACATAGGCCTGATAGCGCACGTTAAAACCCACAATAAATACATAAATAATTAAAAACCCCTAAAACACGCACTACACGTGCAGCAGGCACACCCTAACTGCAGGCTGCCAAACAACTGCACCCTCACTCCACACACAAATGAAAGCACCTCCAAGGCCCCGACCCAAATCACCCTCAGGTACCACTCCAATGCATGTGATACAATGCCATTCCAATTCCCACAGACCCATCAATAACCCTCGCCCTCCTTTACTCCACCACAGGGTCCGATCCAAACGACGAGCTTCAGGACACCCCTACCAGCACACCTGCAAAGAGGGCCAAGACCAACGGCCAGAGACCCTCCACCTCAGCTGCACGCATCAAGACACGGCAGCAGCACAAATCAGGTGGCAGCACAGAGGAGGGAACATCAACAGGCACCCCAGCAGCCAGCATGGGCACACCACCACCACCACAGGTCCCCCCAATGGATGCCACAGAAGGCACTGCCTCTGGTGGCAGCAGCACCATAGGTGACACCCCATTGATGGCAGCATGCTCGGACACCGAAGACGGGGATGTCGAAGTCAGATCCATCCATGACCTGTCCCAATCCCCCTGTCTGTCCCATCCCGTACAACATGAGGATACCACGCAGGGGCACCCACAAGACGACGACTGGCCATCCCCCACAAGCCCTGTGGCAAGGCAACATGAGGACAACAGCCCCTCTGTGACACCCCCGCAAATGGCCATGGCCCAGCAGAGGCAACAGTCCCTCGACCAGTTAATCGTGCAACAGCAGCAAATGGCCAAGCTCCTCAAGGACCATGCCGATGAATGTGGGGGCACTAAGGCAGACATAGAAACATCAACTGAGACACTTAGGGCAGACATGGAGAGAGGTACAGAGACGCTAAGGGCACAAATGGAGAGAAGCACCGAGAGCCTGAGGGGGGAACTGCATGCGACGTCCAAAGACGTATGTGCCGAACTTGCCGCAGTGCGCCGTGTGCTCACTGAGCTCTCGCAAACCCTTAGGGACATGCATGGACGTGAGCAGGCAGAGACATCATCCGTTGCAAGTTCCGTCCAGGGCAGCCCCCAACGTAGATCTGGGAGGAACCTGCGCTCCACAGGCAGGGGTGCCCCTGATACCCGCAGAGGGGGCTTGCAATAGCGACAGCCCACTGACAATGAGCATCTTTGGACACTGGTGTTTGGGGGGGAGGTAGGAGGGTGGAGGGGGTGTGTTGGGCTCACTTGGGTGGCGGGTCGATAGGGTGTTCAACATGATATCACATATGCCATAAACAGTGCACGATCAACCAATGAGATGTGTGGACATTGATCTTTGTGTACTAGGCCATCATAGGCGTACAGTCCATATTGTGCATGTCCCAGACACACAGTGCCACGAGTCCCGTGTCCATGTATCAGCCACCAGGCGTGAGTGCTAGAAGCATGCATCAATGAGATGCTGACGAATGTCACGGGCCTCCGGTGCCTCGCAGACTCCATGAGGTGCTGCCACATCCCCACCCTCATCATGACCATCATCAGGTGCTTGCAGTTCTGCGTCAGGGGGCATGGGCACATTTCTACGTACGCACATGTTGTGGAGCATGACACATGCCATCACCATCTTTGCAACCTTCTCATGGCGGTACAGGAGTGCCCCGCCAGACCTGCTGAGGCAGCGGAAACGAGTCTTCAGTAGGCCGAATGCCTGTTCAATGACTACACGGGTACGTGAGTGGGCATGGTTGTAGTCCTCCTCATGCTGGTCCCGTGGGTTCCGGACTGGTGTGAGGAGCCATCTCTTCAGTGGATACCCAGCATCACCTGTATGTGGACGAGAAACGCATGATGTGGAATGCCATTGCTACGTACGCACACCCCCCCCCTTCCTGCCAGGTCATTGCCAAATCACATACCACACATATTCATGCATGTAATGAGACTCACCGAGTAGCCAGGATCTGTTCCCTGCGTGTCGCTCCATGTAGCGTGGTATTGTAGAGTTCCTCAAGACCATAGAATCATGGGTTGATCCAGGGAATCGGGCACAACAATGTGTAATGATCCTGTTGGAGTCACACACCATTTGTACATTCAGGGAATGAAATTGTTTTCGGTTGCGGTACTGGGCCTCCATGGCATGTGGGACGACCAATTCAACATGGGTGCAGTCGATGGCACCAATGCAACCCGGTATGCCGGCAAGTGCATGGAATCCCACTTTTGTGTTGGTAATTTCCTGCTCCGAGCGTGGTAGAGAGATGTAGTCGTCTGCGTGCTGCAGGAGGGCATCGAGCACTTGCAATAGTGTCCGTGAGAACAGTGGCTGAGAAATGCCATGCAACTGTCCGACTGTGTGCTGGTAGGTGCCTGTGGCCAGGAAGTGTAGTACAGACACCACCTTCAGTAGGGGTGGGATGGCGGTTGGGCTATCTATCATGCTGACAAGGTCAGCCTGTGTCATGTCCACAATGGCGGCTATGGTGTCCCGGTCCAGACGGTAGAGGGTGTGGATCTGCTCATCAGTGAGGTTGAACGGATGTGCTCGGAGGCGTGGGATTGCGGGCTGCCTGCGTGGTGGTAGTGGCTGTGCTGGCGGCTCTTGCTGGCCCTGCCTTGGCCTCCTCCTCCTCCTGCGTCTCCTCCGTGCGGCCGGTTGTAGTTGGTGTTCGTCTTCTTCTTGGAGTTGGAGTACTTGCAGTGCTATCAGGTCCCCCAGGGCCAACATCGCGAGTCCTGCCGGTAGCATTTCGGTGTGGTTGTGGGAGGAGACTGGCTGTGCAATTTATGTGTTTTCAGGCTGTATGGCCTCCACCTGTGGTGATTAATTCCACCTGTGCAAACTGCTCTCCCCTTTGGCCAGGCACGTCCCGCGCACAACGCTGCAATGGCATCTTGCTATTGCAATCATGTATTTGTACCCGATGGCCGTGTAAGATTGGTTGATATGTTCATTCTGCTGTGGTCCCATTGTTTCACATACTATCTGTGCAGTCGCGAACAGACTTGTGAAGGGTCAGTGGAACGTAGTACTCGAGTAACGGTGGGCCCTCATGCATCACTGTACCGAGTTGCAACGACGGGCGGGGCGTCCCATTTGTGGGTGAAGGCAGTTGCCATTTTCACACACAGCCGCACTCGATGGAATAATTAGTGATTTCAAACGGCCACAGATGCCTTTTCGACGTGATGTTGCAAATGAGGAATTCGAAGGGCGGCGCTTTCGGTTTCCAGCTAGCGGCGAGGAGATGCCCACAGGTCTGACTGCAAATATAACGTTCTATTGTTCAATGTCCTTGAGACAGGGGCCATGGCGAGGAAGCAATGATTGATATGAATAGTTTGGGATGCGCAATAGCTACGTGGCCGATGAGGCCGGCCGTTCCCAAATACATGTTACTTCACGACACTGGAATTACGGGCTGGGGCACTGTGGATTTTGCAGGCTGCATAACGCACAGACTCAATGGATGTTTCTAATGTCATGTGAGTAATTATTCAGGCGTTTTGATCCCGGGATGAGGGAATGATGGATGGATGCATGGGCAGGTGATTTGATACAGAGTTTGCCATGTACAGGGCTTCTTGGGATCTATCCGCCTCCCCTACGCTATGTGATGCAGGGCTGCCATAGTGGGACCATCGTCTATCTGGCCTTGTTGAGCCCTCCCTGTCTCGACGCGCCCTCAGACACTCGTGTCCATGCACGTTAACATTCCCATCTGATGGATTCTGTTTTGACAGACGCATGCACAGGTACACTTGTTTGTGATGGTGTTTGCACCTCGATATAGATGGTTATGAGTCGCAAGTGGTTTTGGGGTGGTGATGATCCTTTGGAGTGGGCTAGCATGCATATGGCTGTGGATTTAGTGTGATCATTGAAGTGAGTTGTTGGAATGTAGTTCTGATGGCCATTCTGTTCTTTTTCTTTTCTTTTGGTTGACAGGTATCTCCTCCCCTTTTGCCACTGCCATCTGTATGCCACTCCTGCAGATGGGTTTTACTCCCGACACCTGCTGCTTCGTGTTAATCAGTGGAGCAGCATTACGATCTTATGGGACGATCGCCAATGGCCCACATGCCCTTACGCAGTACTGGTGGCTCGGAGCAACATTTCGGCCTTTCAGCTGGACTAGTGCCTCCCCATTGGGACGGCCCTGCGGTTGTGTGCGCTTCCATGTTGCCTTTTCGTACGTGAATGTGGCTCTGTGTACCATGAGGGAACAGGGCGTCACACAAGTAGTGGCTGGTCATTTCTTGCGGATGCAGCACACAATGGTGAAAAGTGTTTTGGAGTTCATGGCCTGATGGCTGTATGGGCTTGGTGATTTTGATGTGCATTAAATTTCTATTCTGATTTGGCCCGTGTAGCGTTTTTCTTTGCAAGTGATGTGGCATATGCCTATTTGGGGGGCGATGTATTGTGGGGAGATCTGCATTGGGTTCCAGCTTCGGAGTTTAGTTGCGTGGTACTGTACTGGGCGCGTTTGCCTACGAAGCCCGTGAGGTCAGGGATGGGGGCTGCCAATATGACAGTTTGAATGTTGTCATGCTCAGGGGCGGGGGATTGGGTTTTGTGTAACAGATGCCGGTCAGCCAGGTGGACTGGTGGAATGATGTGATTCTCGGAATATTGCTGGTCACAGGTGCCTGTGTTTGCGTGCGTTTCTTGGTGGGGGACTGTGGTCATGTCCATTGGGATGGCTTCTGTATTCGTGCCATCTGTGCCCTGCAGCTCCCATTGGCCCCTGTTGTGTTTCTTTTGTTCGTTGGCATGCATGGGTGACTTGTACATTTCAATGGTTGCATTGTGACTTCATTGCACCTACGGGGAGTTGTACTTTGTGGGCAGGGAGCGGTGTACAGGCACTCAGTGGGGCCGTTTACGGTTGATTCGCGATGCCGTACTTCTCACCATGGCGGAATGGTACATTCCGCCATGCTTCATGGCGTTAGGTACATGTCCGCTAGGGTCGGAATTGGCGTAGCCTTGCGCCATGGTGGTGTTTGCGGTTTGGCATGGCGCGCGCGCGTGCTTGGTGCAGTTAGCGTTGGCGTTCACTACGGTGTCGCTAATGGCTTCGTACTTTGCGGTGACGGGTCATAGTCGCACCGAGCGCTATTCGATGGCGGTATTGCATTTCCGCCATCGTTTTCCGAATTCCGCCAGGGTCATAATGAGGGCCAGTGTCTGTAATAGGCAGAGGTGTGTGGCTATTGCCTTTGGCGTGTCACTTAAGAGGTGGGGATGTTGAATGATTGGAAAGGGGAGGCTGCTAAAAGCCGCATGCTGTGGACAAATATCAACTAATGGTGGTTATTTAAATGCTGCATTTTCTTTCATTGTGTTCTTGTCTATCTTAATAATACCGTTGTATGATATGATAGGTTATTTATAACGCACTTAATACCCAGAGGTTTATAAGCGCGAACTCAGGGATCGAAGCTGTGTAGCTTTGTGTCGTATTGCTTCCAAGGCGAGCACTATGCCGCTGAGCTATCCTCCTGGGAACACAGCAGTGGGGGGTGGAGTGGAGAAAAGAAAGGTATGGTGTTCGAATTGTGGGGAGTTTGGGTATGAGGTTGCTGGGAAGTGGTGGGGGAGACCGACTGGTCAAGGGTGAATGAGTGGAGAAAAAGTAGAAGGGGGTGATGCAAGGCAACTTAATTCCACTACTTTCTTATTACCATTTGACTACTGTGCTCCTTGCGTTAGGCCTTGCATGTACTCTTACCCTATCATGTGAAAGTCAGTCAGGTCTAAACAACTGAGTATTATTTTAAGCAGGGGGAAACATTTCAAGTTGCAAGCTACTAGCCATCCATAATAATTCACTTGCCACCTCAGCTCTATACATAGAGTACACCATTGATTACTCACCAAGAGTCAACAAGCCAGTGCTAGTGTGCCACTCACTCAATGGGTGTACATTTTCAGCCCTCATTTTAAGTATTGAATGTCAAACATTCAGCACCAATTGCACCTTGTTGCAATACTCGGGAAATAATGTGAATGTGGTTTAGTATAAGCGCTGAAACCGGGCTGAAACACCAGCTATATACCACTTAATTAAATGAGTGAGTGTGTGACTGTCATTAACTCATGTAATCCTATAGTACCTAGCTTTTCAAAACTGAATATTAGTCCTTAAGAGTGGTTTAATGTGAACCTATCTTGAGTTAGAAAAGCATCACTCATGGATGCTTTATGTGGCACTTGTTGCAATATATCATATCATATCATACATTGTTTTTATTGTTTTCTGTATTTGCTTTGCCTGCAAAATCTATACATACATACTTGTATATATATATTTACTTAGCGTCGCTGAGCTACCAACTGAAACCAGAGAAGTTTGTTTGATAATAGTCTGGAGTGGACTACTGGCACAGAGTGCCATCACTGAGCTGCTAGAGCAGTAGAAGTATATCAGGGTGCTAGAGAGGAGATCAGGTACTTTACTTTGATTGCAACATTAATATGAATTATAGTAGAAGCCTTAATTTAAAATGACTATAATCTATATTGGATAAAGTTGTATATGTTATGAGGATATTTCAACTCACAGAGAAGTTCCATAACCAAATAAAGGAACAAGAGGAAGGCTAACAGTGAGAGTTACTATATAAAGTGCTGGAACTCCATGGTGACTAGTTTTCCTTTATATTTACATACATGTATTTTACTTCTTATAATACATGGCTGTGCATTCTCATTCCTACGTGATATCTTTGCTACTCTAGAGATCTTCCAGTTGTTGGCACACATATCAAGGGTGGAATCTGTTCACATGAAAAAACACACTCATATGTAGAGTGGAATGTGCAGCAAAAGCAAAACATTTAAAGTTGTTTTCATACGTTTAATCTAAAAATACTTTTGTAGGTTAAAATATTCCATACCAAATACAAATAGAGTCATGTGCTAAACCCGGTTTCTGCACAAAATAATTGTACGTACTACAATGCACAGTCCTCTATCAATTCATGGCAGTAAATTATCAGATGCACTTTACAAAAAAGATAATCTGAAAAGTGAGTTGTGTTCCAGTAGCAGTATCAGTTGCCAGCTGATATTGTGCTGCAGTGGCTCAAGCAACCAACAAGAATTGGACACATTGCAGCTGCAATGAGTTACTAGAATTTGTGATGTTAACAAGAAATACAGTAGTAGTCATGTTTAGACTACTATTCATCAGGGAACTATTTACAGGATTTTTTGGGGATGTTGCATTGTGTGCGCCCATGTATAATAATATAGTTTAACCTTGAAAAAGACATGTTCTTATTTTTTTATATTTATAGAAATGTGTGATAGAAAGGGATAGCAAATAGCATTCTGTTACATTCACGTTTCTGACATTGCCGGGTAGCTAATTTTTTTTGCATTTCATGTTTTACAGTATGTGTGGTGCAAATTGAAATAGCCTTTCTCAAACATTGACAATGAGGGACGGAAGCACTAGGCTAAGCGGTTCAGGTTACAAAAGGAATGCAAAGACCAGGGATGAAAGGAATGCCAGGGTGGTTGAGGAAAATACAAAAATTTAGACGTTTTTCAACACAGTTGCACGGCACAGTCCCAAATGGGTGGAGAAGGCAGACTAAGTTCTTACTGCTGATCTTGATACCAATGATTCAGGTACCTCATTTAGTCTTTACAGTTCTGAAGCTTCAAGTAGCCGTTTGGCTACAGCAATAGAAACTTGTGACAATGAGGATATTTCATGGCTTCAGGCAGACATGCAAGAGATTTAGATCATCCTATAGTAATCTCATTGTCTAATGGCCCAGCTGAATGGGTTTTGAACGATTTCACCTGAGACTATGTAGCTGTACATGGGATTGTTCAAAACAAGGATATGCCTTTCAAAAATTCTAGAAGAAAGTATATAGACTAAATGAGTGTACTGCCAAATCATCTTTTTGAAAGAGAAATGTTTAATGGTGAAAAATAAAAAAGGAGACATTTAGTGTACTCAAAAACGGCAGGGGTGGGGTTCAGTGTTCAGAGGCAAATCACAATTTGCAGAGACAGGTTTCAATGATTGGGAAAATGGTGCAGCTTGGTTAAATGAACATGAAAAATCAGATGAACACAAATCCTGCGTGCTTTCTTTAAAAGAAAGAGGAATTACTTTGGGTACAATTATTGATGGGCAGCTCACAAATCCAATCGGTAATGAAATCCAGTTTTGGAGGAATGTTTTGCAAAGAGTTGCTGCTGCTGTTAAGTTGCTTGGTATTCATGGGGTCGTCTTCAGAGATAGAGAGGAGCGATTTGGTTCCGCCCACAGCGGGAACTTCACAATGTTCTTTGAATTTCTTTCTGAATTTGACACTTTTATACCTAACCACATTACCCGGGATGGCAATGCAGGAAAAGGGAGCAAATCTTACCTTTAATTTTCTACATGTGAAGAGTTCTTTAAGTTAATGGGTGATGCTGTTCTAAAAGAGATCATCAAGGTAGGCAAAGATGGCAAAATATGTTTCCATTAGTGTTGACTCAACACCCGATAGTGCTCATTCTGTTCAGCTCTCCTTCATTTTGAGATGCATCAAGGGAGATGGGTCACCCGTTGAACAGTTTTTTATAATTCATCCACAATCCGGTTCACAATTCAGAACAAATGGCACTCTTAAATTGTATGATCTGCATCTTGCTAACTGTCATAGACAGTCATATGACAGTGCAAGCAACATGTCTGGCCACTACAGTTGATTGCAAGAAAGGATAACCCACTTGATGTTTACGTGCCATGCTCAGCACGTTCACTGAACCTGGCAGAGACAAATGCTGCTGATTGCTGCATTGAAGCTACTTCATTCTTCGCTTTCCTACAATATCCATGTGTGTTTTTCTCTGCATCCACTCACAGATGGGATATTTTGCCAACCCACCTTTCCGCAGTTCCATATTCAACTGTATTAAAAAGAGTTTCTGACACATGCTGGTCCGCCCATGATGATGCCTGACAAAGCCTAAATCGCAAATGGGGCCAAATAATCCAAGCTTTGACAACAACTAAACAGAGTGCAAAGACTGAAGCACTGACATAAACTGGCATGATTGAAGACTGCAATGAAGTCCGCTGTGTGGGGAATTATCTTGGAAATATTTAATGTTGTTAGCAAAAAAACTCCAAGGCATTGGCATTGACGTTGGTACTGTTGTAGAACTGTAGGCATCACTGATCCAGTTTGTGAAGCATGTTAGAGAGCTTTTCCCAACCTATTAGAGTAAAGCTTTGGAAAAATCAACTTTAAAAGGTTACAAATGGAGGTTTAAGAGAGAAAAAAGAATGTGAGTAATGAGTCAGCAAATACCAGCACGTCCCAAGAAGAACAAGGCAGAGAAGATTTCAGGGTGAAAACATTTTATGTGATCTGTGACCGCTTGATTTGTGAGATGGAACAAAGAAAAGCTGCATTTGATACCTTCTATGTGAAATGTATGCTCCTTGTCAATTTACCGAAAATGAAACCATCAACAGTAGCAGAACATGCTGAGAACCTGCGGAAGTGCTACTGCAATGACTTGGAGGAAGACATTTTTTTTGAAGAATGCCTCAATTTTCGAGCACACCTGCTAAGTTCTGCTGCAGAAGATAGCTCTTTGCTAGATATGTCTAGAAATTAAATGCAAAGGAACTGCGCAGTATTTATAACAATGTGAGAATTGCATTAGAATATTGCAAGCTGACTAAATGCTTACCTACTTAATGATATCATACCTGGGATTCATGGTGCTGCACCATCCTATTTATAAAAGATTGTTTTATTATCCATCATGTGTTTAGTTCTACTTCGCAATATGTGTAGTGTTTCTGTTTCAGTAGTATATTAATACTGCTGCACCTCGAATACTGCAGTTTAATAATTGCACTACCTGGTCTAGGCCAGCCCCTATTTTTTTCTTTTAAGTGCTCAAACTTTGAATGCAAGTTGTGCTGCTTTGTCTTTTATACATTAGATGTTTCCCCTGATTTGTTGAATATAATTGATTTGCTTACACATTTTCTTTGTTTCTGTCATTCAATTACATTCCATCTTAAATGGTATTTCTTCCCTCCTTTGGAGGACCCTCAATGCATCTGTCGTGCATTGGTATTCTACTGTCTTTTCTAAGAGAATTGTGTGTGAAAGGAAAAATTAAAGTTGTTTGAACGTCCAGGAGTTAAAAAAGTATAGGATGATGCTGCTTTCACTCGGCCGGTGCTGTGTGTTACTGTTCAGCGAGCGAGCTACTTTAAGTTTATTGTGTGTGAAAATGTTTGTTGCCAATAACTTCCATAAAAGTATTTGCTGCATCGCATGACAGCGGTAACTATGCAGCAAATGGTTTACGATTCTGTGTGTGTAAGGAGATATGAAAGATGTGTGAATTGAGATGAAGCCCTGGTGTTACTGCTGTCCTGGGTGTTTCCCATGTCCTTGAAACACTTGTGTGTAGGTGCATTTTAAATGCCATATCATATCATATCATATCTAAGTTTACCAATTTGAGTGACTGCACAGTGGTCAGAAAAGCCCGAAAGGTGAAGGGTGATAACATGCTCTTTTCCATTTGTCTGTTTGTTTGTTTGTTTATTTTATTTATTTATATAGCGCTCCAGACCCAGAGGTAAAAGGGCACTTAGTCACGGTTACAGGTACAATGTTTACAAGATGCATTTATATACAGTTTACATAATTCATTAAGTACAGTTTGCAGATTATAGATGTACATTCTACAATATACAGGTGGGGAGCTCAAATTGTGGCATGGCGCAAGCTAGTTTTTATCCAATACAACTAGTTTGTATCCAATAACCAGCTAATGACCTGTTCCCTGAAGGATTGAAATGAATTGATGGACTTGATCTTAAAGGGTAGGGTGTTCCAAAGTTGGGAGGCGAGGACCGTGAAGCTAGATCCTCCAACTCTTTTTAGGGAGAATCTAGGCACTGTAAAGCAAAGTGTGTTGGAGGATCTAGGGATTCTGGAGGTAGAATTCAAGGTGAATTTGTTAGTGAGGTAAGGTGGGGCAAGTTGGTTTAAGGCTTTGTATGTAAGACAGATAGTCTATAAGTCGATTTTTTGTTGAATACAGAGCCATTTGCAGGATTTTCTAGTAGTGGAGATATGCTCACGCCTGGATATGTTTAGGGCTGCTCACAGCGCATTGTTTTGGAGTACCTGTAGTTTATTGATTATGGATTGGTTTGCGCCTAGGTAGAGACTGTTACAGTAGTCCAATTTGGATTGTATAAGAGCCCTGGCCAGAGTAAGGCAGCTCTTAGTGGATAGGAACGGTTTGCATGCTATGATCAGCTTACCCATGTAGGCAGTGGCCGAGGCAGTCATGTTAATTTGTTTGGAGAGGTTGGTGTTGGCGTCAAGATAGAAACCTAGGGTTTTCACACTTTTGACAATGGGAATGATATTCCCATTGATGATGAAATTGGTGTAGTTGGGGGTAAGTTTCAGCAGGTTATTAGGTGTTCCAACAAGGAGAAGCTCAGTCTTCTCATCATTCAGGCATAGGCCATGTGTGGTCATCCATGCCTGGATGATGGAGAACATTTGGTTGATCCGGATGACTTCGGCATTGTAATTGCCTGAGAGGGTGAGGAGTATCTGGGTGTCATCAGCGTAATTAGTGTGGAGGACACCCAGAAGGTCCAGTTTGTCAAAGAGAGGCTTTGTAAATATATTGTACAAAGTGGATGAAACACATGAACCTTGTGGTACCCCACAGGTGATAGGGATAGGGTCAGCTGTGGCTGCTGGAGAGAAGACCCTCCTAGTTCTGTTGGCCAAGAAGGATTGTATCCACATGACAGTAGAGGAGGAGAAATTATCTGCAGAGGAAAGGTGGTTGGAAAGGATTTTGTGATAGACCACATCGAATGCTACTGGAAGGTCTAAAAGGAGTAGGATAGCGGTGTTACCTTTGTCTTTAATTTCATCAATCTGGCTTTTAAGGTCAACAAGGGCAGTTTCATGTTGAGGTCTAAAGCCAGATTGCCGTATTCCTAGTAGTTGGTTTGTCTCTAAGTAATCCTGAATTTGCAGATAGGCAACTCTATCAAGAATTTTTAGCAGGAATGTGACCATGGTGATCGGTCTGTAATTAGTAGGTATGGCAGAATCTAATTATTGTTTTTTTAGAAGGGGAGAACCCAGGATTGTTTCAAGTCATTAGGGTCTTTCAATTGTATTCATCCATTTATAGATTTGAAGGTAATCAGGGCAGAAGAGAGCAGAGACTGGTGAAGAAGCAGGGTCTAGTAAAGAGGCGGAGTACAGTAGGGGGTGCAAGCACTTTGCTAGGCATAGGGCAGCTGCAATCCTAAATATGCCACTGGCCTACATCCCAACTCAGAAAGATCCAATCAATACAAAACTCTACAAAAAATGCTCCTCATTACACTCTCCCCCAGAGAACACCTCTCTCCCGTACTCAAGACACTCTGTTGGCTGCCATCAGCTGACAGGCCTCTTTCATAGCCATATGCATCACCCACTGCATCATCCACAAGAAAGGCCCTGAATTCCTCCAAAAAAGTGCACTCCTACTGCCCCTCCCAACTCCTCAGATCAGGTTCTGCCCACCTCCTAGTAGCCCCGCCTTTCAAGTTCACCAGATTAGGAGGTGCCTGATTTTCCATACAAGGACCCATCTTTTGGAACTCCCTCCTCCTTGCCTCATAGAGGATCACCTGGCCTTCAGGAAAGCCCTCAAAACCTGACTGGTCCCTGCCTCATCCTGATCCCCCTTCCCCATTCCCTCTCCCATGCACTTGCACACAGGCTTCATCAAGCAGTAACCCCCCTTGCAGACTACCCCCATCTTGTCACTCTCTCAGATACCACCCTCTTCTCTCCTTCCTTCATCCCCTGGGCTCTGCCACCACTAGCCCTGTAGTGGGAGCCGCCAACCCTTATGGGACACTAAAGAAGGTATTCCAGTAACTTGCTCATGATAGGAATCCTGGCAGGGGTCAGGGTAAGGAACTCATATGGTCTTGAAGGCTGGGCAATGCATCACAATTAAATTGTACCTTAGGAAATGGCAGTTGGATCAAGTGGAAGGAGCACAACAAGAGACATTGGATCCCTCCCTCGTAGTCAGAATTGTAAGTAACTCTGAAGGGTGGGCCGTGCCGCCAACAGTAAACATTGAAGGAGGACCTGCTGCCACTAGAAAGAACAAGGGATGGCAAACTATCACTCTAAGATTCTCTCAAAGGGTGAATATTATGTGTTCATTCAGCACTTAGATCGCCTGTGAAACGTAGCACTCCTCTTTGTAAATAGATGGAATCCAAGTTGTAGACATTGTTGTTTGCATAGCTAACGCATTTCTCCTCCCACACACAGCACCTTCACAGCTTAGAAGTAGGCACAGGCTCATTCCACACACACTGCACACACATTTAACTCAAACACTATTGCACAAAATCTCTTCCATGAGAATGACGCTGCCTTTAAAGACAAAAATTTGAATTGTATCTTCACACATAACACGATCCAGCCTTCTTCAGTTCATAGTATGCGCCCATTCACATGCCATTCAGACATGGGTGACTAGCAACTCTCCCAAATGTTGGACTCCGGTCCCTACAAGGGCACTCAACTGACAGAACTTTGGGACCATAAGTCTGGTGGAAGGCGCTATGCAAATGTCAAAATTAATGAATGAATGATTACAGAGACACATATGTAAGCCTTTTGTTGTGCTACCAGCATCTGTTAGGCAACATTGCCACCTCTCAGGGAAAATGCGAACAGAGAAATGTCTGCATGGCCTGATAAACAGAATCATGTACATTTGACAAATGTCTACTGTCATTTGGAAAACAATGCAATAGCATCCAGTTTTTAAATTGCATGATGCTAGCAGAGCCAACGCCACTTCTGAGAGAAAGTACACTGTTACTGTAAATGACTGATAAACATAAATTGTACTAGGCAGAAGGAGGTATATTGTTAAAGTGCATCCTCATGGGCAAACATGCAATGTTTCTCGGTCATGCAAAGAAGCAGTGCACTAGCAGCCCTAACATGGGATGCTAAACAGTCAGTAATAAAAAGCAGCTTGCAGCCAATGGATATTGTGTACCTAGGTTATGGCCAAGTTCACATTTCCATTTTTTATGTCCAGATGGAAAACCTTGAAAGCCAATTTGAATGTCAACTTCCCCTTTAAGACTCCACAGGGCTTAGCTATAGACATCTATTAATACGCCGTTGTCTATTGACATCTCCAACAGTAAACCACTATCTAGCACTATACATGATAGCCACATGAAGTCTTCTATTGATAAATAAAGTCTTCAATGTCAGAAATTAGCCCGCCAGCAAAAGAGTTTTGGCCCATTTCACCTCACACTTGCTGGAAATGTGCCATCATCCTAGCAATTGGATGTTTCGCGGAAGTGCAGACATATTCTTCGAAAAGAAACTATCGTGGTATGCAAAGAAATGAAGTAATCACTGAATGCTAGACTATATGCATATCTTCCCAGTCAGATTGCATTTGGTGCAGAACAATCAAGACAATCCTTTGACTAGCCTTAATTTGGATTGTATCACCATAGTCACATGAAGAGAGGAAGAGTTGTGAGGCTATGCTGTGCAACAATATATTGGGAGACCATGCTCAACATAGTGAGTCCCCACCCCATTAAGAAAGCCCACTATACACCATTATTTTCACATTCGGTAAGCACTATCTATGACTCATATAGAGCCACGTAGATCCCTCCCCCTGTGCCACCAATAAGCCATGGACAAGGCAGGAATATAGGCAGAATATGTATTTATTTATGAATTATGTTCAATAGACCTTTTACTGGTTATACACACCAACTTCTCTGTGGCTCAAAACAAAGCTTCAACACACAATGAACGTTCCTTTTTGTAATAAACAGGCACATATGTAGAGTGAAAACAAAGCACAGTTTGGATTTCAAAACAAGTTACAACTTATATGTACAATGTTTGACACATAGGGCTTCTCTGCACACTTGAAAATGCTCGCAGTTTTGAAAACCAAATTTGTAAGAATGCATGTGGCAAATAGCACCCTGTTTCCTTCCCCCCCAAACCAATGTAAAATCGTTCTGCAAGTAGGGTCGCTCACTCGCTCTCAGGAGAGAGGATATATTGTTCAATGGAAATTACACTAGTTTCACTTTGCAAATCACCTCTCTCCCAAACAACACCTGTGTACAGGCACGTTATAAATGACTTATAATATAATATCATATCAAACACCAGAACCCAGGCATCAATTGCATGCAGAACCCTTCTATTTAAAGCACAGGTCTAGGGACTGGTGACAGTTTAGAAATGTAGTTTTGGCAAACACACCTTTTTGTTTAAATACAATGTTTAAGGAGTGGTCAAAATTGGGAATTTCATTTGGTGGCAAAAACACCTTTTGGTGAAAGGCACTGTTTTGGAAAATGGTATCAGTTTGGAATTTCCTTTTGCAACCAGCACCATTCTGTTTTAAAGGCAAGGTTTGGGAATGGTATTAGTTGGGAATTATGTTTTGTAGTTAGAATACCCTTGTTCATTATAGAAATCTGGGGTGGACAGGAAAAATAAAGGCACCTAATTACTTTGCGTGACAATAACGTTATTCCCGCTAGCAAAGATGGTGGAAGTTTCAAACTCATCCAAACTCCCCCTGCCTCAAACTATTTGGGAGACATTTAAAATAATACACAGTCAAATATGCTAAGGGTTTACACAATTTGCCCACCACCTACTATAAAGGTAAGATATTTAGGCAGGGAGATCACCCACACACTTGGTTTCAAATGGATCAATTCTACTTACTTTGGACCTCTCTATTGACATGGTCAGGAAAGACAGGACTCCTTTTTGGACAGCACTGGGATGGGTGATTTCAATCAGGGATCGTCACCAGCTTTCATCCTTCATCTGGCTCTCCTTAAGAATCACAGCCCACACAGCTGTTGGCTTCCACAGTTTCTCTCTCCCAGGCAAGGTTTAAGGCCTTCCAATTGTAGGCCTCATCATCCAGGTAAGGTCAGGCAGTGGTCACAGGATGCCCACATGTGGATT
This sequence comes from Ambystoma mexicanum, assembly GCF_040938575.1. Taxonomy (NCBI): domain Eukaryota; kingdom Metazoa; phylum Chordata; class Amphibia; order Caudata; family Ambystomatidae; genus Ambystoma; species Ambystoma mexicanum. The sequence goes on from NC_090923.1 coordinate 691,915,875, forward strand.
AAGGGCAGTTATCCTTCATGATGTTTATCAGCTCTTCTTTTTCTCCTTCTCTCTCTTTCCTTATCCGTTTCTTTTTCCATAAAGCAAGTCTTTTTTTTTAGCCCTAATCCCTCCCACAAAATATCAAGATCAGGAGGTGTCAAATGATTAGCCTTGAATTTCCATTGAACCTCTGCATTTATCTCCCCCTCCCAAGGTTCCACTCCTGTCTACCTGTAAGCCTGGAGAGTTCCATGACTGAAGTGAAGTGGAGAGGTAGACACCTTCTACCATTTGCTTTTGTTTAGCTGTCGCTGTCGCTTTTCCACTCAGAAAGTCAAAAAGATTCACAACATGGCAAATGTTTATAATGTCCACACAAAAATTATAATATAAATATATTTGTGTTCCCCTAATCATGAATCAGTACAGCTTACTTTCATTTTGGCACGTTATTGCACGGCATGCTGTGGTCTTTTGTCCTTTATTCAAAAATGAACATAATTGGGAATATGAAACTTCATAATCAAATAACCAATTTAACATGCCATTAGCTCAACCAATTCTGATTTTTTGTGGAAGCTAAGAACACAATTTGTGTTGTAAGAAAATTTCCCCAAATAGCATTGCCTGAAAATTATCTTTAAAATTAGATCCGCCACAACTCTAAGTAATATAATCGCAAATCATTGAATAAAATGACATTTCTAATGTAAGTTAAAGACCATATTTTTATACAGATAGGTAACAGTTTTTTTTTTGGTTTTTGGTCTCATGTCCCTGAAAACATGCGTTTCAGAGCCTCTCCCATCTTTGGGCTGAATGATGATTTAGGGTTAGGATAAAAGCATTAGCCTTTTGTTCTTTGAGAGCCGATGGACTGAAGAGATTCTTATCCTGCAGCAGATGCCCAACGTCTGCCCTCTGATACCATGAGGTCCTGCTGCCCGCTGTCATGTTTTCTTGCAATCTTGAGGTGATCACAATTCAGATCTAAGTGTATTTTTTTAAACATGTTCACCGACCCAGGGCTGGGTCTGTGTTGATTTGCCCGCTAAGTTACCTAGCATGCAGGCACCTCAAAGAGATCTTCCTTCCAGATAAGGAGCCCACCAGATCTGCCATGGGGAAGTCACCTTTGAATTCTGCCACGCAACTAGAGCATGTGTATGTCTGGGACTCATAAGACATTTACATGGGCATCTAAAAACAAAATAGCATTTTCAATGATTTCATGTGTGTCCCTGTGCAGCATTTTATTCATTAATGTGGCAAAGTGAAAGTGAAAGGCTGCTGTTTATTTTGTTCATTCACGATGGGCATTTGAAAATTATGTCAGTTTCTGTATTGCTTAATTTTCAGGGTACACAGCATTTTCATGTGTGGCAGCTTTAATGACAAATGTCACTTTTTCTCTCTCAACCAAAAATGTGCCTTTTCCATCTTCACATACACCGTTATGTCATGTTCGGCAAGACACATATGTTCCATGATACACTGTTCTTTGTGTAATTTTCAGCAATAAACATGTTTCCAGTCACCAGCCTAAAACCTAGCTGTGTTAAGGTTTGAGGCCTGTCTTTTTTAGTGTGCCTTGAGAATCCGAACAATGTATTTCAAATTTGAGACCTCACCTGGCTTTCCGTTTCATGTACTGGGGCTACCATTAAACCCCATAGTTGAGTGATAACCATTTCCTTGGAGGCTGTTAGCAGGGTATTGGTGGAAAAGAGAAAAGGTATTCACAGACTAGCATAGCCTGATGTGTAGAGGGGAGGGGCTTAAATAGGATGGTCTTGGCGGCAAACAACATTTGAACTCCCCCAGGGAGAGATGATGCTAATGGAGCCAGTGAGAGATGATTAATGGAAGAGTGGCCACACCAGTCCTCAATATCACTGCATAATGTTTTATACTTCATTCTACCACATGTGACTTCCCGTGAACTGTGGCCTCCATGAAATGCACTAGATAAGAGTTGGCACTGCCTTGAGAGGTTGTTCCATTTGGACTCAAGTAGTTTGAAATGTATTGATTGCCTGCAAGGATTGTGCAATACATGGAGTCAGCACCCTGTGGAGTCCCAGAGGACTGTGTTGATCCCGTTGAAGCTGTTGAAAGCACATGCTTTCCTTCCATTTGGATGAAGACATGTATCCAAAAAGGGAAATAAGCCTTCTCCTCAACAGACTATGTGCAACAGAGGGCAGCCAACAGGAAGAACTTTGAATCCTGACTGCACTCAAGGACCCTTTGATCAGGAAACACAACTACCCTCAGAGCGACAATACTCCTGTAGATATCTTTAAATACTTCCCAGGCTTGGGAAGTGAAGAGGAGGACTCCAGTTCTTACAGGGGATGCCATTTCAGACCGAAAAACCATTTTGGTCTGTTGCCATTACCTCTGTGACATTTCATCAAGATGAATGTTGGCTGGTTTTGGGGCAGCTGGTCAAATTAGAGATTAAGCTTTCCTGTGTGTCAGACACTTGATTCCTTTCTGCACTTCACTTCCCTGCTTTGCCTCATCAAGCTTACCTGGTATACCTGTCAAACTATACTGTTCAAAGTACCCCCCACTGATCAATCCAATTTAATCCACTTATCACGCCCAGATGCCCTAACAAATTAATCTGCTTCTGCTGCATGAAGAAGGACCAAGAAGACTGCTGATGCTGCAGATCCTGCATAAGAAGTCAATGTTGTGAGCTCCCAGGCTTGCCAGCTTGTCCAAAACACTCTAGGCACCATGGATCCCTGGCCTTATCTTGGGTCATAAGGACTGGTTAGGAGGTTGTTCCCAACCTTATAAAAGACATTTCAAAATATCCTCAAGTGATTGTTTATGCTTAGCTTGTCCCTTTTAACTTCCCATATGAGTCACATTTTGGATAGCTGTAGGAGTCTTTCATGGATATTCTTTTTACCTTGTTTCCTACGTTACTGCTGTTTTTGGGTGCCCTAATTTGCAGTGCTACTTCTTCAAAATGAATTGCCTTTTCTCTGCCTATTCTACCACTCAAAGGTTAAGGATTTATATTATCCATGTGTTACATGTTTTAACTATATGAATGAAAGACCACTGAGCCAAGCTGTTTTATATATTCTGGTATATATTTCAGTATAGTGCATAGAAATCTGTCCTCACTCTTGTTCTTCTTCTTGCCTATATCATATTTTACCATAGAGACATAGAGTTTTTAAGAGGAGTCTGACCTCAGAAGGAGTCTGACCTCAGAAGTTGACACTTTGTAAGTGGGGACGTGGACCAGGGTCTCATGTTTGTGTTGTTTTCTTTCAGATGAACCACTTTTCTTCAAACTACAGATGTGAACATAATTATGTAGACACCAACCTATATCCCTCAGAATGAAAATTAGGCATGAGGAAGACCATCTGGTTGTAAACTGACACTAACAAGTAGCAAATGAAACTGGTAACACTTTTTATTTTACTGAACTAAAGTAACTGAATACAATGATCACCTATAAATGTTATAACCACTAAAATACACCTACTTACTGGACCCTATCTGAACACAATGTCGGAACTCTAGGAATGTGCGCTTAACACGCCTCTGTTATGACACAATGAACTAAAAAGTGATTGTAGACCCTCTTGAGTGGGCAACATCTCAAATAAAATATTATTTAGGTTTATTTGATTCGAAAAGAGGGTCTGTCATGTTATTAGCATATAAGCCCACATTCAGAAATTATTGTCCTAGTGTCTCAATCCTGTTTATAAACATAGAATGGGACCTATGTGTTGAATATAACCACCACTTGTTTACTACATAATTGTACATCAGTGCTCTCCAAAAAGAGGCATTGTTCTCTTCTCTAGTAAATAACTCCTGTGGAAACAAAATAACTTTACAACTCGTTACTTTCATTAGAAATTGAAATCTGGCCCATTGACAGAGGCGGTCTACAAGGGCCGTTACAAACATCTTTCCACCCCAATATTAAAGCACAGTTCATGCTTGAGGGATCATGTGAGTTGTGGTAGAAAACATTGAATAAGGCAGAAATTGATGGCCTAGACTCAGGGCATACACAAGGACATTGGTGACAGCTCGAAGGTTTAGAACTGCTCACCTGTTTCCTGGATATTTAACTGTAAAACAGTGATTTACCCATGTGTTTTACTACACATGCCTTCTGTTCCACACCTCAAGGGGCTCAAGTGGAGATCTGTGACTTCTTCACAAGCCTGCATGGTGGCCTTTGACTGTGACTGCTACATGAGGAAGGAAACTAATTTCCAAAGTTGCATGTAGGTTGGTCTATGGATGCCTCTGGGGTTGTAGAGGGGGAATTGAGACACCACACTCATTTTCCCTATCCAGTGTATTTGTGGAAAGATGATTTCATCTTGTGTTTGATTCCTGTGCTTTTAGCACTTAGACGGGGAGCTTACCAGCTTTTGTACAATCTTCAACCAACAAAACATTGTGAAACTGTCAAAATTGACCTACTGCATGACTGACCATAACATTGTGTAGCAAATACGAACCTGCTGTTGGGCCAACCGTCAATGTGTAAGCAAGAGACCGCAGAATTAATACTTGTTATCTGACTATCCAATTTGCACAAATCTTTATTGCTCGAAGCTTTTTATGTGTTGATTATTATTAATACATCTTCACAGCTTGTAGCATCTTTATATGTCAAATGTGTATATGTTTAAACATTATTGTTCCTAACGGCCGCCCCTAACAGCCACCACGTGTTTTGCTCAAGCAATCTTTTTCAAGACCAATATGTTAAGCATTATTAAAATCAACAAACGTGAAAATAACAGATTATAATGGTAAAATGTTGGCTCAACAAAGAACATCATAAATTAGTATTAAGAAAACCAGTTAACAATTGTTTCTAGCATTTCAAAAACACTCCCTGCATTGACATCTATGACCAAGACGAAGTAAGAGAGCCAGAAAAAGCATTTTTAGATTAGGGACTTGTGAGGAATTGCTTTGTGGCAATGGTGCAAGAGTGAAAAGTCCTGTCTTTTTAAAATGTGTATGAATACAAAAATGGATGCAGGTAGTTCCATCTCCATCTGTTGATCATACCCCCTTCCATCAGCCTATCTTTTTTATCCTTTTTGAGGGCCCGTAACAACCTACTCCAGAGAAGGCCGCACAGCACAGCTGCTGTCCTGGGCTTAGAGGTCAATGGAACATACCCGGGTGGGCTCACACCAGGGTGCTGCATCTCCAAAGGGATTTGTTCTTAGCAAGATGGGAAGGGGGAAGGGAGAGGGGCTAGAATAGTCAGGAGGGCTCTTGACCCTGTAAGGAGACTTCCACTATCTCTGTCTCTCTTTCCTTTTCTTGTCCTCTCCACTTATTCTGAAGCAAAGCACTTTAGGGGTGACAACAGAAGGGCAAGTCCACACCATCCAATAGCAGGGATTAGGCTACTAAGACAATCAAGCTTTAGACCAGTCACCTGAGGAAATGTTCCCCGACAAGAAGGTATCTTCCAACCCTTCAGCAGATTCTCACAGATCCTCTTGGATCTTCTAAAAGATTTGCAGATGCGCTCAGGACGAACTCTCTGGATTTCCTTATGGAGAAGATGTACTTTACAAAACCCTCAGCCTGAGGTGAAGAAGGAGCGTGCAAGGCAGAAGGAAGATCTGTTTCATATCCACTCCCAAGGCACATCGCGAGTGAGCTTTACTGTGGACCAGGACCTATCACTCTATACTGGGATCTACTGAGCTTGTAGAGCAGACCTTGAACAGAACTATCCTGTCCTCGAGCCCCTCACGGCAGCCGGAGGGCCAGACCAGCCAATGCTCCCTGCTCTACTGCACCAAAACGGTTGCTCCATGTTCATCGCACCTTGAGTGAGAGAGAGGATGCTGATGCTAGTTTTTGCATTCCTCTACTAATTCAAACTATTGGTTCCAGTTCCAACCAGCCGATGGGGCATCATCCCCTAGTTAAGCCTGTCACCTGCACGGCCCAAATTGACTGCTCAATGCCGGGATTAAATACAAAGCACTGGTGTGTCACACACTGATACTGACAAGGTGTTACAACCATGGCTCGACCAAGCTAGCCCTAATCGAACTGCACATCGATGCCCCCAAGGTCAGTCACCAAGTTTACAACCGTCACCCGCCAACTGGATCTGTTGGAGTATCACTCAAAAATCCCTCTCAGCGGCTAATGCTCAGCTCAGCCTGGCCCAACTGCAAAACAATCCACAGACTACTCCGATGTGAATTTGACCATACTTGATGCCTGCTTGCTGCTTGGGCCTACACCATCCAAAGTGCCCAAACTTATCTTGATCTGGGCACGTCCACATTTGACACTGGTTCTGTCTCCGACAACCCAGCAAGAATTGAATTCAGGCACTATTGACCCTGAACTGGCCCCCTCTGTCCAATTGGGCCCTAGAGATTGGTTAGGTCACCATCACACATTTTCAAAAACGACAAATCCTTTCTGCAGCTAGTAACTTACATTCCAACCCTGAAACTTTGCTCAGAGTGCTTCTTTCTCCAGGCTGTCACATCTGCTCTGTTCTTCCTTTGGGATGGGTTTTTGTGCAGTGTTTTCATTTGTTATATGTACAGATGGTGTGTTTGATTAAAGTATATATATTAATATAACCTTGAATGGATATATTTTGGAATGTGATACTGTGGTGATTTGGTCTCTACTGGTTCACCTTCACATCACTCTTAAGAGCATAGCCTTCCCTCGTCCCACGTTACTTGAAAAGGTCAAGGAGGTTTATATCTTAACTGTTCCTGTTTTAACTCTATGATTGCATTGGGTTTTGGATTGTAGAAATGTGAGGGTTGATTGGGCCATTTTACCCCTACTCATCCTTGTACTCTTGCAGAGCAGAATCCAATTAGTCATAGGGATACAATAACATGCATCAGGTATGCAATTAACAGATTAAAAGTAATAGAATGTGTTCATTCATTGAACATGGGAGGCAAACAACATAGATACATTCTGTGAATGCCAATTATAAGCAAATATTCTTTGACTAACAATAGTACCCGGCGAGAGACAATCAGATTGTTACATGCAAAGATCGAGAGAGTATTCAACCACGCCGTCCGACCGACAGCTCTATTTAAATCCTCTGTCTGCCTTTTCCCCGTGAATGTATTTATGTCTACATAACATGTAAGAACATACCGTCTTTGAAAGAGATGTCATGTGCCAAGTAGAACCACCTCCTTTTAACAAACCAATTCACTAAAATGTTCTTGAAAACATGTGATCTGCCTGCACTCTTACAAGGCAGAAAACAGATGAAATATGTTACATTTCTACTCACTGTTTTCTTGTTCTGAAATTGAACAATGGGGCTACTTGGAGCAACGTGGCTCTCTACATACCACATTTTCAACTTGTCACGTATCCACTGCAAAACAAATCTAATTCTTAATGTTTATTTTCTTGTATTTCGAATTAACATTGTACAGCCTGTGTTTGCCATCACATTCAGATGACCACATTGTACCAAAGTTTGCACCAAAAACAATGGACTGAGCTTCATTAAATATTAGTACGGGAACATCTTTATGGTCAGGGGTTAATAATTGTTAGTCTTTATGCTCCATTGCAAACTTAGTCCTCAGTTACTGTGGTGTAGAGCAAAATTATGACTCCAACTGTTATGCAGTGCCAAATTCACCCCCACCTCTTTTTGCAGTCATGTGCTTTTATGTACTCACAATACTGACATACACTATATTCATTCCAGAGTCTCACACGTTTGTCTCACACTCTTGTTGACAAGTGGGGTCAGTTTTCATTTTCTTTGAAATTCAGAGCCTTAGTTACATTTCAGAGCCTCTTCTCCTACAGCAAAAACTATTGACGAAATTGAATCAGTGGGCTCACTCACGGGCACAATAGGGGTGGTGGGATTGTTCCTCAATGTGCTGGTGATGAAATTACAGTGTTTCTAGTGCAATTCTGATTTAACTGCTGGTGGGGACCATCCCCTGGCCCCCTTCCAAGCTGGCCATGTTGGGGAGCAACAGATTGAAAAATATGGTGCTGGTCCACTTGCAGGATTTTCTCTGGCACCTTAAACCACTTATCCAGAGTATCACTGGTGGAATCCTGAAAAGCACCCCTTGGTGGATGCTCACAGGTAGGCGTGTGGCATGACCTGAGAAGCACAGTTGACTTTGGTAGTGCGCTCATCCGCACACACTGCAGCAGGCTGTTTAGTTAGCTGATCCAGGGGTCCATATGATAAAGTTCTGGCCTTTTTCCTTCCTTTCTCTTTGTACTTTCTGCATGCCACCCTAATAAAGGGTGATGGCGCATTAAGCTCAGGTTCAACTACTATTGCCTACAGCACCACCTTTTTTGTTGCAGGAGCAGGCGTTGTGCTCCTTTTGGGTGATAATCCAGTAATGAGCATAACATGGAGTGTGCAAGAGGGTTTGCTACAAATGCTGTCTCCTACCTCAGATGAATATAGGCTTACACAACGTGTATCTAGATCCAGAGAACACCTCCCACTCTCACTGTTCCTTAAGATTAGATCCACCACCTGTGCCAGTATGTGTTTCATATTTGTCTGCACTTGTACCAAAGAGGAGAAAAGTCCAAGAATTGCATCAGTAGTCACTGCTATGAAATTTAAGGTGGCATTCTCTGATAAGTTGGCACCGTCACGATGCTGATCCGAGCTAGCATCAGAGGTCAAGGCAATACGAGCAAGATCCGGAGAAATAGAGTGGTTAGTACATATGATGTCATCTTCTCCTGCTATGCACCCAGAGCAGGGTTCGGGCAGTGTGACCACCTGTGCCTCATGCTGTCGATTTAGGCAAAGGTTTAATAAAGGATTGTCATTACCAAAGGCTACAGCAATGGAGGGCGAACTAGCAGCTGAAGGGAAGGATGTTTGCCTCACCCCATCGAATTGCCCACGGCTGACGTGGGCCAATAGCCTGTAATCTTAGGCTGTTGCAGCACTTTTTTGGCTCGATTAAGCATGGGTGCTGACATGTTTAACCAGCGGCAATCCCTGTGCCGGATATCTGGGAGAGTGGCTTTGTAGGGCCTAGGGGCTGGGAAGCGGTTGCTTTGAAGGTTTTCCTTTTGCTCGGGATGTCCCAATAGTCATGACGATATTAGGCAATGTCACAAACAAGGAGAAATACACTACTGAAATGCTTAGCGGCAGCTCTGAAATACTCACAAACTCCGATATTCTTCGCAGCCTCACTCCACCTCCTGATGCCAACTGCACTTTGTTAGTGCTTGTAAGAGGATTCAATTCAACACTACAGCTAACTCAATGCCTAGTCTGGGATACTGAATGGAAACCCTTATTGATATATCTTTATGTCCAGTTCATGAGTTCTGGATGACTACCCCTATATAACCCCCCTTTCTTAGAATCCCCCTGACCCCACTGAGCCAAGAAGTAGTTCTGTTTTGCAAGTTTAAAAGGTTTATTTGAGAAATAAGACAAAATATAGATACCACGCTTTTATAATAAATTAATAATCGATATCGCCCTTATAAATATAATGTTAATCAACATTGGGTAATCTGACACTAGCACACTTCTTTATAATCAATGAGGAGTTAGTATAGGATGGATCAAGTAGCAAAAATACTTTTATGATTTCAAGGGAAAAGCAATGAGGAATAAAATGCAGTACAGAAATACTTGAGATGATTTTAGCAAAAGATAATATAATCACTTTTTCTCTGGCAATTCACTCCCCTCCCCTATGCAATGTAAGACATGGAAGTAGATGGAAAGAGGAGCACACAGTTCTCAGGAATGCAATCAAATACAATACGAAATTCAGTTCCCCCCCCAGCAAGCTTAGAGAAAACCGGTATGAGTTTTAAAACACAGGCCCAAGTGCTTTCAATGTGGTGGCAATGAAGTGAGAAATATGCTGAAAATGTTTTTGATTCCCTTTAGGAGGTTCAGGGTGAGTGAGAGATACTTGGGATGAGTTCAGGCTCACTTTAGCAATGATTCAAATTTTTAGCAAGGAAAGAAACGACTGCTGATGGTTACACGTGGCTGGATTTTTAACCAAATCGCAAATCGCGGTAAGATTCGGGAGTGCGTGAATCGTGATTACGGAAAAAGGATAAGGAAGTCAGTTCTACGTTCGATGGAAAGCTGAGATCCTAAGCTTTCATAGGAAAGTTGAACCAAGTTCCTAGGACAAACGGTTCCCGAGATTTGAACGATTTTGTAAAGGTAGTTTTTTCGGATTTAAAGTAAACTCAAAATGACAGGTGACAGCTTGCAACTTCAGAATTGACAGGTGACAGTTGTGCAGCTTTACAAATGACAGATGACACGATTTCTAGGAGGCTGTTCTACTTAGGTTAAAATAGTTTGGATTAGATTATTTTAACTAAGAGATTGGTTCTGCACACTTCTGCTAGGTACTCACAATATAAATTTGAAATAGGCCTCGCCACGGATCTGGTCAGGTTTTGGACTGGACTCCGGTTCTGGTCTCGGCACTTCACGGTGATCTGGGTCAGCTCTCTGGTTCTGCTCACAGCGGTCTGGGTCAATCTGGATCTCTGGTCTGGTCTGTCCGGATACAGCGGTCTCTGCACGGCTCCTGGATCTCTGCACTGGTCCTGGCAAAAGTTCTTGGCAAGGGATTCAAGCAGCTCGCCCGGCTGTGAGTAGCTTGCAATGATTTGAGGCCTGCTGCAGAGAACTCAGCTTGTGGTTTTAGGCCTCTGATTTAGGTTCTAAAGTATAAGTTCTAAGCTCTGGAGTATGTAGCTGGAGTCAGTCTGGAACTGGTATCTTCTGGATGTTGTGTGGTCCGGCAAAACGCTCCGCAGCAACTGGATTTGAATGTCTCTACCTGTCCCAGCAGTCTCTTTTTATGTGTTTTGAAAATGGGTGTGTGCCTGGGCCTAGCTAAGCCTGCCCCTCTCTACTTGTCATTGGCCCAATTCTCCCCTCTCCCATTATTGGGGGAAGGAAATGTGAGTCAGAGTGATGCTGTAGCTTTTATGGGTCAGAGGATCCTCCCCTGGTCAGTTTGCCCACATATCTATATTTGATTCAAATACATCCTTCCCAGATATACAATTTGTTGAAATTACAGGTGCACATTATATATTCCTTATGGTCCATGCTTGTCCGCCTCTGATCTTCCTGGGGGCTTGCATTCAAAAATGACAACATTTTGCGCTTTTTAACTGGTTTTGCAATATTGGATATTTACCCAAATGTACACACATGTGCGCAAGGAATATGGACATTAATTGATGAAGTGTCAGATTTTTAACATGCAGACATTTGGAGTGAGACCCTATTTTCCGCTAGCAACCCCCCAGATCATACCACAGGGTCCTAAAACCTCTTAAAATGTGGGCAGGAAAATCACAAGAATTATGGTATCATTTAGATAATTTTGACAAGTCCGCACCATGAGTTATACATCTTTCTTAAAATCATATTCTGGCCAACAGGGGTGTGTCTTCCCAGGTCACATGGTGGAGAAACCAGTCTATCCACTTTCTTTAAGCTCAGCCTGTCCTCAGAGGGGGCTGCCCCTCCCCGTTTCTGCCAAGAGGAAGCCACTTTACGACCCCCCCCCCCCAATAAGCCATCTGCCTGAGTCAAGGAAGGGCTTTGTTCAAAAGGAAGCCATTTACGACCCCCCCAATAAACCATCTGCCTGGGCCCTTTGTTTAGTTTCCTGCAGTCCCCAGGTAATTCAATCAGAGAGTGTGGGACCTCCTTTTGGCAGGGGCAACAGAATGCAGCCAGGCCTGGGAACCTGCGGATCAAGTTTCAACTCCTGTGGGGGTAGATGTCAGGCAGAATTGGAATCTCTTTAAGCCCATTTTTAGCTACATGTCATTTTGGGTTCCCAGTTTAAATCAAACTTACATTTTTTACACATGCAGCTAGAATGCTGATTCTAAGTTCACAACTATGACATTTCAACAGTGACAAACTATGTGACACTCAAAAGTAGGTCACTCATTTATTCTAAACATTTCGATTTTAGTGTCTTTCAGTTCAGTTTAGCACTCAGCCAGTCTTGTTATCAACATTATTTTGGGCTCTTCATCTTCCCAGATTTTGTAGGCACACAAAACTTCATTCTGCCAGATGTCTGCTGGTGTTCAGTGAGATTTTTGGATGTGTTGCAATGTTTGAAAATAGGCATTTTGAGCTGGCATTCAGAGAAACCAAAGGTAATTTTAAAGCGTTTTTTTTTTCTAGCAGGCGCTGCTGTTTTACCTTTGGCACCCATTCCACTCATGGCACCCTGGCCCATCATGCTCGCACTGGTGGATGGCAAGTTAGGCAACCATTTTGGTGTGCGCACAAACTGCATGGTTCTCCTGGATTCTGGCGCACATGTGGGCTTTTTGGCCATCTTGGATTTTCTAAGCCCACAGCACCAAATGTTGCAGCATGATAGCTCAAACGTGGGTCAGGACACCCAACATGCTTTACTGGCTTTGGTTTCTTCTTACTGACAGATTTCATCCATAAGCAGTGGTTATTGGATACCGAGGCTTGTGCTTCATTGCTCCATCTACTCGGGTTGAGTGTGTAGTCATGCGTTGGATTTCTTCATGGTCTATGTGGACTTGGTCTGCGTGAACCAATGACAATGTCCCAAGGCAAATAGATGTGATCGCAGTGGAGTAACTTTGCTGAAAATGTTGGGGGGGACATGACATCTGAAGAAAAGATGCCCCAGCAAACTGACATGCTTAAGGTATCTTCATTAAAGAGAAGAGCTAATGTTTACCATGTCCGTAAGACAATTCATTACGTTAAATTGCAATCTACCTATGTGTCTCTACTCAGAACCTCTCCTGGTTTCTCCTTCCTAGATACCATCTCTCACTCTCTTTTGCCCACTCACCCTCCCTGTCAGTCTTTTCCCCTCTGTTCCACTTAGGCTACCCAGATCTACCCATCCGCTGTCTCTCCCTGCCGCCTCTATAGGTGCCTCTTATTCTTTCTCGTTTTATCTCTGGTACTGTCTGTAGCTACCACCTTGTAAACCTGCAACTTTTTGCCTGTATTGTCTGTAACTACAATTATTTAAACTTGTATCCTTGCAATACGCCCAGATTCCTTAGGGTTTGGCACGCAATATAAATCAATAAACAAACAAACAAACATGCTGTTCAGGTCAAAGGACGAAGCCAGCCAATGCCATGTGTCTGTGCGTTTACTTGTTATTTATGCATGTGTTGCGGCAGGTTGCATTGCCATAGTGATCGATTTCTTTCACTGTGGGAGTGGCGTCAGTGTTATATACAGCGAAGCCCCTAGGCTTCCTTCCCGATTGCTGAATAAGTGGCCTTCCTTGCTTGGCTAAGTAAATAGAACTCAAATCGGCTCCTCTGCAAAGTATGTTCTTTTGATGCTGTTTCTGAGCCTGCCAAGAACAGACCCACTCCAAATGGAGAGCAGTGGGAGCTGTTCCATATTTACAAGTGTCCAAGGGCCACGTTTCAAGTACAAGCTGGGCTACTTTCAGCGTCCCTTTTAAAGTAGAACGTAAATCAAAATGCATCCACATCGCCAGCATCTTCGCTCCTGTAATGGTGCTTCATCACAGGGCTGGTGCAAGACTGTTTGCTGCCCCTGGAGAGGTGCCTTGTTGACGCCCTTACTTACATTTAGGCCACATTTGATGTTTTAAGGAATAACATAGTGCTTCACAGAAGCCCACACCTGATGGTACACTAGTCAGCTGCCTGACTTGAAGCGTCTTGTGAATTGCATGAATGTTGAACAACTTGGACAGTGTAGGATTTTGCTGTGCACTGCATGCAATGGGACATAGGCAATCTCTTTAACTTCAGTTGTTAAGAACACTAACGATACCATTATAAGCCACCAAACATTGTGCCAACGTCCATATGTTCCATTTTCTTTTTTTTTTGTAATGGGGTATGCTCCAGCCACATTTATTTAAGTATTTATTTACTTTTTGCATTTGTAAAGCGCCCTCAAGTCTCAGGTATCTAGGCACTGTTGCATACATGTTACAGTCATTGCTTAAGGTTACGGTTAGGGTTACGGTTGCAGTACATCAAATAGTTTAAGGTTATGGTTACAGTACATAATACTGCTAAGGTTACGGATACAGTACATCACATACCTTAAACTTACGGTTCCTGTTGCAGTACATCACATTGCGTAACGTAACGGATAGGGTTGCGGATGCAGGACATCATATTGCTATGGTTACGGCACATCACTCCATCCCTGAAAAAGGAGTTAGTATCCAAATTACTTATTTGAACCACCCCTACGTCCGCCTTCATCGTGGGAACCACCTGCCAAAGTCCAAATAAAATGTTGAGAGATGCTGCCTCCCTTGCACATTACTCCTAACCTATGTATCCATAACTACAGCTGTCATCCCTTTGGTCAGACAAGAAAAACTACAAAAGGATAGCTAAAGAAATATCGCAACCCTGTAATGGGAACCTCAATGACCTTTCGTTGCCACTCAATGGAACTGATACACAACCCTCCAGATGCCCCCTACCAAGCTACAACTATGTTGCTGGTTTCTGATTGTAACATTTAGATGAATCGTTCGAGCTGTTGCACACAAAATGGTCTCATGGGTCTTCAAAATGTTCCCTCTTCTGTACCAGAAGTTGAATCTGAAATGCATTTCCAGTCGATTTGTCCATTTTATGCCCAAACGAAATATCTTTACCCAATCTTTTTGAAAAACCACGCACGCTCTGCTATGGATGTGTATGTTTTATGTTAAATAACTAACCACAAGGTGGTCACATTTGCAGTTTTTTGTTTTTGAAATAAGGTCCCTTAACTAATACTGTAAATACTTCTGCCAAATACAGATTACATGATGGGGAGGGGAAATACACCCCCCTTTTCAAAAGTCCCTATTTGTCAGAATCGATTTGGTGGCATCTCCATTTCCAGTCAATCTCTTGCTTACCATTGTGTCAGTATATACATGGTGCTATGAGCATCTTTGATAATCGCCGAGCTGGTTTATCACATATTGCACCACAGCTTATTACTATGGACTCAATCAAAAGCCGGGGATACATCTACACAAGATGTAACATAGGGCATATCTGTAGTCTCCATGGTGTTGACTTTTATGGTCCAAAGCATTCATAGATTCCGTGGCCTTTTCTAATTCTGATTTGAAACAGTGTCAACTGTTGTCTTTCCTCAAGCCATGGAGTTTTTTCTTCTAAGAGTATTTCGGAAAAGCAGTTTGAGGTGGCCTCTAGCATCGCTAGTAATTATTATCTGCCAGTAGAATTCCTCTCGTGCTTTTCATAGCCTGGGATGATGATGCTTTGTTTATGTTATGTCGGGAAGGCACCTGCATTCCTTATCCTTAGAAAAAGTAAATTCAACATTACACCCTGTTGGGAAGGAAATGAGCCTTTCCCAGTCCCCTATGTGCAAGTCCCATGGAATGTTCCAGTGTGGAGCGGGCCATGCTAAGAAACCCGGCACAAATAACATATTGCAGGAATTATAGATGCATAGATCTAGTGCACGCATATAAAGAGATGCCATGTTATAGTTATGGTAGACACATTCAGTCCTACATGGCTGCGCGGTAAACGTAGGCCCAGTGAAGAAACCTGAACAGGCCCAAACGCTGAGGTCAGATGAACCAACGCTGGTAATTCTCATAGAAACGTCCCTCTGTTCCTTAACTTTTGTGATTACCTACTATGCCAGAGAGGAATGCTCACTGCAAGGCCATGAGAGAGAGCACCAGTCTCCTTGCAGTGCGCATTCATCACAACCAGAGCAGCAACAGCAGACCTCCAACCTCCACCCAGCCCACCAGGAGTAATGCCCCCCAGCACTGACCCAGTCCAAGAACCACTGCATTGCACGATAGTGGGTGACCTCTGACCACCAGCAATAAAACCAATGGCCTTAAAAGACCTAAACAGACACGACCATTTCAACTTATCCCATGAATACACCCTTTGTAGAGGTACAGGGAGGAATACATTATATCTCAAAACGAGGGTGGAAGCCTTGGGTGCGTAGAGTGCAATATGAACCAAGCAGATACAGTGTGGGTCAGCATGATTGTGCTCCTCCCCCTGTCCCAGTCCCCAAGTTTCCCAGGTGCATGCCATAATGATGCAGTAGTGTTATTGTACAATAGTAACCATGAAACAGCAACGTGTGAAAAGCCTGACCTTCAATCCCTGGAGAGACGAGACCAGCTGACCTCACGTGAGAGGAGACAAGATGACAAGACTGGAGCCATTCATAGCATGGCAGATGGTCTCACCAACCAGCTGTACAAGTTTCGAACATATACAATGATGTCACTGATGACGCTGCGTACCCTTCTAATGTGTTCATGCAGACTCTGGCAGAAGGTTCCAAAGCAGAGTCCTTTGCTTGCACCTTTACTTTTTGTATGATTAAAATGTGTTATCCTTGCAAGCAATCTCTTGGTCTTTTTCCCTAGCGGGTTGTATCCCTTCTGGCGTGAGAGTACAGGGGCGTGCCTTTAACCCCAACAAATGGGATCACACTATAGTATAGCAGTTCTAAAGCCACCAGGTCCTGGGGCATGTGTGTTTTGGGAACTTTTAATAATCATTATAGTATCATACAAAGTACCTTTAAACGTCCAGCTTTGAAAATGGGGTGTAATCTATTTTCTAATGCATTGGAAGATCCATAATAGGCATGAGCGATACATGTCTCCCAGTTCATAGTGGCAATAGGATTATTTTTTTCTTTTTTTTTTCTTTATTTAACTTTTGAGGAACAATTAAATAACAACAAAGTTATATTTCAGGATAACAAACATTTCAAAGCAACAAAATAATGGATAGGCAGATCATTTTTGAATGAAATTTTAACTCATGATCATCATTAACCTTTCTCAAAAGCCTTTCGTATTGTAGGCACTTAGACACAGTATAGTGTCCAGATATTTCTTAGATTCCTGATCTGGCAGCTCGGTATCTGTTTATGTTGCTCTTTAGTAGAAACTACCTCATGTGGTGGGTTCCCCCAAAAGAACAACCCGGCCAGAAGAGGCTGAAATGCTTACTGCCTGACTGGGTTGACTTCTTGGAGACAATTTATATTGAGGACCACCTTGGTGACAAGGTGCATCCAGGTGTGCCCAATGAGTGGACTCCAGTGCACCGGCACACAATTCTGCTCAAACCCCATGAGACTCCCGGGTAAAATGGTATGGCCCTTCTCTTCAAGATGTCGCTGCTATGCAGGGAGGGTGGCTAAGCCTTCTCTCATGTTTGTTTCCTGTGCAGAAGAGGTTACGTCTTGTGCATTGATATTCTATCCTCCATTACCTGATTAGGCTAGGTTAGGGGTCCATCCTAAAGACGTCTTTGATTGATGGAGAAGTAAGCTTCCCTGGGGTTCAGCGGGATCCTTTATTTCACTGTTTGCTTTTCTGTACTCAGCAACATAATAAAGCAACTGCTACATCATGCTGTGCTGTGTGCTTTATAAATCCAGCACGGGTTGGGCGGTAACCCTTAAATGTGGCGGTAACGCTATAACCGCTGCATTTAAGGATCCGCTAAATCATGGGTTTGGCAGTATTTACCCCCAGCTCTGAACCCTCCAAATCCTGATGACATGGCAGAAAATGAGGACACACCCCTTTCGTTCATGTACCCTTTTTATTGAGGACACAGTGCCCTGTTATACTCTAAGTGGTCCTCATGTATTACCCGCAATTTGCCTTACGTTCCTCAGCTCGCTTTACAATTCATAGATTAACCTTGAAAATGGCAGCAGTGAGCGGAATGAATCCTAGTAACACAACATACTGTATGCACTTCTTTGTGGTCGAGACTATTTCAGGAAAAACACCTCTTGACTACAGAAATGCCTTCAAAAGCTAAATAAAGCAGTCTCCTACTGTCACCCAACCCTGTAATTCTCCATTGTGTTATTTCCTCTTTTCCCAGCAGTCTTCTCTGCACAGAGCCATGCAGCTCGGTGTAAACAGGAGTAGAACAAAAGAACAGGTGTTCACCTCCTCCAGGACAGCCTGGCAGATGGATGGCATGATCAGCCAGCACCTAGCAGAGGAATAAAACAAGACGTGCTGCAAAGTGGCAAATTACATTTTCAAAACAGGGCAATTATCTCTTATCAGCTCCAGCCACTGGCAGAGAGCCAGATGGTCCCTTATAATAACCTGAAAGGGGAAGCCTAGAATATTTATGATCTCTGTTTTCATTTTCTGAACCCAAACATACATATTTTTTTTGTATTGTCAAAGCTTTATTTTCAAATGCAATATGTACATGTGCAAGATGTACATAATCTTTGGAGAGTGTGGGGATTAGACATGTCCATTCAGTACAGGTAGTTATTGAAAGTCTGGTGTCATCACCTTGCTGTCAATTGACAGGATCACATTCTGTCAAGGATCTGTCTCCGTAGGAAAGCCTACAGGAGAGTCACCATACAACTGACTCTCTCAGCAGCTGCCACCAATCCCCTTCCCACTAGGAGCAGCAGTGGTAGGTCCATTCTGGCTCCAAATGCCAGGGGCAACACCAGAGGTAGAGTGTGAGGGGGAAAGGCAGTCAAACACTCCCACTGGCCATTGACAGGATCGGTGTCCTGGGAACATCCTCTACTTACGTAGGGGCAATGCTGCAGGGCCTCACATAGCGAGACAGGGTAACCAGTGCCCCATGTCTGGCTAGGCAGGGGAGAGGGGGAGCAGAAGCCCAACAAATGGGCCAGCACTTCCCCCTCTCCTCCATAATACTACAAAGGCGAGCACAGTCACTGCACCAGGAAACACAGAGGGAGGGGCAGGGTGTTAATCAACACCCTGCCCCACCCACACAGGGATGCGAAACATCAGGGCTTGAAGTGGGCGGGGGAGCTAGGCTCAGGCACCATCAGGTGCAATTAGCTGTCAGCAGATGCTGGCCGGGGGCTGGCACCACAGCCCCACCACACAGAATGACCCAAGGGACAGTCCTTGGGTCCTATATAATGGCTGCTGCAGCCAAAGTCAAATCAGTTTGTGGACCCTGCACGGGGACCCAAACCGAAGAGTACTCTGTTCACTCAGAGTCTCTTCTTCTTTTTCCCAGAACCCTCCCACCCTAAGAAAAAGGATGAGAAGAAGGAGAAAGAAGACAGGTCACCGTACGGTGACCACACTGTTGTGGGACAAGAATGGTGGCACGGGCCAGAGGGGGTAACCTCGGGACCCGATGCCCAAAAATACTACATAATATGGTTACTGTAATTATGATTATGTTTTGTTATGACCATAACTGTGCAATAAAATCCCACGGCCTTTTATTGCCAACACCTACCCAATGTCTTGCGTACTACCTGGGGGGCAGGGAATAAGCATGGAGACCGGGCTCAATGTCACCCAGGACATGTTACCTTCCTGAAGGCATATGGGTCCACTGGTTATGCCCAGGCACTTGCCAGATGGCTTCAGAGTCATGGACAGAGTTGTCTTCCCACCGGCGAAGACTGCCTTGTCGGTTCTGAAGGTGTGGATCAGAACCATTGCTTGCATGAATGGAATTCATCAAAGCTGCTGCTGGAATTTCAATTACTTTCAATGTTTCAGCTTTTGATATTTCGAGCTGTAATTGTTGGAAAGTTGTTGGAAAAAGGGCTGCCCAGGAGGCAGCAATACAGGGTGAATGGTTCGGGACTTAAGTTGCCATGTCTGTCAAACGATCTACGTTTGCGTGAAAAGAATTGATGCGTGGTTGCTAACACGTTAATGGGCTCTGCATAGTTAAGCCACATCTCGACCACAGCCCTCCCTGTGCGTTCGTTATATGGTGAACTAAAGGTGTTGCACAACCAAAGACAAACGCTGAACATTTTGAGAACCGCACATTTTGATCACACATTGAATAACAAGCGGGATGCCTGCTTCAAACATTGAAAAAAGCAGGTTTCACGTGCGGATAAGGCAACCCACAAGAGAGTATATTGGGACCTCAATGCGTGGTCTGAAAACATTAAACACAACTGTCCCTTAGCAATTTTGAACAGTCCATCAAGTCCAGGTTTTTATTTTCTTTGCATTCTGGTTACTATAGTGATGCACTTCTAGTGTATAGTGTACAAATACAAGAATTAAAATAAATACAAAATAAGGCAGGATGGAGTAACCACTCTTTTGCTGCGACTGAATATGTCCCTGATTCACAAACACCACATGGCTGACTTAAATCGTAGTTGGAAAGTACAACTACTTTCCAACACGTGTCTGGTATTTGCTTTTTAGACAACAGAGAGTTTGCTTTGCTGATTTGGAGCCTTACTGTACAGGAACAGCAGAGCTACAACTCTCAGAATGCAAACACCTGCCAGTGTTGGACGAAGACACTGTTCGAATGTGGTCCCCTCTTTGTAGATCTTTCAGGCTGCTCACTGCAAAGGATGCACGCCTGGCAACTAAGCAGACATCACCCTTGACATCAACTACCAGGAGGCCCCAAATTTTATAGGGAACATTACATGTTAATATCAGAGCAATGAAATGAAAATAAAACCTGGACTTCCAGAACGTCTCAAATTTAAAATACAACAACACTGGAGCGCTGTTTGATGTTACCGTCGCCATGTATGTTACTGTGTGGGCAGTGGCATGTATCACACCACACCGATCAATCTCTAAATTCAATGTGAATGTGGTATTTTGATCAAGTAATTCAACTTCTCAGTATGTTCCCCATGTTAAATCATTTCAGTTGAATGATTTTGGCATACACACAATTGTTTCTCTTCATTACATAGGATAGTGGTCTGTAGCCTGTTGCTCTCCAGATGTTTTGGACTACACCTCCCATCAGCCACAGGTTGCAAACCCCTGGCATAAGATAAGATACTGTGAAGTATGACGGGGATACATTTTTAACCCAAGTACTTTGCAAGATTGCCTTCCACAAAATATGAGGGGAGTATGGGGAGTCTGGGTGCTCCCCCGTACATAAATGCAGTGACAGTGCAAGGGAAAAAAAGAAATTCAACATTTTCGTGTTAGGTATTTTAAATTCGCAGTATTCAAATAGATTGCTGGCAATGGTTATTTCCTGGTACTTACCTTAAACACATATTGTACTACAGCATTATCTAGGTCAGTGTAAAGTGAGGAGAGCCCAGAGTGCGCCACTGAGAGCTCCTGGTCAAAGGCATGAAAGGATGCATGTGACTATGAATGAAATACATCTTGTACATGTAGGGGCAATACAATGGAGGCTATGAAGTCCCAGCAGTCATACTAAGCTATAGTTTGTTCAGCTTACTAGTACAGAGCAATCTGTTAGTTCCCAACTCGCTGCGCTCAGAATCACAACTCCAGTATCACTAAATTAAGCCGCTGCTAAGTGGAAGGCTGAGACTGGTTCCGGGTCAGGGATATTTTAATATGTTTGTGATGGCCGATTTTGAACCTCTGCGTTTAAAAAAAAAAGAATTTGTATAGTCGAATCTCTATGCCTAGCTTGAGGTCTCTCAGTCTGCGTTTACCACAGTGCCAGTACTCTGTAACGTCTAGGTAACCACAGGTGCGCCCTCACAGTTGGCATTGTGAAGACAGTCAACACCTCTATTTGCATTCCTGGAGGCATCGCGCCCCCTTCCTGTGTGTTGGCATTCCCACAGGTGGTCCGGTTGTATGGAGGCTTTGCTGCAAAGGAACTCATAGTATTGCTTCCGGGTTTAAGACGTTTAATTGATTGGTGCCTCGGGTTTATGGCCACCACATTTGTGATGTATTTTCAATATGGACAGTGGCTGCTTCCAAACTATTTAACTCTTTTTAGGACACAATTTAGAAACATAATTTTTTGCAAATTTGGCGATAAGAATTTCCTTTTGCCATATTGTAGGAACACATCAATGGGCCATTTGGGTGACAACCCAACATCTTACTAACTATATATTATGAACACCATTTGAAAAGTGTACCCCAAAATCTACGTGGGAAGTCCTTCCACTCTGCAATCCGACACGACCCTGCTCCCCAGAAGCCAAGTGAACGAGCCGTAAATATTAATGTACCACAAGTCAGGATTGGAGCCAGGAGGCCTAAAGGTTATGGTGCAAATATGTGGAATAATAATGCCTGTAATTAGCTTGAGTTTGCAAGCACCAGCCCAGTAAAGGTCGAGATAATTAGCGCGAGCGCTAAAGACACGACATAAAGTCAAGTTCGCGGAAAAGAGCGATGGGTACAACTCTGAACAAGTTTAAGGACTGCACATGTTAAAACATGTATTTCACGGAGCTGCTTAAAAATGTAACACGCATTTTCTCTAAATCACCTTAATGTGAACATTAATGAAATAGAAGAAGAGACACGCAATGGCTCTGTAATATCACCAATGATTGTAAATGGACAATTACAGCTTAGGTCATTGTTACTTTTCATGAAATCAGTTCTAGCTGCATAGTAAACATGCTAGCCCACGAGTAAAACATAGCGTTAAAAATTGATTTAATAACATTGGTAGACGAACCTACATTTCCAAATGTCTTCATGATATTTCTCTATTTATTACAACGTCATATATGTGTCTATACGGACTATGTATAAGTGAATGAATAAACATTTATTTTTATAACAATTGTTATTAAAAAACATAAAGGCCATATTACAGAAACGTTGCACCAGTGCAAATGCAATTAGCACTGGGTAAAAAGTGTCATTTTGCAAACAACATATTGTTTGAATGTATTACCCCAGGAAAACTGAATAGCATTCAGACAAACATTGCCATGCTCCAAAAATCAATTGAAAGACTATGGGCCTCATTACGAGCTTGCCCGTATCATTGTATCTGGAGAGGCAAACTCCGAGTTGTGCTCATGGGTGCCTTTCCTTCCGCTAGGTCTGACCTGGCAGAATGAAAGGCACCCGCGAGCACAGCATGCCCGTTATGAACGGTGCTGGTGCTACAGGCACCCCCATTCCCATTGAGCCAAGTGAGGCTCAAAGGGAATGGGGATCACCTGATTCCGGCACCCGTGAAAGGGCAAATACCGGGTCCGGCAGGGCCAGAATACCCCAGTAATTGCCCATTCGCAGATGCCAGACTTTCTTGCAAGTTTGGAGGTAGCTTTGCCAGTTTTACAGGCAAGACTACCTCCGACCTTGTAATGAGACCCATATGTTTTGCAATATGGTCATGTTTGCCGAGCTATCTATTTCATTCCTAGAGCACAAATTCACTTTGGCCTTCATTCCAGTTCTATCGCTAATGATAAAAACAACAGAATTTTCAAAATACGTACTGTTGGGGGTGTGTGGCCGGCTGCCTGCAAGATGGCTGCTTGAGCTCTCCATCCCACGTTGGAATTCCCTAATCTTCTAATGTCATGCACCCACAGCATTCCATACACCCTTTCACTTAGTTGTGGTGATTCCGGATGGCGCTGTGATCTTGTTGGATGCTGCGGTGGGGGTTTGGTTGCACCCAATGTGTCCTAGGAACATTCTCCCCGTGGCAGCAAGGGCGAAGAGCAACCCAGGAGTTTGATCTGTGGTGGAGGGCAGAGCAGTCAGACTGCCATTGCAACCGCAGTGCCTCCCTTGTGACAAGTGGGTTGTGCTAGTGCATTGCTGTGCATGACTGGTCGGGTGTATCCCTTGGACATGCTAAGTTGCTGTAGGTGTGACATAGCCCGAACTGACCTTGGCGCTGTAGGCCTTGAATAAAGATTCAGGACTTCTCGAGAAATTGGAGACAGGGCCAATATTGTAGTCCTTCCTCAATGCAAGCTTCTAACTCCTGAACCGGGACGGCGACCTAGCCCTTTAAGACGAGGTAGCAATACCTTGAGATGAATGGGGATGCAGAAGTTACTCAAACATCAATAATCGAAATGACTCAGGAAGTTGGCAAAGTTGACAGTTTTATTATCAATTATCTAAAACAGGGAGTACAACGGACATCAACAACGTCTCATAGCATGGTCTCTCAATATATTTCAGAAAAAAAACATGAGTTATATAGTAAAAAACTGTTAACCTACGTATTCACTAACGTCACCCTACGTGGCAAACTACAAAAACCTAGTGGCAAATGTGATAGAAGGAACATCTAGATATACGTTCCATACTAGTCTAAGAAAGTGATAGGCTCCTTAACATCAAGTGGGACAACTAAGCCCTCCTCTCAAACAGGTCTCTTTGAAGGTCACTAAAAACACAAAGTCCGATTGGTCATACAAACTATAGGGCTCTTAATTATGCGGCCCCCTACATTTGTCAGTACTTTTCCACCCACTTCAGCAGCACACAGGTTGGACTTCCAGGTGCTGGTGAGCTGGTCATAACCAAAGCTTACCACTGTAAAGACTAGAGGGGGTGTCAGTACTCTTGCTCTCTATATGGCAGAGGAGAGGCACAGAGGACCCCAGCCAAGATTCTCTATTATTGGTATTGTGGCGAGCAATCAAGACTTAGCTCTCAGGAGGTGATCCGGCTGGTTCTTAAGTACGGTGTAATCCCCAGGCACCCACAAATGAATGTCTCCACACTATGTTAATGAAAACACATCTCTTTATATAAATAAGATTCATGTTATATACACAATCTTGTGTTCCGACAATTCTAAACTGGAAAATATATACAGTCCTAGGTGGTTCCACGATTACTCTGATTCCATTAAAATTCATTAACTGTACTCAGTTCGAATAACATACGAATCAACACAGCATAACAATATCAACCATAGACTTAGGATGAAGACAAGTTAGTTAGACAATTGGCAGAATACTGGCCCGTTACCTAGACACGGTTCTGTATGAGGAGCTCAACACCTGGTCAATCTGTAAATGAAGATGCACTACAAGCCCAGTCCATATATTGGGCCTCATTCCGAGTATGGCGGTAAGGGATAGCGGCCACCGGTAACGAGACCGGTGGTGGTGATCCCTTACCGCCATACTCCGAGTTCCCTTTGCGCCCTCGCCCTTAACGCCTGCTTTGAGCAGGTGTTAAAGTCGAGGGCGCAAAGGGGCCTCCAAGCCAATAACGGTGAACGTAATGAACGGTCACCGTTATTTGCATCTTCCCCATTCCCATTGAGCCCTATGGGGGCTCATTTGGGAATGGGGAAGAGCCTTGGTGAATGGGGAATTACCGCCCCGCCAACCTTGGAATGGGGCGGTAATTCCGCCATCCACCAAGGCGCTGCCGGTCCGGGTACGGCGTGAACCAAGGCGTTAATAGCGCCATTGGTTATCGCCATACTCGGAATGAGGCCCATTGTCTATCAAAGTCTTATCTCCTTCTATAAAAGTTCTACTGCCCCAAAGTACCTGGTTTTGTAGAATTCTTCAGTGAGTCGTCGAGAGGCCCTTCTTGAGCGCACTCCTTTTAAGGCAGGAGCCACGGGTCATCAAGATTTGGTTAGGAAAGAGGTGAACATTGTCGTGGAGGGAGCAGCTTCAATCTTCGCGGTGCCCATGACGAAAGCTCGTGAACGTCCTGTGAAGGAGAGGCATGCAGTGCACCTCGACGACGAGTGTTTGTTGCCTCATTCAAGAACTTGGGCCCAGCAAGGGCGTTGGGTTGTTGGCGTCTGGCATCAGCGAATGGGACGTGACCACGGCTGGCTTCAGTAGCTTCGTTGGCGTCTCTGAGGTCTTCGGGTGGTGTCTCTGAGGTCGGCAGCCTTGACTTTCTCCAGCAGGACGAAAGCGTTCAACGAGGGTGAGCAAGGGAGTCCTTGTATCAAAATGTTCTTAGAAAAAGGGAGCACTGCGGCTCCAGTTGGCGACAGTGGTCGGCGACGGAGGACAACTGTCCGGTTCTTCTCTTCGTTCTCCTCAGTGGTCCACTTTTCCGGTCGGCAGCCTTTCGTAGGTCAGTCTATCAGGATGCTTTGGCAAAGATCAGCTGGTGCACGATGGTCCCTTGTAGCACTTGAAGAGGTATACCCATGATCTACAATCGCAATTGATTGACAGAATCACAGTCTACATCAGCATTCTGGGTCTGCATGACTTGGTCCATGGATATTTAAAACTATTGGGGTGTCATTGATCCATCCTTCGACCCAAAACCATCCACCTATTTTGTCCTCTAGAGAGCTAATCATTTGTGTTGTTAACTTCATATGAAAGAGTATAGTGACCCCACCATTGCAACTACTGGCACCTGACAAATACACTGTTCACCCCCATTGCCCAATAAGCTTTATGCAATCTTTTCAGACAGATGAGTCAATTTAGGGTTATGTGTAAATCACATTTCGTCAAATGTGAAATAATCTTGTGTCTTTTGAGATGAGCCTTTAAGTCTTTCACATTCCAAAAAACATTTTTAACCATTTTAGTATGTGAAAATGCCACCTGGCAAGGGTGCAAAGCCCTGGCTTTTATGATTTCTATTAAATGATATTATGTTGCAGGTAATTCCATCTCTGAAAGGATAATTTGCTGATCAAATTCCTCTTTCATAAGCTTCATTCCAAAAGCATAGTGTGCATCTATGTCCTGCTGCATCAGTTTCCTGATCTGCAGTGCCTGCTCTACCGGTGGCACAGAGCAGAGTTACAGATTGCTGTTGCCAACTGACAGATACGTTTGTGGTGCACATGGGCTGCACTTAAGACATGCACCCTTGTACCAAATCTACAATGATCATAAGTATCCCATGATGGTGGCATGATAACCTCTAAAACAAAACTTTACCTAAATGTATGCATAATGTATGCTACTATTTATAATCATGACCTCTACATTCCAATCACTATCGTACATGTTTCAGGACCAATGAGTCTGCTTGACTGTGGAAAGTGATGTGCATTCTGGTTAGCAGGGTGTAGCCCGTGAAATAGCAGGACAGGAATATGGGCGGATTGGCCCCCTTTTCGATCTCTTTGTGATGGCAGGTAACACCCTTCGCCCGAGAGAACCACACAGCAGGCAGTTGTCCTGCACCCAACTCAAAGGAGCACACCCATTGAGAATGAGTAGCCTCACATCAGGGTGCTGCATCTCTAAAGACCTTTGTTCTCAGTGAGAAAGGAAGGGGGAATGATTATGATATGCAAGAGGGCTCTGGTCAATGGAAGGAATCTTCCACCAGTTTGGTTCTCAGTGTCTCTCTCTCTCTCTCTTTCCAGTCCCCTCCACACACTTTGGGTTTGACATCAGAAGGGCAAAGTACACTCTATTCAAGAGCAGGGACTGGACTACTAAAGCAGGCTAGTTTTTAGTACAATCATCTGGGAACTATAGCCTTTTAAAAAAAGGCATCTCCCACCCCTTACTTAGATTCT
The DNA here is from genome assembly GCF_040938575.1 of Ambystoma mexicanum. Classification (NCBI taxonomy): domain Eukaryota; kingdom Metazoa; phylum Chordata; class Amphibia; order Caudata; family Ambystomatidae; genus Ambystoma; species Ambystoma mexicanum. The sequence goes on from NC_090923.1 coordinate 691,943,160, forward strand.
CACAGATCCTCTTGGATCCTTGAACCCTACAGATTCGCTCTGAAGAACTCACTGGACTTCTTTTGGGAAAAATGTACTTCCAAAGCCCTCAGCCCAAGATGAAGATAGAATCACCCAAGGAAGAAAAAAGATTGGTTCCCTACCAACTCCCAGGGAACATCGGGAATGACCTCTTCTGTGGATACAGACCCACCACCCTGCACCAGAATCTCCTGTGCTGGGAAAGCAGGCACTGAATGGAGTCATCTGGTCACTCCATGTTCGCTATACCTGGAACAAGACTGAAGTCGCTGTCGATGGTTATTGCGCTCTCCCCTCACTTCGAACTTGCTTGCACTTTAAACCAGCTCAAAACTGAATTGTGTCCTAGCCAAAGCCTGCCACTTGCTAGGCCTGTAGCAAATGCTCGATGTCAGGACCCAAAATGAATCCCTGGAGAGTCACACACTAGCCTGCACTTCCATGGACCCAAGATCACTACTACCGCTTATAGCAACCGTCTTCACTTCTATTAAACACCTGCTTGCTGCTTGGGCCTACACGATCAAACATGCCTGAACTGATCTTGATCCGCTTGCATCTACGTTTGACACTAGTTCTCACTCTGTCAGCCGAGCAAGAAATGAATCCAGATATTGTTGCCTCTGAAATGCCCTCTCGGTCAACTCGAACCCTAGAGACTGGTTATGGTGCAAGCACTCCAGTTTTCACCCAAGATATATTTTTTTGTAGCTAGAGATTTACCTACCACCCAAGAGACTATTCTCAGAGGGCTACTTTCTCCATTCTTGTATCGGATTGTGTTTAGTACAGTATTTTTATTTGTTCGACATGCAGATGGTGTGTTTAATTAAGGTATATATACAATGTATAGAACCTTGAATGGACACTCCCCTTTTTTTGGACTGTGATACTGTGTTTTTTGGGTCACTACTGGTTCACCTTCACACCTCTCTTAGAAGCATAGCCATCCCTCAGCTACCGTTACCACAAAAGGTGAAGGTGGTATGTCTCTTAACTGTCCCTGTTTTTCCTTTGTGATTGCACTGTGTTTTGGTTTGTAGACACCAATTTGTCACAGTTACATTGTCAATCCTAACAGTTATACCCCATAATATACTCCAGTGGATGGGAACCAACTAATTCTATTGACCCCAGATCTGAGGATATCAGATATATAACACAACTTGGCATTTCATATTCCATAATGCACTGTAAACAAATAAAATAGGCGAGCAGAAGAAAAAGATAAAGGGAGAAAGAAGAGAGGTATTGGGAGTGTGATAAAACAGCGATAACCTGTAACCACTAAAGACCATGAAGATTGTCACACAATTGTAGTTTCCCCAAACACATATGGATATATGTGATGAACTCTGGAAAACAACTCTGTACACTTCAGGGGCCAGGATTAGTCCCAGTTGGGATGTAGTACCATGGCGGCAAGAAGACACCAAAAGAACTACCTCGGACCCAATTCCAGTTCTTAAGTCGATATTGTAACATTTGCGGATAACACTATTTATGATTAGTATACAGCTATTTTATAGGTTAATCTTATGTAAATGTGGAGAATCATGTCAGGAACCTTTGCAGCACCTTTCTGAAAATCTTTTTCTGAAATCTGAACCAAGATAATCTAGCATCAACTTCCCAATTCATGTATCTGTTAAGAATGTATTGTTGCTACCTTTGGCCTATTCACGAGGGCTGAGGAGGGGTCGTGTCCATGCGATCTTCCAATGATGCCTCCAGGATCCTCAAAGAATCTAGAAAGGCCAGTTGAGGTAGCGATTGCCATTTTAGCTGAAGCCAAAAGTCTCTAACGTAGACCTCTACAGCAGAGTTCTGAGGGCATTGAAAGAAATTGATTTCTCCTGGACATTGTGGTGTCGATTCATGGAATTAATGTGCGCCGAAAATTCCCGCCCAGTGGTGCCAAAACGTACAAATCGCAGTAAAAGTGCGAAAATCGCAGTAAAAGTGCGAAAATCGCAGAGAAACCAGCGCACATCGATTCATGGAAGGCCGTGCGCGAGAAAAATATCGGATGTGCGCTGAAAAAGTGCGTGGCACACGCCGGCGCACAGGATATCTAACGGCGTGCGCCACGGCGCGGCGCACACAACAAAAGTAGGCGTAACACGGGGCGTAACACTCGGAATGGGGAACAACTCCTCAAAATGTTGGCGTCACGGGGGAAGTACAGGAGGCAAGTGCGCGGAGCGCCCACACGCTCGCCTACAACACGTATTCATGGAATCCAATAGGGCAAACCAGCGCACGGTCAAACCAGCGCACGGTCAAACCAGCGCACAGGCCCAAACACGTCCGCCACAAGAAAGCAGGCAGTCGTGCCCTGCCCCTGAAATAAATGTGCTCCAAAATGTGCGCCAACAAAAAGCACCTATAGACAGCTATGATGAATGTCACATACTGTGGCCCTCTAAGACAAATGATGTGCAAAGGGGTACGCGACAAACACGGATACCCGCTGTGTGAAAAATAGCATGTGCGTGTATTCTGTGCTGCGCGGAAAGTTCCACACGAGATTTGTCTGGGTACGTGTATTCCGGGGTGCGCGGGAAATTCCACACGCGATTTCAGCAGGGTACGTGGATTCCGGGGTGCGCGTGAAATTCCACACGCTAATTCTGCAGGGTATGTGTATTCCGGGGTGCGTGGGAAGTTCCACATGCGATTTCAGCAGGGTACGTGGATTCCGGGGTGCGCGTGAATTGACCGCGTGGATCCTCCCAGGTGTTCCCTCTACACCCTCCACTGCCCCTGCAGGCAGCCCACACCACAGGGGACTACCCTGCACCCCTGCTCATCTCCCGCAGGCAGCCCATCCACCATGGCCATGCCCCCCAGCCAACCCACATGTCACCTTGCACTACTGATCACCAACGCATGTCTCCCAGCACCCGCACCCACCAGCATCCAGGGGCACCCTCCACCAGGCCCCCACACATGTCTCCCACCACCCCCACCCCCAAGCAGTCAGGGGCACCTGCCAGCAGGCCCACACACATGTCTCCCACCACCCCCACCCCCCAGCAGTCAGGGGCACCCTCCACAAGGCCCCCACTTATGTCCCCTACACCCCCACCCCCCAGCAGTCAGGGGCACCCTCCACCAGGCCCCCACTCATGTCCCCCTGCACCCCCACCCACCAGCAGCCAGGGGCACCCTCCACCAGGCCCCCACTCATGTCCCCCTGCACCCCCACCCCCCACCAGTCAGGGGCACCCTCCACCAGGCCCCCACTCATGTCCCCCTGCACCCCCACCCCCCAGCAGCCAGGGGCAACCTCCACCAGGCCCCCACTCATGTCCCCCTGCACCCCCACCCACCAGCATCCAGGGGCACCCTCCACCAGGCCCCCACACATGTCTCCCACCATCCACACCCCCCAGCAGTGAGGGGCACCCTCCACCAGGCCCCCACACATGTCTCCCACCACCCCCACACCCCAGCAGTCAGGGGCACCTGCCAGCAGGCCCACACACATGTCTCCCACCACCCCCACCCCCCAGCAGTCAGGGGCAGCCTCCACCAGGCCCCCACTCATGTTCTACTCATGTCCCCCTGCACCCCCACCCCCCAGCAGCCAGGGGCACCCTCCACCAGGCCCCCACACATGTCCTCCTGCACCCCCCAGCAGTCAGGGGCACCCTCCACCAGGCCCCCACTCATGTCCCCCTGCACCCCCACCCCCCAGCAGTGCAGGGCACCCTCCACCAGGCCCCCACTCATGTCCCCCTGCACTCCCACCCCCCAGCAGTGCAGGGTACCCTCCACCAGGCCCCCACTCATGTCCCCCTGCACTCCCACCCCCCAGCAGTGCAGGGCACCCTCCACCAGGCCCCTGCTCATGTCCCCCTGCACCCCCACCCACCCAGCAGCCAGGGGCATCCTTCACCAGGCCCCCACTCATGTCCACATGCACCGCCACCCCCCAGCACTGTGGTGCACCCTACACCAGGCCCCCACTCATGTCCTATTCATGTCTCCCTGCACCCCCCAGCAGTCAGGGGCACCCTCCACCAGGCCCCCACTCATGTCCCCCTGCACCCCCACCCCCCAGCAGTCAGGGGCACCCTCCACCAGGCCCCTACTCATGTCCCCCTGCACCCCCACCCACCAGCATCCAGGGGCACCCTCCACCAGGCCCCCACACATGTCTCCCACCACCCCCACCCCCCAGCAGTCAGGGGCACCCTCCACCAGGCCCCCACACATGTCACCCACCACCCCCACACCCCAGCAGTCAGGGGCACCTGCCAGCAGGCCCACACACATGTCTCCCACCACCCCCACCCCCCAGCAGTCAGGGGCAGCCTCCACCAGGCCCCCACTCATGTCCTACTCATGTCCCCCTGCACCCCCACCCCCCAGCAGTCAGGAGCACCCTCCACCAGGCCCCCACTCATGTCCCCCTGCACCCCCACCCCCCAGCAGTCCCGGGCACCCTCCACCAGGCCCCCACTCATGTCCCCCTGCACCGCCACCCCCCAGCAGCCAGGGGCACCCTCCACCAGGCCCCCACTCATGTCCCCCTGCACCCCCACCCCCCAGCAGCCAGGGGCACCCTCCACCAGGCCCCGATTCATGTCCACCTGCACCCCCACCACCCAGCATCCAGGGGCACCCTCCACCAGGACCCCACTCATGTCCCCCTGCACTCCCACCCCCCAGCAGTGCAGGGCACCCTCCACCAGGCCCCCACTCATGTCCCCCTGCACTCCCACCCCCCATCAGTGCAGGGCACCCTCCACCAGGCCCCCACTCATGTCCCCCTCCACCCCCACCCACCAGCAGCCAGGGCACCCTCCACCAGGCCCCCACTCATGTCCCCCTGCACCCCCACCCCCAGCACTGTGGTGCACCCTCCACCAGGCCCCCACTCATGTCCAACTCATGTCTCCCAGCACCCCCACCCCCCAGCAGTGCAGGGCACCCTCCACCAGGCCCCCACTCATGTCCCCCTTCAGCCCCACCCCCCAGCAGTGCAGGGCACCCTCCACCAGGCCCCCACTCATGGCCCCTGCACCCCATCCCCCAGAAGCCAGGGGCACCCTCCACCAGGCCCCCACTCATGTCCCCCTGCACCCCCACCCCCCAGCACCCAGGGGCACCTTCCACCAGGCCACCACTCATGTCCCCCTGCACTCCCACCCCCCAGCAGTGCAGGGCACCCTCCACCAGGCCCCCACTCATGTCCCCCTGCACCCCCACCTCCCAGCAGCCAGGGGCACCCTCCACCAGGCCCCCACTCATGTCCAACTCATGTCTCCCAGCACCCCCACCCCCCAGCAGTGTGGGGCACCTTCCAGCAAGCCCCCACACATGTCCCCCAGCCAACACGTCATCACAATCCAGATCCCAGGCTCCTCTGCCCACCCAAATCCCACCCCACGCCACCCCAGTCCAAACACCCAACCAAGCTTTACATCCATTCAAAATGGAAATACCCATTACATGATAGATAACAAACAAGCAGTATGCGCATGAGTACAATTCCGTCAGACCCACACAATGGCAACACATGACTGTGAAAACCCACATTCTGACAGGCATGAAACCAATGAGAGAAGTCCACACATTGAAGTAAGAAACAACAATGTATTACAGTGTAAATGAAGTGAATGAAATCTAAACAAACAATAATGGAAATAAATATCAAAATGCAGCATGTCCACAAAAATAATAAATAACGAAAATGGGACTCCAAAATAACCGTAAAGAAATTGTGTCCAAAGTCACTGTCCAACAAAGCAAATCCAAAGGGAAAGTACAGTGAAAATCCATTGCTCCATGGTGAAAAAAATAATAAAAGATGAATGCCACAAATCCACTGTCAAACTATGTACAAAGAGCAAATCCATGGTCCATGATCCCAACAATGTAAATGAAACCTACAATAAAACCTACCTGACTAATAACTATATACAAAAAAGTGGGGCATAGTCAAAGCGCCCCAAATTAAAAAAAGAAATAAAACCTAACACTAATTAACCATATACAAAGGCGGCGGGCTAGTCCAGCGGCTCACTCTGTGGTGTCCCGGGCCAGGGCATCATCGAACTCCTGTTCGATGTCCCGGAGGCAGTCCTGTTCCATGGCCCCGAGGGTCCGCAGGGATGCCGACATGTCCTCCTCCAACTCCCTGCGGATTCCCTCGAGGCACTCGGCCCGCCTCAGGGCCCTCCGCATGGAGTTCTCCGCCCTGACCATCGTGAGTTGCGCCTCTTCCGCCCGCCGCCGCTCTGCACCTATCTGCTGGCCCAACCGCTGCCACACGGAAGACACTTCCCGTCCTGGGTCCTCCTCCCCTCCGGCCGATGCCTGCCCCTCCGATGTAGATTGCCCCGAGCCATGATGCCTCCCACGTTGACTCCGCTGCTGCCTCCGACGCAACTGCCTCTGCCAGCACGACGGCATCCAGGCTGATGGAATCCACCGACGCCGTCGTGCACGTGCCCTGCCCAATGATGCCGGCACATCCTCCATCTGCTGTGGTCCAGTTGCTGTGGTGTCCACCCCTGCTGGACCACCGACTCCCGACTGTGGCAGGGATGGGATCCCCACCAAGCTGGCTGCGTTGGTCAGGGCAGGTCCACAGGGGGCCCTCGTGGCATCTGGGCCGGAAGAAGGCATGGAGAACGACTGGCGTATAGTCTCCACAGAGGAGGAGAGGGCCACCAGATTGGTCGACACATGTATGAAACCCCTGACCACAGCCGATCCCAACTGGGCCACGTTGGCACGGTGCTCTTCGTGATGACGTGCAAGCTCCTCCCGGGAAGCATGCACGTCATCACAAATGACACCCGTGCGCAACGCGACACCAATCAGGACCTTCTCCATATGGCCACAGGTCCCCTCGTCCACAGGTGGAGGGGAGTCAGATGCCATGGACATCCCCCCTACCTGCATACGGGCATGGGATGGGGCATCCCTGCTGGTGCATGGTGGTGCAGTCACAGTGTCAGGGACAGTGACATACACAGGCCCCTCCACGGCGACCTGTGCTGCCTCCTGCCCCTGCCCCTGGACTGCACCACTTGCACCAGCAGGGATGCCCCCACCAGGCCCCATGTGCACCTCAGTAGCGGCCTCCTCTGTGGAAACCACCAACCTGGATGGCTCCACACCGTCTTCTGCCATTGCAAGCCCCTGTGGGGGCTCACCCACCCCTTCCGCTGCAGCCGTGGGGCATCCCCGCCGCTTTGCTCCACAGCACCGTCTCTGCCCTCTTCTTCACTTGCCGCTGTATAGAGGGAGACATAGAACACAAGCATCAGGGTACTGTACAATGGTCCCCTAGACAGGAAGCAATAGCAGATGAGTGGCACTGTCAAAGATCACTTCCATCATGTCCCTCCACAGCACATGGGTCAGTGCAGGCAAAACACACACAGTAACAGGCATGGCACATGCTATGGACATGTGCATACATGTCCAAGGGACTCTCCAAACATACAATGTTGTTATGGAACTCACATGCATCATGGGTCATGCCTATCACATGCACACACATCAACGTAATTTCATCCATCTGGCCTTGTACACCCCAGACACAGTGGATACAAGGATAACTAGGCTGCATCTGTGAATCTGTACATTGTCACAGACATGTGTCATGCATCCATGGCATTCACAAGTCACAGACACGCAGGTCAGACACACAGACATGGATACCATGCATGTACATGGCATCAGCACCCACCCCTCACCCCCACCCATGTCCAGGAACAGAGACTGGCATGCTCTCATGTGTCCAATCCGCATAGGGCTCCCCATGTTGCATTTAAACACATGCACCAAGCGTGTGGTTCACACATTACTGGTCTCACATGCATGACCATGATGTCCCTGCACACATACATGCGTACATGGCCTATGTCACACATACAGGCAAGCATCAGACAACCAGCACACTGCAACATGCCCTGTCTCACACAGCAATGCTTGCCCACTTACCGCTCGACTCCAGATGGGTCTGCCTCGCAAGGATCTGGGCGTGGAGCGCTGGGTCTACACGTTCCAGGACCCTCAGCTGGATGGTACTCATGCGGCCCCGGCCCCCCTCCACGAGGCGCCGGGCCTTCAAGAGGGTCCTGGACCTCAAGTCCTCCCAGCGCTTCTTGACTTTCTGGATGTTGCGGGTTGCCACCCCATCCGCATTGATGGCAACCACCAAGTCGTCCCAGATCTTGTCCCGTCCTTCCTTGTTGGCGCGTGACGATCCGAAGAGGGCATCATACTGCCCAGGACTTGCTCCACCAGGACACCAACTTCGGTGGCAGTGAAGCTGGTGCCCCTCTGCCTCTCTGGCCAGGGGTTGCCACTGGTGCCAGATGTTGCAGTGCCCAACATGGCAACCCCAGAGGCAGGAGTGGGTGGGCAACTGGGTCCTGGGGCTGGGCTGTGGAGCGATTGTATACCAGTCGGGAGTCTTCTGTTCAAGCAGGGGTGGACACAGCAACTGGACCCCTGCAGATGGCAGATGTGCAGGCACCAAATGGCAGGGCACGGTGGCAGCAGGCAGGCAGGCAGCAGCAGATGGCTCGTGGGAGGCTGCTCGGGGCTCTGGGGGGCAGTAATTCGGCCTTCTGGGCAGGAGCGTGGTCTTCCGTGTGCTTACGCGTGGCTAGCTTGATACAGAGTGAATTGGCACGTGAAAATCCTGCACGTCAACGTGAAATTCGAGGAAAGGGCCTTAGCGCGTAAGCGCGTCAGCATGCATTCGCGATTCCATTGGACCAAAGGCCCTCAGCGCGTAAGCGCGTCTGTGACATGACTCGCGCGGGTGTTTCCCTCATAGCAGGTGATGACAGAGCACACGTGGAAACACTGCACGTCAGAGTATCATTGCGTGTAATTGGATGAAAGTGCGCGTACACGCAATTGGCCTGGGTTCGTGTATTGCAGGGGTGCGCGGGAATTCTCACACGCGATTTGCTTGGGTACGTGTATTACAGGGGTGCGCAGGAATTCTCACACGCGATTTGCTTGGTTAAGTGTATTACAGGGGTGCGCGGGAATTCTCACACGCGATTTGCTTGGGTACGTGTATTATAGGGGTGCGCAGGAATTGTCACACGCAATTTGCTTGGGTACGTGTATTACAGGGGTGTGCAGGAAGTTTTACACGCTCGCCAACAACACGTATCCATGAAATTGAACGGGGCTAAGGCATGCTCACAAAAAAACTTGCTAATCCGGAAACACGTACGCCAGCAGGAAGCAGGCATACGTCAACCCGCGCAGCATAAAAGTGCACGCAAACAACAAACAAGCTCAGACGCCAGGATGAATATACCATTCCTAGCAGCAGTGGCCGTGGGTTACCAAAGGAGGAGGAGGAGGATAGTGAGGGCCCGAATTGTCACACCCAGAACCAGCCTTTTTGGGATGCCTGATGACCAGGTGTATGGGAGGTACAGGTTTCCACCTCACATAATACTGGACATGGTGAGTGAGTGGGAGGATGACCTCACATCACCCACCCTGTGCTCCCAAGCACTCAGCCCCCTGGAGAAGGTCCTTAATGTACTGCACTTCTTTGCCACTGGATTATTTCAGCGTACAAGTGCCATAGTGGGTGGGGTGTCACAGGCCACGCAGTCACGCTGCCTACACCAGGTCTTGCACATCATCACTGCACGCCCATCAGTCCGCAGGCACATATACCTGTCCAGGACACCTGCAGAAAGGCAGGCTGCCGCTCAGGATTTCTACGGTGTGGCACAATTCCCCAAAGTGCTAGGTGCCATTGACTGCACCCAAGTGGCACTACGTCCCCCCAGGGCATCTGAGCACATCTATAGGAACCGCAAGCACTGGCATTCCATCAACGTGAAGGTAGTATGTAATGCCAAGGGAATCATCACCTCAGTATATGCCAACTATCCAGGGTCCACCCACAACAGCTTCATTTACCGAATGTCTACCCTAAGCCGGGACCTAGAAGTTGGGCAGCATGGCGATACATGGCTGCTTGGTGAGTATGAATGCCACTACACATGCATGCATGTCAGATGCAGAGTTATGTCACTACCCCACTAATGATATCCATCACCTCCTCACCAGGGGACAGTGCCTACCCTCTGAGCACCCACATGATGACGCCAATTCGGAACCCCATCACGGCTCCCGAGGTAAGATACAACACAGCCCATATTGCAACCCAGGGCATAGTGGAGCGCACATTCAGAGTGCTCAAGTCACGCTTTCGCTCCCTTGACCGTTCTGGCAGGCAGCTGTTATGTATCACTGTCTACAGTGATACATCGCAATTGATCTACAGTTAACCCGTGGAGACAGACAAGCTTTACCAATTGCAACTTGAAAATGGTGATCTATGGCATTTGTTGCCTCTGTAAATGGTGATCTATGGCATTTGGTGCCCCTGTAAAAAGCTATACGTAGGGAAAACTGAAAAGAAGATCAAAACTAGAATAACAGAACACAAAAGCTGTATAAAAGAACGGGTTCAGAATGCTCCTGTAGTAGCTCACTGGATTGAATTCTTCATCACAGTAGAACAAATGAAATGGACAGTCCTTTATCAATTGAAGGCACACAATTATGTGAAGAATGTCAAAAGGAAACTGCTAGTTAAAGAACAATAATTGATTTACTTAGCTAAAAATGTAGAGAGAGGTCTCAATGAACGAATTGAATAGACTGAACTTTAATTCATAAGAGTATTTTCCAAGTAGGATTGAGTTCATTGCCTACACACAAATCAAAAATACAGATACAGCAATTGAAAACAGATTGTAAACAGTCGAATGCATACTTTAGCTGTCGGGGAACATGGCTTGAAGTGACACCATGATGCGTGAAAAACGCTAAGAGAATAACCATAGCATATGCAATTAGCATCATTACTGTAACTTTCCAACAACATTCATCACCAAAGTGCACAAGACATGGTGCTCCAGGTGTTGACAGTAAGTCACAAGCTCACCAGAGGTCCCTGTAATAAGCTAGACATAAAAATAGGACTAATAATGCTTTGGATGCAGATAGTATGTATGGAATTCTCGAACAATCCTTGGAGTGAGGTAAACAGAGATAGAAGACTGGTGAAAACATCCAGATGAAGGCCACATTGGAAAAAATGAACACAACGCACGCAGGCCACCTGAAATCAGATGTTACAGAGCACAGATGATGACACTTAATAGAGAGTCTGAGAGCTGAGGATTACAGACCAGCAGAAAACAGGTAAGCACGTACTGCGAACACAGAACACTATCCACACAGTGAATAATCGCAAAGATGAGAGTGCTATACCAATTTGAAGAATGCCTCTAATGTGGGGTTGTTGGGTTACTATATTTCTTTATACACACACAACCACACAGTCAAAATCAAAGTATGGATATGATCATTTTGAAAACATCTAGGCCGAATGACAAGCAAATCGAAAACAAGTGAGAATGCTTTCCCGAGTCTATACTGGGTGAGAATGCAATCTGCAATCTGGATTATATTGTTCCTGGATTTTTAAGGCTAGACGTGTATGTGCCAAATAATAAACAAAGGGATACGCTACAGTAATTATGTTCCCCCTCCATATAGGTACAGATACAAGAATCTGTCCGATATTTGAGTACCATAACGTACCACTACTGAACGAAGAATGAGCATCCATTCCTGATTTAAGATTGGACCTGGTGATAGTTCTAACAATAGCAGAGCATGTTGAGTAAGAACTTTCCACAGAGGTTGACACACTGGTATAGAATGTTGGTAGCACTGCATTTTCCTTCTGTGATGCAGCTAAAAGAAGATTAAATTAACTAGTTGAGTCAACTTAAGCCTTCATCATGTAGGTTGAATTTACTACCACGCTGCACATAAGAAGGTTAGACGATTGTGACAAGAGCAGCATTAAAATTGAGCTATCCCGCAAAAGGGACTTCTTTCATTGAGGTAAAATAATCGTTCCAAAATGGCCACCAGCTTTGTACTATATATTGTCAGAGGAGAAAATGCAGGACCAAAGTGAAGTTACATTAACTAAGAGTGCTAGTGATATTAATAAATTAAAAATGTACCTAAATTGAACTGTGTTAAACAACTGAATTTGTAATACCAAGAAACTGGAAATATACTAATACTACCTATAGACCCAGTTGGGGAACCGCAAAATAATCTAAATAAATAAGAATGTGCATCAGTAGAATGACAATTGGTAGAATGGAGGCTGAGACACGCACGCATGCTAATTAATAGCAACTATACAAATGTAGAATTCCTAAAGAATTACAACTGAAATGTATATTTGAAACGAGAAATAATAACTTGTAACCTATACTAAAAATTAATCAAACACATGGTAATATACATCTATGTTCCTGTTCTTTCAGAAGAAAAAATCAGGTCCATCAGTATATATTATAACCATATATATCGAGTGGAAGATATTTTGGGTGCTTTTAGATTGAGAAATACTATCCAGACATTGATTACATGGAAAGCAGGAGACAACAAGCACCTGGAGAAATTCCTGTAGATTATTTTTATTAGTAGAACGAGGAATGAAACATGTTGGGTGTATGGAGTGTGAATTGTATGATAGAGAAAAACATGTTTTTTTCGTTTAATGAATGAACAGCGACGTCTAGTTGACCATAATGTACATTGTAGCATGAAGCAGTGGGGAGGGTTGGCCAGGGCTATGCAGGCTGAGCTTAGGGAAGTAAACATTGAGTGTCAGACATAGTGGATTAGGTAGGGATAAGATGGAGAGTGCGAGGGGCGGCAGAAAGGATATAGAGGGGGGCAGGGGCAGGCACAGACTGGGCAAGTGGAGTTGCTAGGCGGGCAGAGGAGGGGGTAGACAGGGATCGGATAGTGCTGAACAAAGGAGGTGTGGGAAGGTGGATCAGGGAGGAGGGGGAGATTGAAAGTGGTCTTACAGTGCAAGAAGGGGAGGGGACAATGTGAGGTGTGCAGATGGGGCGGGGTGCTGGAAAGAGAGGAGGTAGTTGAGGAGGTGGGATGGTCATCTGGTTTCTGATGCTCCATTTGGCTCCTCTGGCTTTGGATTGTTCCACATAATGGAGGACTTGGTTAGAAGCAGGAGGGGGAGTTGGAAGTCAGATCAATGGGAAACACCTAGATTTAAAAGCCATAGTTGTGGGGAGAGCACCTGGAATTTAAGAAAAACACATTAGTGGGAAGATGCCTAGATTTTTCAACACAGAGCAGTTGGAAAAAAAAACACCTAGATTCAAATGTAGAGCAGAGGGAAAAGGCACCTAGGTTCAAAACACAGATCCGTAGGAAAATACACAAGGATTGAAAAGTCAACAGTATTGGGGAAATGCACCTAGAAATTAGAACCCACCTTGATTTGAAAGACAGAGCAGTAGGAAAGAGCACCTAGATTTAAGTGTCAACAATAGTGGGGAAATGCATCTAGAAATCTGAATGCACAGCAGTGGGAAAAATACCTCGATTTGAAACACAGAGTAGAAATAAAAAACATTTAGATTTAAAAGTCAACCGTAGTAGAGAAATGCACCTAGACATTAGATTTGAAACAAACACAGAGCCGCAAAAAAAAAGCCACCAAGATTTAAAAGTCAACAGTAGTGCGAAAATCCACTTAAAAATCCGAATGCACTACAGGAAGTGCCTAGAAATTGAAGTTACTTAGATTCAACCGTGTGATAAGACACCGCTTAGGCAGAGTAATCACATACCGGTTACACAATGCTGGATGCAAATAGGTATTAGATAATTAGGTAATAGGAGTGGTGGGGTTTTACTAGAGTACAGTAATGGCTCTACTCCCCGCCCACACCACACTTAACTTTATCAGTCGGTGTAGGTTGTCTGCTTCAGGTGACCCAAACGGAATTGTACGATTGGACCAAAAAAAAAGTCTGACCGCACAAAAGTCTGAAAAATGCTACCACCAAAGATTCGAACACAAAAAGTTTGAACCTCTGGTGGTAGCATGCATTGAAAGTAAGTTAAAAAAAAAAGACTGCGAGGGCTGCAGGGGCATCCCCCACACACCCCGCTCACCATACTATACAGTATAGTGAGCGGGGGTTTGAGGGGAAACCCAGGCTGCACACCCAACATTTAAAAAACGAAATGGGGGCTGTGGGGGTGTCCCCCGCAACACTATGCTCACTATACTGTGTTGTATAGTGAGCGGGGTGTTGCGGGGGACACCCCTGCCGTACACTTGAGAAGGGGAAAAAAACAGGGGCTTCAGGGGTGTCCCCCACAACACCCCGCTCACTATACTTTGAAGTATACTATACTTTGGTGGTGCATACATTTCCCACGCAAACATTTCAGTCACAGACTTTTCTGTGACAGAAGGATCATGCAGATCCTCCCAAACGAACATGGGCAAACACGGAGTGGAGCTGCTCAGCAGGGAGCTGCCCGTTGCCTTGTGGCCCTTAGCCGAGGGCTGCCTGGGCAGAGGCTGTCCTTAGTGGTTGTCTGAAAAGGGTCTGTCAGGCCAATCAGAGAGGGGTGGTCGGGCTTGGAGGTGAGAGTCACAGGGAACGAAGAAGTGGGCACAGATGGGAGGGGGGAGGGAGAGAGTAGTGCTGGAGAGTGCAGAATAAAACAAATTGGCCCAGAAAGGGTGGATGTGTGATTGCAGGCAGAAGACTTACTTTCTCCAGCAAGATGGCAAAGCAAGTGGCTTGGGGGAACTAGGCCAGAAGTTCTAGACCCTTGTGGGTCTTCCTGTTAGGCCTCATTGGCCAATCAGAGAGCAGTGTGTGGGCTAAGAGGTGGGAGTCAAGGAAACCAGGAAGCAGGCATGGGTGGAAGCAGGGTGAGGGAGAGAAGCACCGGAGTGCGCAGAATGAAACAAATTAGCCCAGAAAGATTGGACGCAGTGGATGCAGGTTCGCTGGCAGAGGATTGTGCGTGCCTCGACCACAGAATATAAAGGTATTTTTTCATGTCAGCACACTTGGTGCAGTGTATTTTTAAAGAATTACTTCCCTTAGCTATTGCTTCTCATAACTACCATTATATGTGTCCCCACTTTAGGATACGTGCCTTGAGAGTCAGACAGGCAGGATCTATCTATTTTTTCGTTTTTTTCCTAACCATCCGTTAAAAAATCAGCCAGAAGCACGTCTCAAGGCGCACCCTTACTTGGTAGGGGTACGTACCATTCTAAAACACTTTGCTCGCCATAAAGAATTCCTTATAAATACTCATAGCCATATTCTATCTTTGAACCTAGTAATGACTGGGCACTCGTGTTTTTTATAGATGCTGATACCTTGAGTATTGGGACTCCTAAAGCCCCTTGGTGAACATTGATTACCTTCGCTGAGAAATCCTCAGACAGACATGCTCAGTCCATATTAACACATGGGTGAGTCTACTTTTTGACTTGCACTCTACATATGTGTATGAGTTACTGAAGCACATGTTTAGCAGCCTGGTGCGCCTTTGCGTGGATATATGTAAACATCCGTGGTTTGTTATATAATTAACAATGTACCCTTCTGTTTGGGTCTCCTTACACAATTAACTCATACTTATCTGCCAAGATCCCCTATCTAATTTATCTTGTATTTAAACCCCAGTACATCTCCTTGTGGAGCTGTAGGTGATTCTGAATATTGGCGCAAAAAATGAGATCTGTATTGTAAGAGATCTTGGTTTTTTTCGGAACCATCTGGTTGTTCAATGATTTACTTAAAAATACCTTCTTTGTTAGTTTTTTCCGCTTATACTTTGTTTATTATCTTCTTTTTTCTACATGTACTTTTCTTCTCAAACATCAGCAAATTGATCCACAGGCTTCTGATGAAGAGGTTGAATCCTCAAAATGCGTAAAGCCGTGAATGTATGTTTGGAATACACTTGTGTCTTTGCTCATTGTGTTAATTGAATGTTATACATAATTATACAATTTGACTGAGTGCTTTTTACAAATATGGTGCATACGTCATATTTTCTTTAAACAAAAGAATACCTAAAGTGTTATTCTCTTCAACTACTACCTATTACTACCTTTTAGTTGGATATATGTCAGTGTGCATGGGACGGGAGGGACCCATACCAGGTTCCTTTTCTTTCCCTACAGGTGTATATTAAGCAGTTGTGACAAGGCTTAGTTTCCTCCCGTTCACCTTTCTACTTGCAAACCAGCTATGCTGGCTCCTAACTCATTTCTTCACTAAATCTTTAGTTTCAAGTTGTGCACCTAGATCCCCTTTTTTTGCAGAGGATTTAGTTTCCCCAGCGAGATGGCAAAGCCAAGCAGCTCGGGGAGGCTGGGCGGGAGGTCTAGACCCTCATTGGATTTCCTTTAAGGACTCACGGCCCAATCGGAGAGTGGTGGGCGGCCTGGGAGGTGGGAGTCACAGGGAATCAGGAAGTGTGCATTTCCAGGAAACAAATGCAGAAAATCACAGAAGGTTAGGCTCAAACAAAACATATTTTTGAAAATCCAGAACTCACCTCTGGTCCATTCCCATTTGAGCATTGATGCTGGCGTACTGGGCTCTGCCAGTGGGATGTTTGTCTTCTCGGTAAGGTATGTGGTGTCTTGTTTAGTTATCTCTGTATTTTTTGTCCAGACCAATGTCGATAAGGAATAACTTATTACAATGATGCTGGATGACGATGCAGTTTGTCTGGCCCTCATTGGAGCAATTCATATTACTGTTGTGCTCTGACATAAATGTTTATGAATCACCTTAGGTAATAGTGGAGGAGTTGAGGGGAATATGTAAGCAAACATCCCTGACCAATTCATCCATAGAGAATTCCCCTCTGATCCCTCCTGTAGGTAGGTACCTGTAAGGCATGCTTTGGAATGTATAGTTTTGAGCTGTTGCAAACAGATGCATTGTTGCTAAACCAAGATCTCTTTGAGTGTGTTTGTGTTTACTTCCCACTTGTGGTTTTGCTGAAAACCCCGGTTAGACTGTCTGCCAGGTGATTCTCCTCCCCTGGGGCATGTTGTGCTTGTACATGAATTCCATTACTGATGCAACACTGACATAGCTCCTGTGCTGGAATTGACAGTTTCTGAGATTGTGTTCCTCCTTGTTTATGTATGCCATAGCTGTGATTTTGTCTGTGCTGATCAACACGTTTTTGTTGAGTAGTATTGTCTGGAAAGATAACAGTGCCATATTGATCGCCAAGATCACCATAATGTTAAAGTGCTGTGTCGTTTGCTTTGTGTTCATGTGCCTTGGGCCATGAGTTCTTGACAATGGTCCCCCCCAATCTACTACTGGGGCATTTGTTGTTATTGTTACCTGAATTGTTCGTAGTTTAAAGGGTGAAGACAAACCCCTGTTTGCTTACACCAGAAAAAAAATAGCCTGCCACGGATAAAGCCCCAAAACACTCTTGCAACGATAACAAGTATTTGTTTTTTACAAAAATAGGAATACATCAGCAAATAACTCTGCTGCCTCTGAACATTCTGAGATCTGTTAGCATGTGCGTTACATTATATGCACAAACAGCATCACAAATGATCAAAATATATTGTACAAATCTACGATTCGGATTGGCGTACAGATGTAGGGCCTGCACCATATGGGATGCCATGCCATTGGTCCATCTTCATCTGTCCATCTTTGTTCACGTGTTGCTGCTGAGCTCATCATCCACGGTGAGCTGACCTAACAATTAATTAGCTACTCTGACATAAAATGTTATTCTTATTGTTGTAACAATGTACCTAGCAGATACAGGGATTTGCTTGGGGAGAGCTGAGGTCACACTAACTTACACACACTTCACTCACTCCGAGACAGATCAACAACCCCATAGGTGCTCCATCTTAGTTTTAGGCTATAATTGTGCACCTTGCTGCACAAATCACATGACCCATTCCTGGGACCCATTGTCTTCTGAACTTAGTGATCAATCGAGGTGTGTCACATTTTTATGGTCGGTGGTCTGGGTTTGGAGGGTGCTGTGGCATGCAGGTTTTATGGGATGAAAGTATGGCAAGGCTGTATTTCTTATGTGGGGATCGATGGGGGCAGGAGGGCCTTACTATCGGCTCCATGGGATGGTGCTGCAGGGTGCATTTTTGCAAAAGCGTGAGGGCCTGTAACCTGCTCAACAATGGAGGTTTTGGATATGTCAGACCTCACCATGGTGGGGTTGGTGTTCACACTTATGCAAAGGGCTTAATACTAACACATTTTTGACATACTTGGTCCTAACCTCTAAGATGGCTGCCACTTGCTGAGATGGTGTTCATATCCGCATCCACCATATAGTGTGCAATGCATGCACTAAGGTGATCACGCACCCCCCTTTATGTGCACCCCCCTCCTCCCTTGGGTGCTCTATTAGTGTCTAGTTCTTGTTCAGTATCACCTAGGGTGTGGGAAGACCCTCGCTCCTTTTCAACATTCCACCTTTCGTTAATCCTAAATTAATGAACTCTCCCGCAGTGTTACTGACAATGAAATTCCAATATATGTTTTCCTCCCCCTTTTGCACCCTCTCTAACCTTTCAGCTTCCAGGAATCGTGGAGACCCATCCTTTGTAACCCATGCTCTGCAAACATCTTGCAGACTTGCTCTAGTCTGGGCATATTCTTCCGGGGAACACGTCATATAAATACAACCACAATCCCCAGCTAAATCTACCTAGTGCTCTGTATAATTCTCGGGGTCTGGTGGCGGTGTGGTTATGGTGCAACAGGGGTCTAGGGGGTGGACCATTTCTACCATGCAGAGTTTCTTGAGGTCATCTGTCTGGGTACTGACCTCTGTGGTACCGTGAGGTGCTTTAGGCACCCCCCCCCCAATTGAGACCATCATCATTGCGCTACTGTGCACTGCTTTGGCACATCATCGAAATCCAGTTTGGCACGTGCAAAAAATGATCAAAATAAAGATAATTACGTGTACCACAATCGTCACAATCTCCGCCAACCAGGATGGAGCACAAGAAAATGTCACATCGAACCAGTCTTCATCTTGTATTCCAGGTTCGTCCTTCATTCGAACACTCCCAGGATATGCAAAGCTTTGATTATGTGTGACAGGAAGCCATTCTCATCATCTTCAGGAGGCCCAAATGTGCAGCATGAGTCCAGAATTCTTTTGCACACGTTTCCCTCCATGGCTGTCAGCATATCGGGAAAGTAGAGGTTCTGCATCGTCATCAGCCCCAGGGCATGGAGTTCTACCATTATGATGTTGAACTCTTGCTCAGTGTCATTAGCCAGCTGTATAAGTTCCCAGCGGACAACCTGCAGCCATTTGGCATTGGCCGCAGTGTGCACACCAGGCAGTAACAACAAATCAAAGAGATTCTCTGCTTTGGTGAAGAGACGGTATTGATCTGGTATTTTCTTGAGTAAATTTGATGAGTCCTTGGATCGATAGTTTGCTCTTTTCTTTCCTGGGAAAAGTGTGTAACCCTGGTGCCAGCAACAGGTTTCTCACATTTCCAGCAACAGGTTTCTCACATTCTCTTCAGGGGTTGGGAAGGATGGTGAGGCAAAAATCTCTGTTGGCCCCCCTTTCAAATGTACTTCTGGGATTACAAGCAGGGCTGAGGGCAGGGTGGCCAGCGAACATTAGCCCCTCCATGATGGTGGGAGGGGCAAGTACACCTGTTAGCCACACACCCAGTAGTAATCCATCACTGCTGCCATGCCTTTCTTGAGAGCAGGAATGAGCAAAATGGTATTGCAATGTTCATTGGTCCCTTGTGATACTGTTCTGGCACTGTAAAAGCAAAGTCCATATGATTCTTCTCTGTGTACTTTTGCTGGTTTCTCACAGCCTCAATCCATGTTAGCTTTGTGATATGTTCAGTCCAGAACCGTGCACACACTGCTTCCACTTGTGCTATAACGCCTTCTTCATAACCTATTAGACCCTTTGCCATGCAGCTTACAGTTGTTGCTTGCCACTTGTTGTTTATGCATTTCAGTCCTTGTATCCCTAGGTAGGGTCTCTTCATGCATTTGCCACATTTTGTATTTTAGCCGGATTGCTGGCTGTCCGGATCAACAAGTTTGAGCATTACATTGTGTCCATGAAAGTGTCCCTGAGCATACATAGCGCAAGATGTACTAGGCATTGCGCCTCTAGAATTGGTACTTCCTATGGTACTAGGACCTTGGGTGCCCCTGACACATGCGGTATCAATGAACACACTTAACAGCTGCCATTTAATTTATTTCTCTGCACTAAGCTCATGTCTGTATACCAACTGTGAGACATTTCTGGCATCATGGCAAGCCTGTGATAGGCATTTTATGTTGCCCTTTGTGCTTGTCTCTTTGTACGTTTGGGGACAACTATATATCCATTAGTAATGTCAGTATTATTATTTACATCAGTAGGATTTATGTTATAAAGAACAGTGTGAAATCTGGAAACAGTAGGATCCTAGCAACATATTCTAACAATCCAGTGCAAGAGGCTGGAGTTTTACTGTGCTCAGAATTGTTGACCTTGTAAGTCTGCCTTTTGTCCATGAAGCAAGTTTATTGCAGAACGGCTGAGGGGGGCATAGATCACATCTAAGAGCCAAACTAACACTGGTCTCCCTGAAATACACAAAGAACACATATTATAAACAGCTTACAACAGTTCATACACTCCCCCAGGTAGTGTTACAAAGTCATTACCCCAAACATGATTGGATGCCAGGTACAGAGAAATCTAAAACCCACACAGTTCATTGGACACAGACATTATAACACAATCCCCTAAAACGTATAGTTAGAAGGTTTACATTTTCAACACACCCCTTCCCAACAGACTCTTCATAGTTGGTGTCACCCTTGCATCTTAGTTACAGAAATAACAGAATTATTTTTAATGACGCACACAGACCTACCCAAAAATTACCTAAGCACATGATTACGAGAGAAAGACACATAGATTCCCTTTTGACCTATTCATGTTTGCTAATCGCATTGCCCAGACCTGTCCGGTGAGGAATTTTTATGATTTCTACATGGCTGATCTTTACCTACCACATGAGTTCTGCCCCCCTCTGATAACACATTTGTTCTTCTAAAATGTATTACTACTAGTATCTGCAAGTGCTCAAGGAGAGTCACCTGCTTCAAACAACGCCATGCATTTACAAGATGCCTATCTCTTACTACAATGAGTTTTCCAGTTCACCAGATATCACATCTTCCGTTGCCCTCCAGCACTTGAGCCATCTGCAAACTGACCATAACCACCCCATTGACCAGCTTAGGAAACCTATTCTGTGACTGCTGATGGGCATTTGAAAAGCTTTGCCATGATGGCGAAAACATCCTTCTGATTGATCCACAATGAGGAGACTCATGCTACACAGACCAATCCCATCTCATATATTTCAGGTCTTTTATTACATTCAAAAAACACTTCCCATTCATGTGTACCATGCTGTGTGCATTTTATATCTATTATGATCTCCTCTCATGACCACCAATCATACAGTTAAACTTCACGTGCAAATATTGATTGCCTGCTTTACCTGAGTGTGGAGGGTCCCTCCATGTGACAATGTTACATCGTTATGTTTGTGCGCGCATGAAAATCTACAAATGTATCACCTCTACACAAAATAACACAAAGTACCTTAAATATAACACTTATCCCATTTAACATAAATATTGTAATATTTGTAGCAATTTGCAAAAGTGACAGAAATGACAATGATGACGTGTCCACCCACAGTCCGTGGTGTGGCATACGAAGGTCAAATCTTTCCAATTTCTCAACAACCTGTTGATGCATAAAGTTGTGCCTTGTGTTCAATACATATGCAGTTTCATTTGAGTGGTGTTTAGTTTTTTCAAGTGGACATTTGATCTATTATTTACAGTGAAATTAAAATGTCCTTCTCTACCACTATGTCCCTTTAATATAAATGACTCCCCTAAATAAATCCCTAAACCAAACATTGAAATAATAAATATACCTGCTATACAATGCATTGCCCACATATAATAATTTGAAAATAATACTATAACTACAATCTATTCTTACACATAATGAGTAGTTTGAGAGTGCTGGTTCCATCTTCTTATACAACCTGAAAGGCAAACTTTTATGCATGCAGAGAGAGAGAAATAGAGAGAGAGAGTGCGTCCCTTTGTAAACATAATGTTTTTAGCAGCTATGCCCGTTCACATTTTGTGGGGTTGGGAGATAGTTAAACTTTTAAGTGCTCTTAGCGGAAAAGGAAATGAGGTAAATTCACACTGTCAGTTTCTTAAAGTGCTGGTGCAGCATTCAAAGGTGCTTTCCAAACATTGGATAAGTGGATCCAATATAGAAGACCCTTCACCTTTACTGCGAGTGGAGTGGAAAAAAACATTTTGAATGGTACATTGAATCTGGGGCAGACAAAGGACCGCATGAAGACAAATTCTCCTGGCAGCAGCGATTGTGTGGGTGGGGAATCAGCTATGTAGTCAGCTGAGGCGACTGACACGTCTTCAGATCTGGGTGGTACGATCTGTCAGGAAATACACTTGAGTGCATGTGTTAATGTTGTCAAATAGACTTTAAATTTGTCTCCTAAAACAGCTGCTGCCCTTTGTGCATCTGACACTCTCATAATGGGGGACATTGGTGTTTTAATGCGGCGACCAGTAACCCCTTCATAGGTGTACAAGTGGTGGTCTTTACTGGGCAGTGTTTCAAAACTAAACAGTGCCAGGGGTAACCAAAGCACCCAGTTTTTCTTCAACATGGTGCAAAGCTTGGACAGTTTGCTTTTGAGGAATCCGTTGATCCACTCCACAATTCCATTGGCCTGGAGGTGATACATTGTATGCATCTGTTGTTTAATGCCAAACAGTGCAATAATCTCCTTAAATAACTCATTGAAAAAGTGTGTGTCATTAGTAGACCTTAACACATCACATACGGCCCATCACGGGAACACTTTGTGGACCAGAAATATGGCTGCACATTTGGCAGCCGGATGTGCACAAAGACCTGCCTCAACCAAATGTGAGAAGGGGCAGGCGAAAACGATCAGGACACAATGCACCTCTTGCCCATAACCCCATAGTTGATATGCAACTTGCGGAATGGCCGAATGGGGTTGGGCAGAATGCTTCTCACTTTGTGCAATGTAATGTCTGTGCTGAATCTCTGACATGTGGTGCATCTAATCACTAAACTTGTCAAGTCTTCCTGGATGTTTGGAATGAGCCAATCCTCTTGAATGTCAGCAGCAATGTGGTGTGGGAGGGGTGATGGAGCTGAACCAATGCTGTTACATGTTACATTGTTACAACAATGTTTGCGGCATTACCGCTTTTCCTGTAAATTCTTGCCTCCATAACAAATCAGTGGGGAATTGTATGCACTGCCTTTTGATCCACAATTGTTTTTCCTCTATTGGGGCCCTTCCTTGTAACTAAATAAATTGGCAGGGCACCGTATTCGACATGTGGCTGGCCAGGGGCAGGGTTCATGACTATATACTCTGCCACAGTTGGTACTGGGAGAGATGCTACTAATTTGGCCGCTGTGTCTGTGTCAGCGTTCCTGAGTGACACTTTGTCTGTGTTGATTGTATGGGTAGTGCACTTAACGAGTGCCACTATCCTCTGTCTTGGGCGAATAGCTCAGGGGCATCGTGCTCGCCTTGGAAGCAAGACGATACGTAGGACCACAGGTTCAATTCCCAGGTCAGAGCTTAGATACCTCTGGGTATCAAGCGTGTTATATATAACCTATCATATCTTGTATCATATCACTACAGAAGGCTGGTAGAGTGTCAAATATTGAGGCCCGGTGTACTGGGGGCCCATCCACCCTCCTGAAGCCCCTCCTTTTCTACCTTCAAACAACAGCATGCACTGTTGTAGGAACGTATGCTGAATCTGAATAAATGGTTACACATGACCCCTCTGATGATGGCAGTGCTTCAATGAGTAAAACGAGTTCTGCTCCCTGCGCTGAATAGTCCATTGGCAATCTTTTCAAAATTAATGTCACATGTTCACCATCAACTAGGTGCACTACTGCTGCATCTGTATGCCTGAGACCTGTGTCCTGGTTAATTGTCACTAACCCGTCAATGAAGTGGACTTCCCCCCTTCGAGTGGTCTGTCATTTGCTTTGGGAATATCATCCTCCTCCCCATCGTACATTACACAATCGTTTCTTGCCAAGTCCTCAGTGCTCATTTCTGTTATGAATGTCGCAGGGTTGACTGTTTTACAACGTACCATGTTTATCTTCAGGCTAGTAAGAATGATCTTGTATGCAGATGCTCTTTCTGTAGTAAGGGTAGATTTTGACCTCTCTAGAATGGCAAAGATGGCGTGTACCATGTAGGGCGTGATTGAACAGCCCATTACAATTGTGGTGCTTTTCTTGATAGCAAATGCCACAGCTGCAAGAGCCTGTTCGCAAGCACATTGTCCTTGCATTACTGAGTGTAATGTGCCACTGTAATAGGCCAATGGCTTGTGGCCCATCATGATTTTCTGTGTCAGCAAGGCAGTCATGAGTTGGCCATTAGAGTGTGAAAACAAGTAGAATTCCTGGTATAATCAGGGGTTTGCTAACACAGGGCAGTCAAAATCACCTTTTTTAGTTAACCTACATTTTGTAATATCGCCTCAGTCCATACCATTTTGTTGTAAGTCATTTGTGCCTCTTTACGTCCATGTAAGAGTGGCATTGTATATGCTCTGTAATCCAGAATCCTAGCCGTGAAGTAATTGCACAACCCCAGGAATATTTACATGTCTTTCACTGTTGTTGGCTTTTCTGTGGCTTGCACAGAGGCAACGCAGTCAGGTATTATATGTTTGCCATGCCTTGAAATCAACTGCCCTAAATATAAAACTACTTGTAGAGAGTATTGCAGTTTTGTCTTGTCAACCTTGCACCCCTTGTGATCCAGAACTTGCAAGAGTGTGATTGAGTCTTGTCTGCAGTATTGCTTAATGTTGCTGCACACCAGAAGATCATCCAAATACTGGATGATTGCGCTAGATACTTGGATGTTGCCTAATCTGCTCAAGTATTCTGTTAAAAAAGCTGGGGCTCTCACAGTACCCCTGAGATAATCTTGTATAATCAAACCTCATCCACCCATGAATAAAGGTTGTGAGGCACTGTGAGTCTGGGTGCAAGGGTATGGAAAATAATTAATTTCTTGAGGTCAATGATAAAATATTGTGTTGCCTCCTTGCGGATATTACACAAGATTGTGGCAGGGTTGTTGACTACAGGAAATTCTTTCTGTAAAACATAATTTAGGGGGCGCAGATCCTGAATCATCCTCCAATTTCCCAGGTTGCTTTTTTACTGGGTAGATAGCCATGTTGCATGGGGAGGTGGATGGTACAATTGTCCCTTGGTTGATTAGTGCATTGAGGATGTCCTTAATTCCCTCCGTTGCCTTCCTAGAAAGTGGGTATTGTTTCACTTGGGGTAGTACTGATCCTGGTTTCAGTATAGCGTCTACTGGGGTCACTCCCTGTAGGAGCCTACATCATGGGGGTTTGTCTGTCATAGCCTCTTGGGCAACTGCTCTGAATCTGCTTCAGCGAACTGAGGTTGGGCTATAAGAGCCATCATGGAAAACTGAACTTTTCTGTACTGTACCATTATTGTACAGGGTATACATAGAGCTAGCACAATTTCTCCATCAACTGGCCTTTCTTCGAGCCATTCTGTGTCAGTCACCTCCTTCAGAGGTATCGTAGGATCAATGCAAAATACTGTGTGCACCCGTCCTTGTCTGACCCCATCACAACAGTTCTCTTTTTTGAAACCACCAATCCCTGTGAATCTAAGGACAGTATTGTACCTGCCGCCATTTCAGTGGATACAACAGGATGGAAAATACATTCTGTTAGAACTCGCCAACCCTCTTTGCCAATCTGAGGCACTGCCTCCACAAGCACCGTCATTCCATACACAAACATGTCCAGATCTATGGGAAAAAAACACAAACCACACCTTCACCTCCTATTGCATGTATAATCAACATTGCTCTGATGGCTCACATCCCTGGCATTGCACAAACTATGCCACTCTCTGTGAATTATATTGTCATGTTAAGCTTGCTGAGCAGATCCATGCTCAGCAAGTTCACTGGCAAACTTCACGAATATATTAGATGGGCCCGCACCAACTTCCTCCCTTTTTTGATGTCAACCTCTTTAGTGTATGGAACCATGGAGACAGCCCCAGAGAAGCCCTGCATGTCAATAGTGTGGCCTGATAGCAGGAGGACTCCCTCATTGATGAATGGTTTTGTGGCACCCATGTTGACCATGAAAATCAAGTGTTTGTTTCCTATCTCTGCGCTCACCAAGGGTTCCTCATTTGAGTGAACTGTCATAGAACTGGACATGCAAGCACTCTTTGTGGGCTGTCCTAATGTGGGTATGTGTTTGACACTGGGAATGTGAAAGGGTTGTTTCCTAACACGCCCACCCCTCAGTAAGGTACTATGGTTGTATTGTTATTTTGTTGCGTGCATGCATGTTTCCGTTCCCATGTTGGGGCATTGCTTGTTGTGGGTACTGCTGCTGTAGGACTGCTGCTGTTGTTGGGGGTATTGTTGTTATGGATGTCATTGCTGGGGGTGTACCCCTAGGGACTGGTGTGGGAGCTGTGTATACGCTTGGTGTATTTCATAGAGTATGGAGGTCATTCTCAGTGTGGGACTCTGGTCTGTATTCTGGGGTGACAGATGATAAGTGTTGTACTTGTTGTACCCGAGCCCTGGACTTCCTCTGCATTCTCTTGAAAAATGTCTGCACTTCACGCAATTCCAACAGTTTGAGGTCCTCATGCTCTGCCCTCTCGGTCCCATACCTCTGAACCCCCTGTACCCCAACTAAATCCACCACTCTGTGCTGCTGGCCTCCTGTTTGCCACTCCTGGGTGGGGTAGTGGTGTCCACCTCCCCACTGCCCTTGTCCTCCTTCTGCCAAAAACACCACTATTCTAACATCCGTGGTTCCCTGTGTGCTCCATGTCCCCTCTGTCTGTGTTGGGCTGCGCGAACTGTGCCTTCTACAGATATTTTAGCCAATTTCCTCTGTACCAGTATCGCCTCATTTGCCTGTAATTGTTCTGCTGTCTGCTTCTCACGTTCCTTTATTTAATTGCAGTAGTGTACAACTATACTCTGAATTTGCAGCCACCCCTTGCTTCAATGCCCACAATTTTGCAGAGCGCCTTTTGCACTTCTTTCGGTAAGCCCCTTTTAATAACAAAAGAGAAAAGAGGTACTGATCGGTCCCAATGGTCCCCGTCTCTACTCTCCACAGCTCTTGAACCTTAATAATGTATTGCCCTGGGTCTTGGTCCTCACCCATCACATTTGGTATTATCAACTTTATGTCTGGTGTGTCAGGTTATGTGCGCTGAAGTACACCCCACATCTGGGCTCTCATGTTATTAAATGGGGCATCTTCCTGTGCATCATCGTCCAACCTCACTCCCGGGTAACCTGCTTTAATCCACAACTCTCCCGCTTGTTCTCCGCTACCAGCACTAATAAGCTCTTCATATCAACCATGGCAAGTGACACACCTGCAGTATGTTTTTCAAAGGCGTATATCCACTTCCCCACTCCCTCTGTTAACAGCGGGAGGGCCTTGATCAAATTGTTCTTATGCATCTTCGCCCAGGGAACATACTGTGCCCTGCCTGCACCTTTGTGTATCAACAGCATTTGTGACTATACTTCTTCTCTTCTCTTCTCTTCTCTTCTCTTCTCTTCTCTTCTCTTCTCTTCTCTTCTCTTCTCTTCTCTTCTCTTCTCTTCTCCTCTCTTCTCTTCTCTTCTCCTCTCTTCTTCTCTTCTCTTCTCTTCTCTTCTCTTTCTTCTCTTCTCTTCCCTTCCTTTCTCTTCTCTTCTCTTCTCTTCTCTCCTCGCTTTCCTTTTTCCTTGCTACAGCCATCTAGCCAAACCTCCTTACCCTCTCATCCCATAAACTTTCCACCCGGTGTGTTATTTCCGGTGCCTGCTGTGTCTCCTCTTGACAGTCATCCTCAAATTCATTCATTGTACATCACCCCTCTTCACCCGGGTCTCCACCTAAGCCTATGTCTGACCTTATATTTGCATACCCTGTGCAGGCTGCTTGTCCTTTCCCTCACTCTGTGCTGATCGCAGTCACTCTAGCTCTGTTTCCACTTACTCTAGCACCTCTTCTAATCCCCCCTGTCCTGTTCACTCTAGCGGTGGAGCGATTGCTGGAGTGGTATATATGGGGGCGGCGGGACCATTATCCGTGTGGACAAATAAGTGGGGTTACTGTACCCTGTCGCTGGGAGCACTGCCAAATGATATACCCATTTTGTATTCTGTCCGTGTCACGCTCACCTCTGCTTGCTTGCCCCCTTCATGGGTGTTCCATACCTCTCTCTCATTAGAGTCCTCAACGTCCTCAATCATCTTACATAAGTCACTGTTTACCCTTTTATTTCACTGCTAGAAATGTAGTCGTGTGTTCCAGGAACCCCTTATTATGTGTGCCTTGCTCTGGCCAGGAGCGTGGCATCCCCCCTTGTGTTTCTGTCACACACGGCTTGTGATACTTCTCGATCTTCTCCCCGTACAAGAGCAAGGCACACTACATGTATTCTAAAGGCGTCTCCCCTCCCATTGCAGTGATGTATGCCCTGTAAAGCGTCCCTACGCTTCTAAAAATGCACTGTGCACGATGCAGAAATCACAAACAAAAATCAATTTATCGCTTCCTCCTCATCAGTCCACGTTGCCTTTACCCCCCTCACGCGCACCCACTCTCGCACTGCACACACCCCAAACCACACTGCTATATACACAATGCCCCTCCTCTGGCCTCCACCCTACACAACTAAAACACAAAAACAGTAAGCTAAAATTACAACCACGACTATTCCCGATCCCACTAATTATGTGGGCTCCTATTTATTTCCTTTTTCTCTGTTACACAATAAAAGTGGTACCTCCATCTCGCCTCACTCTCCCGACAGGCTCCCGACACTCCTGTCACCTGTTTTCTTTTCCGTAATACACTCTTTAAAAATTAAATAATAACAAACAAAACATCATACCCAAACTATACAACAACCAACCTTGTTCTCCACATGCTCACAACCCACACTCTTCTCCATTTACTCTTCCCTTACTTGTTATCCCTTGCAAGGGTATACTCACATAAGTGTGTTGGCCCAAACACTCCATAACGGGGTTCCAACACCTGTCTGCACTCGCTCCGGAGTCACCCCCCGCTTCAAAGAGTAGACAGGATTTCTGCAAAGATGGCTCCTGCAAAACTCTTGGATTTTACTTGTTTGGGACGGGCCACTTCAGTTGGGTGTGGCTCCTTGGGAGAAGCGGCCTGACAGCCTCTGTCAATGTGGGGGTCACAGGATCACGTCAGAGTCACCAAATGAAGGCACGCCCCTGTATGCTCACACCAGACAAAATACAGCCCTCTAGGGAAAAAGGCCCAAAACACTCTTCAAGGATAACAAGTATTTATTTCTACAAAAATAGGAATGCATCAGCAAAGGTCTGTTGGCATGTGTGGTACATTATAAGCACAAACTATGTCACTAATGACATCATCATATATAGTACAAATCTACAATATGGATTGGCGGAAGCCTATAGATGTAGGGGCTGCTCCATATGGGATGCCAGCCCATTAGTCCATCGTCATCTGCCCATCTTTGTACACATGTGTGCTGCTGGGTTCGTTATCCATGATGAGTTGACCTAACAATTAGTTAGCTACTCTGATATATTATTTTATTCTTATGATTGTAACAATGCACCTGGCAGATACAGGGATGGGCTCGGGGGAGAGCCGAGGTCACATTAACTCACATACTCTTCACTCACTCCCAGACAGATCAGCAACCACCAAAGTCATCCACCTAAGGTTTAGGCTATAATTCTGATGCCACCCTGCACCTCACTGCACACATCACGTGACCCATTCCAGGGACCCATTGTCTTCTGATCTTAGTGATCGATTGGGAATTGTAAAGGTTTTATGGTCTGTGGCATGCAGGGGTCATGGGATGAAAGTATGGCACGGCTGTATTTCTTATGTGGGGATCGTTGGTGACAGGATAGCCTTGCTATCCACTCCGTGTGATGGTGCTGCCAAGAAGCGCTCAGTTCCCTTCTCATGGCCTTGCAAGGTGCATTCTTCCCAGGGTGTGAGGGTCTCTAACTTTCTGAACAATGGAGAAGGTTGTAGAATTCTCAGACCTAGCCAGGGTGTGGATGGTGTTTGCACTCATACAAAGGGTCTAATGCAAACACACAAAATACTTTTTGCCACACTTGGGCCTAACACTTGTGTATAGACGCGTTATAAATGTCATATCATATCATATCATAACCTCTAAGATGGCTGCCGCTATTCACACCTACATCTGCCATATAGCTTCTAATGCAAGCACTAAGGTGTTTGCGCACCCCCTTTATGTGCATCCCCCTCCTCCCTGCCCAATGGGTGTGCTTTATTAGCAATGATTGTGTAAAGGTGTTGCAATGAAAGGACCAGCGGTTTGCTTTTTCACCTCTAGATTGGAAAGTCCTCTAGATTGGAAAGTCCTACCTGGCATTGACGCAGTTGCCTTAAGTGTGTCATGATCCTTCTTTGCTTTTTCTAAAGTTTCATCCAAAGTTTCATGGACCTCTTTACCAAAATGACATACCTCCTCTATGAACTTTCCTAGTAATGTAGCCGGAGTCTCTGGCAGAAACCCTGAGCCTTCAATGCATGTCTGGCACTTTATAACAGTTACCTTTGCAATTTGGCATTCTGTGTCCACTGCATTTCTGAAAGGAGTCTGCGGATCGGAGGGGACATGTTTAAGCAAGTCCTCAATGTCATCTCACTGTTTCCTGGTGTACCTGGACATTAGGGAAGTTGTGTTAGCTATTCTAAGACTGTATAAAGCATTGGTTGCTGCATTTCTGCCACCATTATGCATCAGCCTACTCTCTTTGTCTGGGAGATCTTCTGTATCTGTCATGGGTGTGTTAGTTCTCTTTCTAGTGGTAGTAACCACTAGACTTTCCGGTGTCAGTTGACCTTTCATGTAAATTGAGCCAGAGTTGGAAGGTTTATGTTTCTTCTCCACTCTTGCGTTAACAGGTTTTATGGCATTGGGTTCTCTCTCTTCCTAATGATTGATCGCAGCAGGATGCAACTGGCCACAATATGTTTCTCCTCTAATGTATCCTCTATGAAGTCTTTATCTTCATCTGGATCATCTGTAAATATACCAAAGCTTTCAGCAGCTCCTTGTAAGAGGTCTGAATATTGGAACTGTCCTCTTATGGTGAAAAGGAAACTAGGGGTGGACCTTGTCAGTGGAGGCACAAGTAGTCCTCTGAATCTAAATCAAAGAACTCCTAATGGGGATCAGTGGCACAGCAGTCCCCAAATTATTGCTGCTCTCTCAAGTGTTTGGACTTTTCGTACCTCTGGGCATAAGTTCTAGATTTCTTCAAGGGGGTTTCACCCTTTGATCTACTAAGCCTTTTCTTGGAGGTTGCCTCCTGTCTTTCTATGAACGCCATCATTTTAGATGTACTGGCTTTGATATCTTGCATTGACCATTCGTTTGGTTGCTTCAGTGTCGGCTCTGTTTTTCTTCTTTTAATTTTACTCCTCCTGGGAGTCAAGACATCTACGGGCCTTTTCCGTTTCAAAGCTTGGTCGAACTTTTCTTACTTCGGCAGGATTAGAGGCAAAACATGGATGTAACAAATGGGGTTGTATATT
The DNA here is from genome assembly GCF_040938575.1 of Ambystoma mexicanum. Taxonomy (NCBI): domain Eukaryota; kingdom Metazoa; phylum Chordata; class Amphibia; order Caudata; family Ambystomatidae; genus Ambystoma; species Ambystoma mexicanum. The sequence continues at coordinate 691,974,917 of NC_090923.1, forward strand.
TTGTTAAAATGTTTTTTTAAGATTACCTTTTTAAGAAGCAGTTGTGTTCCACTTGTATCTTTGTCAGTTTGTGTCATGTCTTTGGTTTTATGCATCAATGTCGAAGACTCGCTGCTTTAACTTCACCCTTGTCTGTTTGTGTTTATGCATCTTTATGGTCTCTAGATCACCAGGCGACTTCTCCATAACTCACCCTAAGGTCGAGCCGTCGGAGCTGGGTATCTGCCCTGATGTTTTCTTAGAAACAGCCTCTTTGTTTGAATGTTGGGGGTTAGACTCGACCCCTGCGCCTGAAGCCTCAACCTGAAGTTCTGTTGTGTGTGCACCGGACTACGTTGTCTCCAAACCTGCTTGCATGACAAAAAAAAGCCCAGCACTTTTAACAGCGCTCGCAAAGTGTTTTCAATTCGACCTGTTGGCATATGATAAGGTAATGCAGATCAGAAACTTAATCACTTGCTGCTGAGTGTGATCTTCACGACACATGTTCGGATCCTAAGAAGACCAACTCAGCCGTACATTATTCTGAGGTCTTTAAATGAGTAACATCTTTAGTAATTGCAATAATTACTCAATCTAAAATATTTCGGGGACGTGTTATATGAATAACACATTATTATATAAAAAACTGAACATCTAGGTTCGTCAATGATGTGGGGATGTGTGAGAGAGCTGAAGAAGTGGCCTTGGTCACAGCTTTATTCTTTTTGGTGTGGATACTGTCAGGCATAGGATTGCAATGTGTGGGCTATTTGTAGGTGCAGTGCAAAGTGGTAGGGGATTTTTGTTTGTGGGAAGAAGAGGGCAGTAGATATACAAGTGTTCATCTAGCGGTGGATCAATCAATGTAGTGGGCTTCATTCCATTGAGATTGAGTGCTGCCAAACTGAATGAGTCCATTCTCCTACGTGGAGGGATGGAGAGGATCACATTTTGCCATGTTTTGATGCCTAAAACAAGCTGCAGATGAGGTAATCGGGCATAACTACTGTGTCTCCTTTGTCTCACATGAGTACAATCAGGAGTGAGGTGTGTGGATAATCTGGTGCGCGGTCCAGTAATGTAATAGATAATGTGGTGTATGAATTGCGGTTCGCTATCAACTGTAAAATCATTGATTAATTTCGGACAAATATGGTTCAACTGCATTTTTCGAGATCATCTGGTCAGGTTGTAGAATTAGAATAACATAGTCAATTGAGGTCAATAGTAAATCCCATCGACTGAGCTGTGGTTTATCCACATGGTTTCGTTCAGAGTTGCCGTTTGATATTGAGCAACTCTCAAGCGACCCGGATATTCTTATGTCCTTTTTACTTAAGGGACGGGGTTTTGATTTAGATTTGACGGTTTTACATGTTTATTTACCTTCTAAAGTTAGTATTTCCAACGATAAAGGTCTACTTGATTCACTAGAGAGATCTTTGTCACTAAATCTTAGAGGGCATTTTTTTTTTATTGTTGGTGATTTTAATGTGAAGTTAGGGCCTTCATCTAATTTAGATGAAGATATTAGAACTTTGGAGGAAATGTATGGGTGCCCAGTGGTATATCATTTTTCCCCTATGGCTGATGCTTGGGGAACTGTGTTAAGAGGTATTTATAGTGTATATGCTCTTTTTTAATTAAATAGGAGGATATTCGATCACCACCCCAGTCCTCACATTTAGGAGGGGTGCTTACGCTTCCATGACTGACTATTGTATCGTGGATTGCCAATTATTTCCTAAAATTTTTAGTTTTAAGATATTTAACAGGGTGGAGAGTGACCATCTCCCACTAACCACTCTGATAAAGTACAGGGATGTGACAAAATTATCGCTTATTGCAATTTTGCAAGGAGGCATCATAGGACAAATGAGATTTCAAGGCATGGTAGAATTTAGGGAATGTATTCATTCACCAGCAATTAATCAAATGAGGGACTGCACATTGACTGATGCGTGCCTAGGAACGGGAGTAGTTTCTGTGTATGATGATTTTATTGATTCAATTTGTTGTATGAACACTACTGATAGGCAGCGCATTTTCCCAAAATATTATAGATCAAGCAATGCTCCAAGGTATGACTCTGAGTGTAGGGTGGTGAAGACAAGGATGTATATGCTGAACAGGAACACATTGAAGCACTGGGACATGCTGAGTAAGCTTAAAAGGGATTACAAGGAATTGTTGAGACAGAAGAAAACAGCATATACTGTCAAACAGTGAGTCCTATTAGAACAGGCAGTGCTGACTAATAACAGCAAACCATTTTGGCAAAGGATAGGCAGAGGTTTTGAGGTCTCACAGGTGAGGAAGACGGGACCCAGCTCAGATGAAAAAAAGAGGTCTCATTTCCAGAAGCTGTTTTAGGATGATAATACTAACACGGTTCGGATGATAAATGAATTTGCTTCACCTAAGGAAGGAATTTGTTTTAGTATTAAGAAGATGGATGCTATAATACAAACTTTGCCCTGTGGGAAAGCAGCTTGTCCGGATGGAATACATTCTGATATTATCAGCGAATTTTCAGATTGGTGGGCTGCGGTTTTATTTGCATTTTTAATGCTGTTTCTTTATCCAGGGAACTTCCTCGTACTTGGTCACAGAGCATTGTGGTCATGTTATTTAAGAAAGGGGACCACACAGACCCAAATTGTTATAGGCCTATCTCTTTGATTGACATCCCGGTGAAGGAATTTGGAAAGGGCTTACTTACTAGAGTATAGGAGTCAGCAGATTCTATGAACCTCTTGGAGCCACTGCAGGCAGGATTCAGCAAAGGCTATTCCACAATAGATCATTGCCTTGTGCTTTCCACCCTGACAAACAAATATTGTATGGGCAGAAGTCGGATGCTTTATGTGACCTTTCTAGAAAAGGCCTTTGACTCTATCCCCAGACATAAACGATGAGGGAAATTGGGTGCTCTGGATATGCCTGTAGGTCTCTTAAATATGATGCAACACTTTTATAGGGACAAACGCGTGTATGTGCGTGTCTCTTCGGACGGGTTGCTGTCAGAAACATGTCCAACTAATGAAGGTGTGAAGTAGGGCTGCTCTTTGGCCCCAATACTATTTATTCTGTATTTGTCTGATTATAATTTAGCAGGTTTAGGAAACGGTGTGAACGTCCCTAGTTTGAATGGTTTTAATTTTGGGTTTTTAATGTATGCGGATGATACCGCTTTGATCGAGTTAACTCCGGGCACGATCCAGCAGAGACTTTTGTATGCCGAGCCATATTTCTCTTCACATGGTTTGAAATTAAATAGATCTAAGACAAAAAAGTTGGTCATTGGTAAGGGAAGAGAGGGCACCTTGGTGGAGAACCGATCGAGGTATAAAAATCTTATTGCTCTCGCGGAATATTGTTCGCCAAGAGTGGGGCAATGGACAGAGCATGTTGCAGCCCTTGTGGAAATGATCTTAGCCAGGTTGGGTGCCTTCTTAGATTTTATCACATGTATGGCAGACACAGGTTTGATAAGTGTCTGGAGGTGTACAAAGCCAAGGCCCACAGCCTGATAACTTATGGGAGCGAAATCTGGCCTTTTGTATTGTATATTTTGGAAAAGCTTCAGAACAGGATAATGAAAAGATTAGTGGGCCTCCCAAAAGATATGCCAAATTGTGCTTTGCGGTTGACTCTGGGGATTCCATCATTTGAGGTCGATGCACACATAAGGTTCACTAGTTATTTTTTTGAAGTCTGTGCGGGCCATCCAATGAACCCACATTTAAATACAGTGGCAGGGGAAATTAAGTGATTCCTGTCAATTATTAAATATCAATGGAATAATGAGGGAATTTAGTTACTGACTAGGTGGCAAATCCCTTACAAGGACTGTCCTTCCTGGTACACACTATCTAATATCGTAAATATGATAAAGCAGGAAGCAAGGAGGTGGTACTTGGAGACAAGTTTTGGGATGGTGTGCTTACTGCCCTCATTTGCTTCTTTTACAGCCTTAAGACATTTTACCTATGGGGTCAGGGATATTTGCTCAGTTAGATCTGGGCCCTGCAGAAGGCTTATTATAATGACAAGGTTGGACTTGTTACCCTTGAAGGATAGAAGGAGGTGGGAGCATGAAGACATGTCTAGGATCTGCCTCTGTAATCAGGATACAGTTAAGGATTTCAGACCTTTTTTACTTTTATGTCCATGGTACTTAGACTTGCATAAAAAGATGTTTAATTCACTACTTTAAAGCCCAAAATGTTACTGTGATGCAATTTGTTTAATTATGGAGTACAATGATGAGGAATCTTTGTATAATTTATATCATTATGTTTTTAGAGCACTCAATACAAGGGCATTTGTTTTAAAATGTTGCATAAATTATGTTAAATTCAAATATGAAGATGTATGTACTTAATTTTAATTCTGTTTTTGTTGGTAATGGAGAAATCCAAATTTAATAAAGAACCGATTGACTGAGCTGTTTGTGGTTTCCAATGTTGTAATAGCAGGGGCTGCTATGGGTCACGATTAAGACGATTGGCAGATCTGTTGCTTTAAGAACTACTATAATCAGACAGATTCACTCCCTGAGATCTAGTAATTCCCAAGATCCTGATCTTCTCATTGCCTCTCATCGGGCAACACCTATGGTGCAGGATTGGATGTATCTGATCTTCGTCCATCCATTCTCAAAAAACATGTGGAGTTTAAGAAGGGAGGATGTATCCCCTAATGTCCCGATTACGATCTGTGCCTATTAGTTCACTGACACCTATTGAAAAACACTAGCATATCCTGGCTAGTGCTTGCATTAAGGAAACCGTCCAACGGTACAGTCTATTCTATGGTGCTACCTACTCAAAGGTGCTGTGAACATTAGGTATTTCTTGGAAGCTGATGGGACCCTGAAATACTACAATGGTTTCAATGTAGTCTGGCCTCATTCACCTGTTCTGGCTCTTCTTATAATCTGGACCCCTCTAGTTGTCTATAGCCTCCCAAGTCTCATTGATGTTCCCTGCAATCTGGCCTTTCCTGGTGCTGCCTGTAATCTAGCACTGTCCAGATGTTCCTAGCATCCCTACTAAAATGGATCCTTCCAGTCGGCCATACATGTCACTGTAATCATCCCCTTTCACGTGTCCCTAGCTCCTCCTGTTAAACGGCACCTTGCAGACGTCTTTGGATCTCCCTGTGCTAAGACCCCTTCCAGGTGTCGAGCTGTAATTTGGCCTCTTGTACTTGTCACTGGCTCTCCATGTATAATGGCCCCTTCCAGCTGCCACTGGCTTTATCTGATATCCGGCCCCTTGATGAGGTCCCTCGCCTTCTTGGTAATATGGGCCCTTTCAGCTCGCCCTGTAATTTCACCCTTCCAGCTGTCCCTAGCTCTCCTTTTAATCAGCCCCTTTGCAGCCTGTCGAGGATGAAAGCAGCAATTCATAGTGGGTTGTATGCACCAGTCTTAGAAGGAGTAAAGCGTGCGGAATAGGTGCACAGGGAGGGATGGGGGTGTCATTTACGAAAGCGAGGTTTTCCACGGGCAGGCATTCCTGTTGGGGTTCTGATAGCAGTTGGAATGTGAAGAAATGGTGCGTTGTAATTGGACAATTAGCTTTCCTTCAGAATGATTGCTAATTGATAAGTCTGTTATTGGAGGCACTCATGTGCACTGTACACCAATGCCAAGCCTGCATTCACACACACACACACACACGCAAGTCACGTGCGCCACACACATACACTCCCTCAACTGTACTCAGAAGATCTCTAATAGCTCGAGAATGGGAGAAAAGAAAACGCAGTGTGCGAAAGCAGGCCAGCATTTACATGGCTTCTGAACACGATTTCGAAAGTGAGAAATCTCTGAAGCTTTAATGATGCACTGAAACAACCCAATTCTCTGCCTCCCTCCCTTTCCTGGGGGAAACCACATGTGATACTGGCATTTATATCATCAGTTCTCTATATTTACCGTGACCCAGTTGCAACAAAATTGCACACCTAAGCACTTTTTCGGTGTTGAGGTTTTTAAACACAAGCTGAAGCACGAACAGTCTCGGCAGTTCGACTTTAAGACAGGCAGGTGGGGTGTAAAAAATAACATAACAACTAGGTGCACACCGCTCCGAGCGCCCTCTTGAACATTTAAAAAAAAAAAAAAAAAAAATATATATATATATATATATATATATATATATATATATATATATATATATATATATATATATATATTAAGAAGCACATTTTCCCGCAGCACAGCAACCATTGGACGTGCTGAGCAATGCACGAAACCATTCGCACACGCAATCGAACGCACACCCGCACACACCTGCGTGGGATGTAGTTGCACTCATATCTAACACAGCCAAACGAACCACAGTTTGTCATGGCGGCACCGTGTTCGTGATGTAGGTTTCAGCGAAGCACCCGTCCGTCTAGAAGCTGCTATGCGCTGCTGCAGGAGGCAATAGATGCTTCATTCTTGTACCTGACTTCTGAATGCAGGACTGTGTCCAGCTAGTGCTGTCCGGTCTGGGCAGCTGTTTTTTTTTTTTTTTAAGCACCAATGTTTAGCATGTATTGCTCAGGCTACCATCGTGTTTGTACTCCTGAAGATCCCCCCACCATGAAGAATCGAGAAGTCATCAATGATGGCGATCAGGGAACACAAAACCGAACATAAACAGAGGTCCAGTTTAGACGGGCACTATATAAAATATGTTTATTTATTTTTTGTGTCATTTTGTTAAAAACAATGTAAAATGTTATTTCTCTTTACTGTTTTCATACTTAACTACTAGCATTTTTGTAATGCTGACTTTGAATGCCCATGAGTCCCAACCATCTTCTTCCGATGTATAGTTTCTTTCTATGTCGCACGTTTGTAAAGTAGCTCATTAAGTTACTGTGCCGACTGCCGAAGCCTCAGTGTAGCCCAGGACAATCTCACGCGCACTTCTTATTGTGATTGATACAAGTGCATCGTGTGAGTTGTGCAATTATACCCTCTGTTACTTCGTTGCCTGAAGACACAGGTTTCAGGGACGCATGTGTAAATTGTGATTTGTATTATTAGTCGTATGCTTTAAATGAGTTGCTTTAACCTTACCTATAATCTGAATACCATGTCATTTCTATCTCTGTAAAAATTGGACAATAATATTTTGCAAATATGATATACAGTGAAGAAGTATTTGCATGCTAAAAACATGGCTCCAGTATCAGAGTCACTGACTGCCATCCATCTGTCCAGCTTTGCGATCACTTAGTAACTATGATTCACAATAAGGGCTTGATTTACAAAAGCCTTTTTGAATGGAAGGTCCCATTGAGAAACGCTCTGTAGATCAGGCGCTAGGTCTCTTGCATGCTGTGTGAAAGTGACATGACTTGCAGAGTCTATGGTGCTGTGGCACTGCATGCAAATGAAGGTCTGGGAGTCCCTCTACTGGCACAAACACAGCCCAGTGACCTGTTCTTGGGTGGATTTCCTCTGGGAGAGTCCCAAACACGCTTTAGCTCACTGCACTTTTCACAGAGGAGAAATGTCCATATGCATATCAGTCCTTGTTCCACTCAAAGCCAGTCCAGCATCAAAATGCTAGGCAAATCTCCTCTGAAAAAGAGTACCAACCGCAACCCCAGACACGTGTTTAGGGCTAGCCGGCTTCATCAGTGACGTGGAGTTGTGCCTCTCTGAGCACAGTGAGCAAGGGTCCATGTCTGTTTCAGCCTGGTAACTTGGGGTGAGACCCTAAGTACCACAAATATGCAAAATAAGGTCTGGGAGTCCCTCTAACAGCACAAACACAGCCCACTGAGGCCCCAGGGAGAGTCTCAACCATGCTTTAGCTCACTTCTATTTTCACAGAGGAGACATTTATATATGCGCATTAGTCTCTGTCCAACTCAAAGGCAGTCCAGCACCAAAATTCTAGGCAATTCTCCTCTGAAAAAGAGTGCCAACAGCAACCCCAGACACGTGTTTTGTCCTAGTCTGGCTGCATCAGAGAGTTGGAGCTGTGCCTCTCTGAGCACAATGAGCAAAGGGTCCATGTATGGATTACCCTGGTACCTTACAATGAGACCCGAGTACCACAAAATATGCAAAAGAATGCCTGGGAGTTCCTTTACCGGCACAAACACAACCCACTGACCTGTTCTTGGGTGCATGGCCCCCGGGAGAGTCTCAACCACGCTTTAGCTCAATGCACTTTTCTCACAGGAGAACTTTCCATATGCATGTCAGTCTTTGTCCAACCCAAATGCAGTCCAAAACCGAAATGCAAGGCAAATCTCTTCTGAACAAGAGTATCAACAGCAACACCAGACATGTGTTTTGACAAAGTTGGGCCTTATAAGTGAGGTGGATCTGTGCCTCTCTAATCACAGTGAGCACTGTAGCTGTGATGAATCAACTTCCTGGGCACCAGTGGTCCATGGATGAATATTGGTTTCTAAACCATCAATCAGCACCACACCTCTAGTACACCAGAAGGGATACAAACATATTGGAACACAAGTAAATTATAAACCTCTTTCTCCAAATTTTGGTAATGTATACCCTCATCCAGGGGCAATTTAGTCCTTCTTCTTACTCCCTTTGAAGTCATTGGATGATCTGCTGAGTGAAGAGCTCAGTCCTCTTTTAAGGGCAAATGGGCCCCAGGATTGGTGTTCTGGCCTATCTGCCTTAAAGGACAACTCAAGCCCATTAAGGACAAGCACCTGCTGTAGTCAGCCTTAAAGCACATTCTGGTCATACCAGTCTAGTTCCTTGTTCCACAACAGCCTGCAATGCTGACCGCCATCAAACCAGGAACACAAGACGTCTCAACCAACACTTCAGAACTGCTGATCAGCACTGAGACTATGATTTCTGACCCCGAGACGCCGTGAAGGCCAGACTGCATTTGTTCACTAAGCTTCCCTCACAAACCGTTTTGCAACCTGATAGCTGCCGCTGATTCCCGTCTCAAACTATGTCACAGAAGCCTGAAAAGCACCCAGAAATCGACTCGACACTGTCAAGCTCCAAGAACAACAACAGAAAGAGGTACATTGTGGTTCTGTCTCTCTGGTCCTTCCCAGAAGCCCCTTTGAGTCATTTTAAGACCCCTTCTCCCCGTTTGCTGAAGCCAAGAAGCCTTTTAAAAATTATTGTGGTTATTAACCATACCAACTACCCACCTATCAGTAACCAGACTGCATCCCTTTTCCTTCTTATAAACTGTCTGTTCTCTGCATTCCTTTACAGGATGGGTTGCATTTTGGAGTGTTATTAGATTGTTGTGATATTAATAAAGTAGATATGTGTACACAACCTTGACTGAACACTCCTGTTATCATTGGGTAATAATTGTATTTTTGATGTGTTGCAAATAATGAATGATCCACAACCTTTAAAGGAGATAAGTCTGCCAATCTGTCAAAGTTCCCAAAATTGGAAAAGAGGTTTATCATTTCAAGTGTATGCTTGCTTAATCCAATCTGTTCAAATCAATTCTGGTGTATTAGAGGTGTGGGGATGATTGAGGGTTTAGAAACCGATATTCACCCCAGGACCACTGGTACCCCGGAATTTGATTTGTCACACTGGCTCTGACAATTTATGCGACTACTCTATGTAGAAATATTTTCTTGTTGGCTATGACTTTAATAATGCCCTGCCACAATAAGAACATATGCCCAAACTGGCTGCTCCAATGTACGCCATTCTAGGCACATAATATCACTTATCATGCTTGCTTTATCATCGATGCCCAGTAAAAAAAAAAAATGCCATGCTACAGTACGATATTATAGCTAGACTGACTGCACCACATGTGGCCATGTAATTACATGTATCATTCTTGTTTTTATCATATATGCCCAGTAAAAAATGTCACACCACAGTCAGAAATGGAGAATTGTGTAATTGCCTGGGTATTTGCCTAATACCTACACACAAGACACAACAGCTGGCATTGTCAATGCTTGTTTTAATAGTGCAAGGAACAGATATAAATCAAATGGCTGCAGGAACACTTGGTTTAGACGTTTTTTTTTACCAAACCAGTTGCTCCTTTACAACTGCAATTAAGCCCGTCCACCAAACTGCTTTAAAATGACTCTGACAGACATTTAAAACACAATGGGGGTCATTCCGAGTATGGAGGTAGCCATGCTGCTTTTGGGGGGTGTATTGTGTGTGGGAGGGGTTGTGCCAATGGGGTTTGTGGGCAGCAGGGGCAGGCCAGCAGGGAGTCTAGTTCCACTACTTCTTATCGTACACTTCGACCACTAGGGCATCCCATTCCCATTCAAGCCCCCATAGGGCTCAATGGGAATGGGGAGCATGCTAACAACAGGTCCGTTAATGACCGCTCGTGAGACCAGGTTTTACCAGGCATCCTTAGCAGGTCCCACGAGCGGACCACGTAATGAGGTGGTAGGGGGTGAACCGGGCCGGCAGCTCTACCAGCTCTGGTAACCCCCTACCGCCAGGGATGTAATGACCCCCAATGTTTGATCTTACTGCTTGACAGAGATAACTCAAAGAGATCCCAGGAGGATGTGTTTTGGGTGCGGAGTGCCAGGTTATATGTGGCATTTTTATGGGAATCCCAAAAGGCTCTAGGATGGCTAAGGGCAATCAATGGGTGGCTAAGTAACCAAACAACATCCACCAGCTATGTGTTCCTCCTCACATCACTTCCCACCTACTTCTGGTCCAATGCAACAGTTGCAACAGTTGCCGCTTGTCGGTGGCGATGAAGCACCACCTAATGGCTAAAAGTAAAAAATAACTTCAAATTACCAACAGGAGGTTAAGAGGCCCAATGGTAAACATCCAGATAAGAGATCCAACAGAAGGCATATATTTTAATGACCAACATCCAGCTTGTTGTTTCATAGATCACTGTAAATAAGTATCTATTTTCAGATTGCATACCATCTGCTACAAAACTCCCAGTCTTGGAGAAATAATTCTCTTTCTGCATCTGCATTGTATCTTGCTTTCTCTCCAAAGCTATGACATGATATGATTGGTTATTTATAACGCGCTTAATACCCAGAGGTTTCTAAGCATGGTCCCGGGGATCGTACCTGTGTTGCTCCGTCTCATCTTGCTTCTCAGGGGAGCATGTTGCCCCTGAGCTATCGTCCCTACACTGGAGGAGGTGGAGCCAGAGGTGTTGGTTGCGGGAGCACGAGAGATTTGAGGTGTCACATAGGGTGCTCCCAGCCTCATCCTTTCATTAAAGAAGCATCTGTTATGGTCTCCAGTCAGCAGATCAAACCCAATTACGAATTCTGGGCAGTGCTCATTAGAAAAGCATACTAATAAAGTGTGGGCCGGATCTGGGTATCTCCACATTCTTTCAGCAAATGTCTTCTACATGACGATTAATTTAAGATATAAACAAACATCTTAAAAACCTACCAATTAAGGACACAGGGGCACATATTCTGTCAATCACATTCATACCACGTAAAGATTCAGAAACCCAGTCAGGACTTTGAAATTCAGACACACCATCTAAGTGCTAATACTAGGGTGACCAGACGTCCCGGTTTTCACAGGGCAGTCCGGGGAAATCCCCCTCTGTCCGGGTGTCCTGGGAGTTTTTTCATTTTAGAAAAATGGTTGGACGGCTATTGTAATTCAAATTGTTATTATTTTTCACAACACGTTCAGAATGTTGGAGCTGGAGGATTGCTCAACCCCCCACCTTTTAGGTACAAGTCACAACACTTACTGACTGTGCCACAGAGGCTGGCTTGGGAATGATTTTACAGCAAGCCATGTAATATCAATTATAGCAAACGCTTGTTTTGAATTAACGTGCCAAGGTTCACAGACAAAACTTGACAAATTAGATCATATACAGTTTTGAAATAAGAAGTGCTGGAAATATGATTGGGTGGTGGTTGTGGGGGCGTGTTGGGGGAGGGGCGGTAATTGGTGGGCTTTGATGTGGTAGTCCCTCTTTTATGTTGTTGATCATCCCGGTTTTTTGTTTTGGAAATCTGGTCACCCTAGCTAATACCTCAAATATTAACACTAGCTGGGGAGGTACCATCCTACGCACTTAGCTGTGTCTGCCTGAGCCACTAAAAAGCAGCTGCTGATTTGTAGCACAGCATGCGTTCCTGCTGGTGGTGATACAGAGAGCGTCCAAGCCACATGTGCTTCCAGTATGGCCTTCCTGAGATTTCCTTTAAGGCACCGACCTTCCTAAAATGTTCTGGTCTGTCCAAAAATGTCCTGGAACTATCCACAGTAAATCCAATGTGAAGAAGCCAAATGTGCCAACATATCCCAATTCGTGTGTCCACTCCTATTGTTTTCTTTGCATCCTTTTACTTAGAATTATAATTAGAAAATCCACACAAGTATCAGAATGGACATTACAGACCATTAGACTGGACTAGCTTCTTCCGAATTGAATGGGAAAACATTGGCATGTTTGGGACAACGTGCAAACCCAACACTGGGGGTTGGCGACATTTTTAGATTCCAGACTGACACCCGTGAAAACGAAATCTGCCATATTTCGATTCGCTTGGATCCACCATTCCGCTACGCCTGTGGATTTGAACAAAATATCCACAGTTGTCTGAATCAAAAAGAGCAGTGGAAAGTTTCTCATGTCATGTCAATGCAGCTCAGTTTCTTGTGTCGCTACGTGAAACTAACGCGGTTTCAGAAAGACCTGCACAAAGTTTCTCATGTTGCTGCATGAAACTAGCACGGACTGAAAAAGACCTTCAAGAAGTTTCGCAGGTCACTGAGCGAAACTAGAAGAGATAAAAAAAAAAAACTGCAAAATTTCTTGCGTCCCTACGTGAAATTAACACAGTTTCGTATAGACCTGAACAAAGTTTCTTCTGTCACTGCACAAAGCTAGCAAAGATCAAAAAAGACCTCTAAGAAGTTTCTCACGGCTCTCTGTATACCTAGCATGAACTGGAAAAAGAATGTTCAGTTTCTCATGTCACTGCCCAAAATGAGCATGAATCGAAAAAGAGCCGTCCAAGGTGTCTTGTGTTGCGGCTCGAACCTAGCACGAATAAAAAAATAAATAAAAAAATAAATGCATTTTCTTTTGTTGCTGAACGAAACAAACATGGTTCGGAAAGAAACACAATGATTCTCGTGTCACTGTGCAAAACAAGTAGGGAACTGAAAATTACCCGTGTGAAGTGTCTGGTCTCGCTACATGCAACCAACATGGAAACAAAAAGCAACGTTATATGGACACAAGGTGGGAAACGATCCAAAGATATCCAAGGGACCATTTAAAGCAGCACAATTGGATTGCAATGGGGGCTCAATAATGTTGAGTGCACAGGTAGCCGGAGGACAAGTCCTTCCATGAACAAATCAAATTCTATTTGGGGACACCAATCCCCAAATTAGAAGACTCTTGAGGTAGGAAAACTCGAAATAGAAGACAGACACCATTACAGGACTTACTCTGGATGGACGTTATTATCAACAAAAACACACATAAGGTTCAGCTTGCCACTTCTGGGCCTCCCTGGAGAGCAGGAAGACTCCAGATCCTAGAAGGCATGTGCAGTGGGAAAAGAAAATACGAGGAATTGGTAGCATATATGTCAAGATGTCCTATGTAATTTGGGAGATGTTCACCCGTGCCTGCGGGAAAAGAAAAAAAGGAAATGGGTGGATACATGCCAAGATGCCCCATGCCATTGGGAGATGCGCACACATGTGTGCAGGAAAAGAAAGCACAAAGAAATGGGCGCATGCATGCCACAATGCCCCACGTCATTTGAGATATGCACAAACATGCCTGCGGAAAAGGAAAACTGAAGGAACTGATTTCATACGTGCCAAGATGGCAAGAGTCATTTTGGAAATGCTCACCCATTTCTGCAGGAAAAGAAAAAAAAAACACAAGGAACTGTGAGCCTCAATGCCAATATGTCCCGTGTCATTTGGGAAATGCTCACCCATGCCTGAGGGAAAAGAAAACACAAGGAACTGGGAACATAAGTGCCAAAAGGCCCCCATGTGATTTGGGAGATGCTCACCCACGCCTGTGTTTTTCATTGATTGCTGGGACTTGCACATTTGCTTTTTCCTTAATAAACCTAGAACTAGGACCAAAAATGACAAGAAAAAAACAGGATTGGATGAACATGTTTCAAAAGACAGAGGCCAATTGGAAAGAACCTTGCTTACTTCTCTTTGTTATTTATTCTTGCCATGATTCGGATCATTATAACCAAAAAAGTGATGGGTGGGAGGTTTTGAATAATTCAGAACCACTGGCACTCGTCAGGGCAACCTTCTGCACCACGGTTTTTAGCCATCTGCACCATTGCAAAAGGGGTCCAGCCATGTGAAAATCAGTTAGGAGCTGCCATCAGTTAGTACTCCTACCCCCAGCACGTCTACCCTTGCCCCTTCCATGCTGAATGCGCAAGGCCAGTGTTTTGTCCTCCTTTTGTTTCCCCCTCCTTGTCTTGTCGTGCCTTGAAACAATTGTGTATAGGCGCGTTATAAATGCCATATCATACCTTGTCACAAATGTCATATCAATGGGAGCACCCAATCCTGAACCACTGGCAATGATCTGAGCAACCTTCCACATCACAGTTTTTGAGCCCATCTGCGCCATTGCAAAAGGGGTCCAACCATATGCAAACCAGTCAGGAACCAGCACCAATGAGAGCAGCCCTGCACAAACTACTAGGTCAGGTATCCTCTGCATTGAAACACAAGCAACCCCAGACATTTTTCAGCGTATTTGAGCCACATCAGTGAGGTGTGGCTTGGTTATCTAGAGCAAAACGACCAAAGGGCATACATCTGGATATATCCTCTCTCACACGGGGAGACAACCTATAACCAAAAAAGTGATGGGTGGATTTTTCGAGTAAATCTGAACCACTGCCACTTCTCTGGGGAATTATTATTAAAAGAAACGGATGTAAATACATCTTTGCTAAACCTACTTTATCAGGGAGTTCCCTAACTGTTTTCTAAGAGCTAAGGGGATCACTTCCAACATAAACACAACTGGCCCCTCACACTAAACTACGCTCCAAGAAAAGGGCAACCTCTTTTTCTCTTTGCTGTGCCTTACTGCCACTAGGATTACCTGCCTTTGGTTCCAGACTGACTTTCTCTCAACTTCAGCAGTATCAGCATTACAGGCTATTTGCTCAATTTTCTTACAAGCACCCGGATCCCTTCCCCAGCTTTGTTCACACCATCTTGCTTCCAGTAGCTACCTTGAATCTCTATTTCCACACTTTCAACTTCAGATTACAAGGTCACACTTGTATCAGAGGACCTTGGACCTTTAACAATTTCGACAGTTAGGTGGATTGATTTAAACAATAATTTTTTCACTCTACAAAGGGTTAATCTCTTGGCTTCGGTGCTGCTTGTTCTTGTTAATATAACAACTTCTGTGTTCAAAGAATATTTGTTCTCAATGTTACAAGGTTCAGCCTTCAAAGGGAAAACAGTTTTAGTCATACACGTCCACTCTTTATGGTTAATCTTGAAATTTGGTGTAAATCCGTCCAGTAGTTTTTTTGTTAAAATGACAAAAAAGTAGGTACCAAAATTAGTAATATCTGGGTTCAGCCTGTGGACTCACTTCCCTGTTCACTTCGCAGACGAGCCCCTGATTGGTCCAGGGGCAGCTGTGATTGGATGGCCAAAAGCATGAGGTGTGTCAGATTTTTGGAAATGCCCGCCATGTTGGCACCGCGGACAGTCACAGGTGTATCTGCGGACAGAGCAGTGTGGGAAAAGTCCGGAAAACACATTTGGGATTATTTAGTGGTTGAAAGAGAGGCTGCAAAGGTTGGCGAGTGCTCAACAGATGATATTGGGCTATTTTTCTAGGTGGAAAAATGGTTGTGCAGGTGTCGTAGCTGTCTGCAGACACAGCAGTAGTTCGCGGACAGCATCATGAATGGGTGACATGGAAAAGTCATTTGGCATTATTTGATGTCTGAAAGAGGGTGTAGAAATGGTAGGGAAATTGAATGAAGGTAAGGTGGAGCTGTTTTAATTAGGTAAAAAAAGGGTTTTGATATGCCACAGAGTCCATGGTCAATTTTGGTGTCCGCGGATATCATTTTGATTGCATGGGGGTCAGGGTGAGTTTTATTACTTGATGATGTATGGTACGTACTTCTTACATAGTTAATTTAATTTTGGTGGTTGAGGCTAGTGGCCAGATTGTGGGGGGTATGGCCAAAGGCCATGGCCCCAAGAATATGTTCACTGGCCACATCCACCACAGTATTAATATGTGTATAATAATTATAGGAAATGTAGTAGGAGTATGGCCAGAATCACAATAGTAGTAATACATGTACAGTCATTATAGGTAATACACTGGGAGAACAAAGTGTTCCTATTATGGAGGAATGATGTAATCACACTGTATATGGTACTTATGATTGTGCTTTTGGTTAGGCAGGATTTAAATGCTGTAGTGGGATACAATTTGACATATACATTTTTTTATTAGAAGCTCATAAACAGTACATTGTAAGTACTATGTCTGGTAAAAAAATAGTCTATGGCACACTGCTATTGTTTTGAAATTAAATAATCATTGGGTATGGGGAAAAACAATCTTTACTGGATTAAAAAAAAATGATTACAGTTATGTGAGGGTAAGGGTGATAGTATGTTTGTTTCAATATGTTGTGATTAATGGAATGCTTGAAGTAGTTAAATACCTATTGTCATATTCTTACCACATTAGAGGTTAGAAGATGTTTTGGCATATAAGAATTGAGATGGCATATTTGAGGTGTTTTGGAATGAAGGGTATTTTTCAAGTAGTTAGATATTGGCATATTCTAACTAGATTGACTTTCAAAAGTACTATTGTAGTATTATGGATGTAGTTAGATACCTGCTGGTGTATTCTAACCATTAATTGTGCTATAGTTTAGTGACTAAATTTGGGTTGAAGAAATATTAAGTAGACGTTTGTTAAATTTGCTGGCAATCTATGTTTAGGAATAATGGGTATATTGTTACAGTCAAACCAACCACTTATTTTTTTGACATTAGCATTGTAGTGCCCTGAAGTGGGTGTGGCACCACTGTGGTATACTGTTACCAAGAGATACTTGGCCGTGTGTGAAGCCTGTAAGCTTACAGTTATATTTGCTACCATCTACATTGTAACTTAGAAGCATTAGTATGATATATTGGCTATGTGTGTTTATTTGTATGGTGGAATGATTGTCTGAATTACGAAAAAAAGGCATAATATGCCATGATTTGCATTCTGCAGAAGCTGGTGAAATTGAATGGATTCAGAATTTGGTAAGGATACATACAAAAATCGTTCATTCGGAATGTGGTCCTGTGAAACATGGTTGCAGAGAGTGTTTGCATGTTTCCATGTGTATGCAATCTGGAAGATTTCATTTATAGGGATGTTTTTGGTTTCCAGTACTTGTAGTAAGTACATTAGGCTTTCTTGTGGGTCCTCCTGTGTGTTTGTGGTAAATGTTACCATTCCTGCAGAGTAGTCCAATTATTACCTTATACCTGAGACACTGTATGTGTGTAAGGTAATTAAACTTCAAGGTCAAGCCTTAGATTATTAACTGAATCATAGAGATTTAAACAAGCAATTATAACTTTTGTTTTTATCACCAGTTATTACCGTTTTAAATACAGCAGTAGCTTTCCCACTGTCTACAAGAAGTTGGAGGAAATTCCAACATGATAACAGTACACCTTGTATTATTGTAACAAAGTCGAGTGTGAATTCTCCTGAAGGAAGTTCTGAAAACAACAGAAGAGAACTTAAACATGTCGAGCGTATGAAAGTGGTTAATGTAGTAACCATTCAGATTTAAAAATGTCAATTAAAGGACATCTTTGACACCGAGACACCAATAATAGCCACAGATGTAAAAATTAACCTGATCTATTTAGATAACCACCTAGCCTTAAAGGCAGTTCTTGTCACGTTTTGAATTGTATTTTTATACAGTGTTTAAACCTTTAATGTGGTTTGATCAAATTGAATTTTTATATGTAATATTGGAATAAACTGAATATGTGTTATGAGCAACAGTATTGATTTAATGTTTGTAACTGTTGATAGGAGCTATCTATCTCTTGTTTAAACCATTTCTAATTACCCATTAGAAGATAGAGCATCCCCTTCGGTAGAACCTATGGGACTCCCTCCTAAAGTTTAGTGACTGTATGTTTTGCCAGGATTATATGTGGCATTTCCATGAAGGACGCGCATTTTCAAACACAACTGGTCTGATCCGTTTAAGTAAATGTAAATGTTGTGAACAATCAAAGGCAATTGAAAGAGAAGATTCAGGGGCCGATTCATGGAACAAACGTGCGCCGAAATCTACGCGCAAGCAGGCGCAAGCGATTCATGGAAGTCCCTGCGCGTGTTTACCTCGGGATGTGCGCCAAACCCGTGCATGGCGCACACGTCACTGCAACATCCCAAAAGACGTGCGCGACGCGCACAGTGAAAGCGCACAACCTCGGCGCATACACCAGAAAGTGGGCGGAACACGGGGCGTAACGCGCGGAATGGGAACAACTCGCGAAAACAAGGGTGTAACTGGGGATGTACTGCAGGGAAGCAGACGTAACGCCCACACGCACCCGAACCACACGTATTCATGGAACCGAATAGGGCAAAGCCACGCACAGCGAAAGACACGCACAAGCCGATACACGTCCGCCACATGAAGGCAGGCGGTAGCGTCCCTGCACATTACAAAAGTGGCAACATACAGCAATTGTGCGAGCGGGGCACGTGTATTTCGGGGGTTTGCGTGATCTTACTCACGCGATCGGGCCTGGGGGAGCGGGCTATGTGTATTTCAGGGGTTCGCGTGACGTTTTTCACGCGATCGGGCCTGGGGGAGCGGCCTACGTGTATTTCAGGGGTTCGCGTGAACTTTCTCACGCGATCGGGGCTGGGGGAGCGGGCTACGTGTATTTCAGGGGTTCGCGTGAACTTTCTCACGCGATCAGGCCTGGGGGAGCGGGCTATGTGGATTTCAGGGGTTCGCGTGAAGTATTTCACGCGATCGGGCCTGGGGGAGCGGGCTACGTGTATTTCAGGGGTTCGCGTGAACTTTCTCACGCGATCGGGCCTGGGGGAGCGGGCTACGTGTATTTCAGGGGTTCGCGTGAACTTTCTCACGCGATCGGGCCTGGGGGAGCGGGCTACGTGTATTACAGGGGTTCGCGTGAAGTTTTTCACGCGATTGGGCCTGGGGGAGCGGGCTACGTGGATTCCAGGGGTTCGCGTGAACTTTCTCACGCGATCGGGCCTGGGGGAGCGGGCTACGTGGATTTCGGGGGCGCGCGGGAAGTGACACACGCGATTGAGCGGGGTACGTGTATTTCGGGGGTGCGCGGGAAGTAACACACGCAATTCCATCAGGGTACGTGTATTACAGGTGTGCGCGATATCAACAGGGTACGTGTATTACAGGGGTGCGCAGGGAGCAGCACACTTGAATTGCAGGTGTGGGTCCTCCCACGTGTTCCCTCTACACCCTCCACGGCCCCTGCAGGTGGCTCACACCACAGGGGCCTACCCAGCACATGTCATGCAGGCACCCCACCCACCATGCCCATGCCCACCAGCCAACCCACATGTCAACTTGCACTACTCCCCCCCCAACGCATGTCCCCCTGCACCCCCAGCCACCAGGGGCAGCCTCCACCAGGCCCCCACCCATGTCTCCCACCACCCCCAGCCACCATGGCCAGCCCCCACCAGGCCCCCACTCATGTCCCCTATCACCCCCACCCCCCAGCCACCATGGGCAGCCTCCACCAGGTCCTCACAATCCACAACACACATGTCATTACAACTCGCACACATGAGCCATACCACAGCCATATCGCAACTGCCACCACCATCCATACACATACAACAGCATGAGCAGCCAAAGGTGAGCCAGACATCACACGCAACACAGGAAGTGCACCACACATGTACACACACCACCACACTTGCATGCATGTGTACACCCCTGCCAAGTGTCGCACTGTTCAGACGGCCATCCATGTCACATCTGCCAATCAGGCTTCCACATACCGCTGTCACATGCATCCATGTGGCATCACTGTTGCACCCTTGTCAAATACACACACATGCACATGTACACAGTGCTGATACATGCAGCCGAAAACAAGATACATGCGTGACATCACGGACATGTCTACTCACATACACATTCATCCAAACATGTGTGACCACACAACTGCATTTGGCATGCAAGCCTACACACACAAGCACCATCCATGTCTCACACATCACAGCCCTCGCATGTGTCAGCCCCACGGCCCTGTACACCCCCACCCATACTCGACCCCATACAAACAGATTTGCAACCTGCACACTACCGAATAATCACCACATGCACTGCTCACAATCAGGATGCATGTACACTCACCGCTCTACTCCAGACGGGTCTGCTTCTCTAGGACCTGTACGTGGAGCGCTGGGGATATGCGTTCCAGGACCCTCATCTGTTCTTCCGACAAGTGGGCCCGGCGCCCCTTGGCATCCGCTGCCTTCAAGAGGCGCCGGCCCTTGTTCAGGGTCCTGGACCCGAAGTCCTCCCAGCGCTTCCTGACATGTTGTAAGTTGCAGACTGCCACCCCCTCCACCTTGATGGCAGTCAGATGTCAGTCCAGATCCGAGTCTGTCCTTCCTTTTCGGCGCGGGAACTTCCGAAGAGGGCATCATACTGCCCCAGGACTTGCTCCACCAGGACACCAACTTCGGTGGCACTGAAGCTGGTGCCCCTCTGCCTCTCTGGCCGGGGGTTGTCAGTGGTCACAGATGGTGTTTGCCCCGACATGACAACCCCAGAGGCAGGAGTGGGTGGGCAACTGGGTCCTGGGGCTGGGCTGTGGAGCGATGGAATCCCAGTCGGGAGTCTTCAGTTCCAGCAGGGGTGGTCACAGCAACAGCACCCCTGGCTGATGTGCAGGCAGCAAATGGCAGTGCACGTGGGCAGCAGGCAGTCAGGCAGCAGCAGATGGCAGGTGGGAGTGTGCTCAGGCCCTGGGGGGCAGTAGTTCGGCCTTCTGGGCAGGAGCGTGGTCTTCCGTGTGCATATGCGTGGGCAGCTTGATACGGAGTGATTTGGCACGTGAAAAATCTGCACGTCAGCGTGTAATACGAGGAAAGGGCCATGCGAGTAAGCGCGCGTGGAAACTGCACGTCCGCGTGTAATACGAGGAAAGGGCCATGCGCGTAAGCGCGCATGAAAACTGCACGTCCGCGTGTAATACGAGGAAAGGGCCTATGCGCGTAAGTGACGTGACGCGCGTGTGGTTTCCCTCAGCACGGGTTAAAGGTGAGCGGGCCCATCAGTCCGCTGTACGTGCCTTTCGTGGAGACCGACGTGTGTTGCTCCTTCCTGTCGTTTCGCGCGCCATCACAACTTCACAGCTATCAAGGACGTATCTCTTCTTTTGGCGGGGGTATTGGCTACGCGTGTTTTTCTGCATCGCGCTAGTCAGACGGTGAGTCACACACGATCTTTTTCCCACTGCGGGTGCCCCTGTGTATCGCACCCATTTTCGATGTCATAGTAGCCTGCGTGTCCCACGCGTACGCGTTATTCGTGTTACTGGGTGCCACCGCGTACTGCGGGAGGTTCAAACCACGCACGTAGGCTGCAGGGTTGCGTGCACGGTTTTACTGCAGTTTTGGGGTGCCTGAGCATTGCGTGACCCGTCACCACATCACCGGGGTCACATACAGCCTTGCAGGTGCAGGGGGGCTGTTAACATCTTGCTTCCCACCCCCTTCACCGCAATTGCCCAGGTCAATTGTGGTGTACACCTCCCATTGGCACCACTCCATCTGTGCCAGCACTACTACATCTGTGCCATGGTTGGGAGGCCACCAAAGGTGAGGGGCGCCTCAGCTGGGCGTACTCCTCATGGCGGGCGTGGTCGGGGACGTGACCGTGGTGACCAGGGAGTAGGGGGACTCCAGGGTGTCCAGGGCAGCCACAGAGGGGGAAGAGGCAGGGGTGCGCCACTTGAGCACAATGTTGTGCCATGTGTCGGTGCAGCCATGCCACCACCCCCTGTGGTTCCGGGGGATGCAGCTCCTGCATCTGGCACTGGCACCCATATGACCCGGCAGTCCGTTCCATCGACTGCCACGGGCCCAAGGGTGGTGGTAGCTGCAGGTGCAGCTGTGGACACCGCCACCCCTGCTCAGGGTCTGCCAGCGCAGGCTGCGTTGGCACTTGAAGAGCCCTTGGTAGATCTCCAACAGGCCAGGGGGGAAACCATAGGGGCACGCCGGGCTGCTCAGACCAAGACACGTGTCCCTGGGGCAGTCATGTCATCTGCTGCCCCGAACAGCCGGGTGTTGGCAAGTGCAGGGGCAGATGCACCCAACAGCACCCCGGTTGTGAGTCTGCCAACCAGGACCGTTGCGGTCAATGACCCTGCCACAGCTGATGTTGCTGCGCAGGGTCCATTAGTGGGCACCCAGCTGCCACTGACACAAGTCAGGCCTCTGGTCATCCCTCCACCTGCCACTCCCTTGGCTCAATCCACCGAACCCACTGGCCATGCTGGTCAGGGCGGCATTAGCCAGCCAGGGTCTGCGCCACAGTCCAGGAGGAGGAAGGTTGCACCTGCAGCACAGGCTGGGACCCCACACACAGCCACGACCTCCTGCACGTCGAGGAAGAAGCCTTTCTGTAAGCAGGAACTGGACTTCCTCGTGGACTACGTGCGGGGCCACAGCCGTGACATGCTATTGGGTGCCAATAGTCAGACCACGGCTGCCCAACGTGACACCCACTGGAAGCATGTTGCGGAACATGTCAGTTCATTCGGCCATGAGGTGCGCACGGCGCAGGAGTGCAAAAAGCGTTGGAATGACATAAAGCGCAGCACTAAGGCCAAGCGTGCCTCAAATTACAACTTGACTCTGGTGACTGGTGGTGGGCCTGCACCAGAGGAGGAAGAACTCACTCCGCATGAGGCTCTCTTTGCGGAGTTCATACCACCTGAATTGGTCGAAGGAGTGGGAGAGAAGCTGGACTTTGATGCCCAGTCCAGTGAGTGTTGATGCGTGTTTGTTGAGGACGTGTGTGTTTCACTTGTGGGATGTGTTGTGCATGATTGCTGCTACATGTGACGTGTACATGGTTCTGATGTGTAAGTAATGCAATGCTACCGTCATGCATGTCTCCTCTGCCTGCATGCGGGACTCCATGTAGGCATGCTCCCTTGCCCCTCCTCCGCCACTCTGCACCCCAGTTCCACCTTTGCACTGGTCTGCTCCAATCTTGCCAATGTGTAGTTTCTTGTCCATGTGTCCTGTGTAGATGCTAACTTCCAGCGTAGAATCTGCCAGACATATGCCATGTCGTACAGCCTTAGTACTCGATGCAGGGTATCTCACTTGTACTGTGCATGGGTCAGATGTCCCGAAGGGACATGAATGCCCATTCATGCTCCATGTGCATTGCATGCATGCCCCTATGTGTCCCTGACTGGATGATCACTGTAATATCAGTCCTTGGTTACATACATTGCCTGCCATCTCATCAGCCTTCCCATGTCAACTGTGCCTCAGTCCTGCGTTGCACACATGTTTAGGCTCTGACAATCTGTGTGGCTCACAGGCCTCAGCCTGTTCAATTGCCAATGACTCTGTCCAACTCTTGTTGTGTCTTCTTCACACGTGGGCGGCCTCCGGAGTTTCCATCATGTGTCCTGCCCACTGTCCCAGCATCATTTTCAGTGTTGTAATTTGAATCACATGAAGCTGTTGATGACAGTCAACACTGCCTGTCAATACACAGGTGTATGGTCAGCCTTTTGATACCATGATAGACATCCCTGCTTTGGTACTGGGGTGGAGGGGTGCTTGGCTTCTGGACATGGTACACATTGAATGCACAATGCACGTGATGTCTGATTTTGACATTGCACTGCCTTCACATTTCCTGGCACACACCATGTAGTGCTTGTACATGTAGGTAGTGAGTGGCGTACACATTTTCTGCACTGCATAGACCCACTTCCATGGAAACTGCCACCTTTCAACAGGTCTGATCACAGAAGCTATTCAAAGTAGACCCAGCATGCATGCCAGGTCATATGTTGTGTGTCACATGTCTGCCTGATGCCTTTGCTGTCGGTGTGTGTGTGTGTCGTGTGGTTCTGACATGTGTATTGACCTTTTCCTCTCTATTTTTCAGGTGATGACGCAATGGAGGCAGAGGATGGTGTTGTCATGCCAGACACAGGGTTGGTAACGCCACATCAACCCGGCACTAGTGGGGGTCGTGGGGTGGTAGGCCACGAAAACCCCCAAGTGCTGCAGTCCATCTTGTCTCTGGCTGCCTATGAGTCCAGCCTTGATGACGACTCTGACGTCCATGTTGAGTTGGATGACCATCAAGTCCATGTGTCAGGGGTGAGTGATTCTGATGTGGACACTCCTCTGTCTGCGACACCTGCACTGAGGGATCAGACAGTCTTGGTTCCTCCGCCCGTGGTGGATCGGGACGCAGGGTCACCCTCCACACCAGTCACTGATGTGCCTGGGACATCACGTTGACGGGGGCATGTAGTCGTACAGCCGCAGGCGGTGCCATACACAGCGAGGACCCCCGGTCCTTGGGTCCCGCAGGGGTCAAGCCCGGCAACACGGTCGCCGCACGCAACCGCTGTATACTGAGTGGGAGCAAGACATGACTGCCAATTCCGAACGGCAGGGGGCAGCAATGGAGAACATTGCTGAGAGCATGGAGCGTGTGGCCCGATCTGTGCTCCCACTGCTAGGCAGGTGCTTCTCCAGCAGCAGGCGGCACGGTCCACGGCCCGCTCGCTCAGGCTGTGCATGGCGGCCTCAGACAGGGCACGCCAGGCTGAAATGTCGTCTCTGCGTCAAGCAATTGCTGCTCACGCAGAGGCGCACATGGATGCCTTGAGGGAGGAGTATGCTTCCCTCAGATCCACTCTGGGTGTCCTTATGATGTCCCAGAGGCAGCGGGCAGAGGAGAGGTTTGCACAGCTTGAGTGTACCATCTCGGCTGAGCTACAGGCTTGCCGGGAGGTGCAGTGGTTATCCAGCCAGGCCTTGCAGGAGGAACTCCGTGTTACACGTGCTACCTTGCAAGAGGAAGCACGTGTATCACGGGAGGTTTTGCATGCAGACCTACGTCACATCGCCACACAGAACCAGGCTCACCCGTCCGGCAGACTTGCTGCCGACGAGGGGCAAGCTGCGGCTAGGCGTGGCCAGGCTACTGTGCCACGTCCTCCTTTCCAGGATGAGCCAGACTCGGACGACCATCTATCTCCCACATAGGTCATGCTGTGCAGGCGTTGAGCCCATGGAGGTTTTTTCTTTGGCTCAGCATCATCGCATGTGGATGTTGAGCAGCACCCTGTGCCTCCCCCCATCCTGGGTGCCTCCCCTCCCCCCCGGGTCGTATGTGGCCATTTTTGATTTTTCTTTTAGTTTAGTTAGTTAAGTTTCTGTTTGATAGTTAGTTTAAATAGGTAATGTAGGTTTTCCATACTTAGTGTAATTAGTTAATAGTTGATTTAGTTTAAAATGGCTAGTCTATTGTGCTTTCATGTGACGGTGCGGTGCTTTGTGGCTTTTGAAGGCATCCACTGTCTGTTCCAGCTGGGCCCTTCATGGTTGTCTTGTGTATGTGTTTGCTGCTTGGGTTCCTTGACTCACATATGCCACTCCTGCCTCCCTTATCCATGGGCTCGCAAGGATGGTTCGGTGTTACAGCATTTTACACAAGTGCATTGGACTGTCATATCTGTGGCATGTCTGGTGCTGTGTGACTTCTGTTGACACCCCTAGTGGGGATGATTTAGGTGTCATTGTCCACTGTTCAGCTTTTGCTAGATGGGGTGTATCATGATTAATGTGGACATTGATTGCTATGCATTGTGTAGTATGTTTCATTTCTTTCCTGTACATGTGCTTGTTGCAATTCATGCTGTAGATAGTGTTCCACACTTTGTAGGTGAAAGACGGACTGATGGTGTGATTTGTGATGTGACTCTCTGACATGGTCAAGTAATGAGATGCCTGATGAGACACACACAGATGACTCTGAAGTATTAATCATGTGTTCCATGCCCTTTCTGCAGGGGGATGAGCCTCCAGAGCACCTTTGCCAGCAGACATGTCCCATTGGACGACGGAATTCTGGACCCGTTTGTTGGTGCCCACATGCACATGTGTGCAGAAGCAGAGGCACAGTGATTGCAGACCCACATCCTAGAACTGCTGACATGTTCCAAGGAACTCCAGGCAAGGTGAGCATCACAGGGGGGCCACGACACAGCAAAGCTTGCACCAGGCGAGTTGCACATGCAGGCTTAGTCACAGCACTGAGGGTGAGCTTAGACGAATATTGGTGTTGAAGCACACAATGCAGCTCAGATGTGTTTGTGGACTGATGGCTGCTGATAGTAGGGTTGTCTGGGACACATGCAGGGGCAGTGGCACATACCCTCCGCTACACCAAGGTCCATTGAGCCACTTGTATCAACCATGTAGTCTTCCGAGACATGGAAAGGGGCAGCTCACAGGGACATGCAGCAAGGGACATACTCGGGTGCAGTGCATGTCTTTTCCACGTACTTCATGATAAATGCACTGCCAACTTTGTGGTAGTAACATGGTGGTACGCAACTTGCTCTGTAGTCATGGCTTGCTATAGGGGTCTGTCTGCTTACCCTGGAACATTGCATGTTGTGTGAATTGTGACACATTGGTGTTCCATTTGCCACGCACCCAGCAGCGGCTGCCTTACTGCATTGACTGTGTATGACCCGTCACAGGGGTGATGTTATATATGGGTACGAATCATCAACCACAGATTGTCTGTTTGTAGAGTAGTCTGTTGCTATGGGGCATGTTTGGTGTTGTGTTTTTGTGCAATTGGCACGTACAGGTTGTTGACAGTGTCTCTCTTTGCAGCATTGCAGTGCTCCTGTAACCGGAGCTGAGAGTGCGCAGGCAGGAGGCCAGCACTCAAAACCAGAGCTAAGTGTCTTGTTGTTTTTCTTACAAACTGCTCTGCATAGGCTTGCTGGGGAGTGTACTGATGCATGGATGTATGTGTGGTTCAATTTGGTATGTTATTTTCTCCCTAATCACCCGTGATCCTATGCAATTTTGAAACCTGTACCCTCTACTCGGTGTTCCTGCTTCCCGTGCCTATCCAAGCAATGTTCCCTGACCCTCTTTCCCCACTGGGGTTGCGGATGCCTGTGTAAGCCCCGAACTTGCAGGTGCCAAAACCCTAGAGGGGGTGGTTGGTTCGTACCACTCCTGAGCCTGGACTACAGAAGGCCATGGCAATGATGTCCAAGTCTGTTTGGATTGTGTATGTGTTCATGCAGGTTGTACATTTTCGTGCATTCCCTAGTTTCATGTGTCATTCCACCTCCCCTCTCCTGCCGCTCATTCCAGTCATCCAGTGTGTCAACACCTGTCCCGACTGCATATCCCTGAACCTCCTTCCCCACCAGGGTCTCAGGGGCCTGTGTGAGTTTGACCTTGCAGGCACCCGGGACATGGTGGGGGTGGTTGTTTCGTGGCACTCCCGCGCCTGTACAGGGGACCTCTGACAGTACACATCCATTCATGGTGCATCATCCTATGTCATGTACCACACATGTCTCACATCCTGTCGTGACATTGTTTTGCTGTGCTACCTTGGTTGTTGCATCATTGTGGTAGTACTTGGCCTTTGTGAGGTACTGCTACGTCAAGTCATCTACTGGAGGGTGTTTGGGTTCGTTTTTATGCCTTGGATTTTGTGTTTTCGGAAATGAGTGTGTATTCTGAGGGTTCAGGCATCTTTTTACACACAAGTTGGGAGATGTTGACGAAGGGTAAAGGTGATCCTGTGGCCAGGTGGAATTGAGGTTTGGGGGCTCCATGACCCAGGTGCAGTTGTTCAGTGGGTCATGGTCATTTGTGAGGGAGAGCGGGGTTGTTGTTGATTGTTGCCTTGCCCTGCAGTGTGATGGGAACTCTGACATAGTAATGGTGGTATCCCATGTACATGTTGTGTTCTGCTGATCAATGCCTGTTCATGTGTTGTGTTTTCCTTTCAGGTGCGAGGGGATAGTTGTGGTTTGACATGCTGGGGTGTACACATGGTGGATGTTCACATGTGATGTGTAGGGAACACTGATGGTCACTTGAGTGCACATGCATATGTGGAGTGCATGTCCTTGCAGAACCACACACTTGCACTCTGATGCACTACATGTACTCCCACCCTTGCATATACACGTGTACACTGTTTGCCTTCTGGTGCCCACTGTGTCCCGGCAGCACATGTTCTGTGACCGATCATGGATCCAGTACATGCCTGATTTGATGTTTGACGTGGTCTGTCACTTAGATGTGATACTCAGGGTGTGCATCACACACAATGGCTGTTCACTGTGCTGTGCGCTGAGCAGTGTGATGCAGGAGTAGGACACTGCACACATGAGCTGCAGTGTTGATTTTGCAATGCATGATGTGCATGTAGACAGGCATTCATTGTGATGTTATGTCTACGACTGTTGTAATGCATTTTGAAATGACTTATTTTGGGTGGGAGGTTGTTGGTCTGTCATTTCATCTGATCCCGGGTCAGGCAGCAGTGTCCGATGCCACTGTGCATTTAGGACATGGCAATGTGTACCTTATCGTTACTGCATTGGTGTATGGGTATTGCGTGCCAGGACATGTTGATGTTTGGGAGGGTTTGTGTGACATGACAGTGATGGCCATGGCCTGGCTTGCAGGTGTGTGTGATGCACACCTTGCATGTCCGTGTCATCAGCTTCTCAGAGCAACTAGCCGGGGGTAGATTTCTCTCCGCAGCAGGGCCCTCCCCCTGGAACAGACTTCCGGCCTGACTTGAACTTGAGGGGAATCATCTCCAGTTCTGGAAGCACCTCAAGTCCTTCCTCTTTGCTTCTGCTTACTGTCTGCCTCATCCTTGCAGAATTCTCCACTGGAACTGCACAGGAGCTGCAACTGGGCCACTCTCACTGACCTCGGTCCCTGGCCCAGCCACTCTCCACTTGCACTGCCTCCCTGGCAACCCCTGCACTGCAGTACTGTCTCTCTATCCCTATAGCCCTCCCTTCCCAGCACTTGTCTGCACTCACCTTTGTAGTTGCCACCAGGCGACCTATGTATTATTTTTTTGGGCTACTTCCCCTGTACTGGACTCCCCCCCACCCTTCCCCTTGCACTTTTCCCATTCCCCCTACCCCTGCACTTGCACGATCCCAATGACACCTGGCCTAGTAGTACCGTTCTCTGTGTTCCTTTGTTCCCCCTCCCTGCCTCATTGCGCCTTGGAATACTTGTGTATGGCCCATATCATGTCATATGTCATATGTGTGCCTTTTGGTCACACAGGATAGCTTGTGTTTAAGTAGCTAGGGATGCAGACAATATGGCACTTTCATGGCAACTATCTCAGAGTGGTAAGGTTGTGACAGTTGACTGTCTCTTTGTCATCATCGATTGTCACCTGGTATGTGCCAGGCCTGTGTGCACTCCGCAGGGGTGGGAGTTTAGGTTAAAAATGTTTCCACAAGCTGGGTCCGGGCTTCCTCGCCACGTGCCCTGTCCCCTCCCATGGGCAGCGCCTGTGGTTGGGGATGTGGGGGCACCACCATGTCCACCGGGACGCCCTGCCGTGTTGCAACATTGTGCAGGACACATGCTGCCACAATGATCCTGCACACTACTGGTGGTGCATAGAGTAGTTGCCCACCAGAGCGGTCAAGGGAGCGGAAACGTGACTTGAGCACTCCGAATGTGCGCTCCACTATGCCCCTGTTTGCAATATGGGCGGCGTTGTATCTTACCTGGGGTGGTGTGGTGGGGTTCCGGATTGGCGTCATCATGTGGTTGCTCAGAGGGTAGGCACTGTCCCCTGGGGAGATGATAATAGTTGAGATTATTAGGGTTTGGATATTTGTCTGTGTGTGACTTGCATGCATGTGCAAGGGCATTTGTACTGACCTAGGAGCCATGTGTCGCCATGCTGCCCAGCTTCCAGGGCCCGGCTCAGGGTGGACATTCTGTATATGAAACTGTCATGTGTGGAGCCAGGGTAGTTTGCATAGACAGAGGTGATGATTCCCTTTGCATCACATACCACCTGTACATTGATGGAATGCCAGTGCTTGCGGTTTCGGTAGATGTGCTCAATGGCCCTAGGTGGACGTAGGGCCACATGGGTGCAATCTATGGCACAGAGCACTTTGGGGAAGTGTGCCACCCTGAAAAAATCCAGGACAACGGCCTGCCTTTCTGCGGGTGTTCTGGGCATGTATATGTGCCTGCGGACTGAGGGGTGCGCTGTCATGATTGCCAGTACCTGGTGTAGGCAGCGTGACTGCGTGGCCTGTGAGACCCCCCCCCACTATGGCAGTGGTCCGCTGAAATGACCCAGTGGCCAAAAAATGCAGGACATTGAGCACCTTCTCCAAGGGGCTCAATGCTTGGGAGCAAAGGGTGGGGGATGTGAGGTCATCTTCCCACTCCCTGACCAGGTCTAGGATGATATGGGGTGGAAACCTATACCTGCCATAGACCTGGTCGTCAGGCATCCCAAAAAGGCTTGTCCGTGTTGCGAAAATGCGTGCCCTGGCTATTCTCCTCCTCCTGCGGTGTCCCACGATCAGTGCAGCGACAAATGGGGCATTCATCGTAGCTGTATATACGCGTTTGTTGTTTGCGCGCACTTTTATGCTGTGCGCGGGGACGCTTCCGTGGCAGACGCGTTGACGCCTGTGCACGTCTTTTGCCGTGTGCGTGTTTCCTGTGTTCGGATACGGTCCGAGTGTCATCGCGTGTGATCGGAGGGGAGTGTGCGTACACGCAAGTGGCCTGGGTACGTGTGTTTCGGGGTGCCCGGGAAGTTCCACACACGATTAGCCTGGGTACGTGTGTTCCGGGGTGCCGGGAACTTTCACACACGATTGGTGGAAATCCACGTGTGTTGTGTCATCACGTGCATTGAGGGAAACACCTGCGCGCGTCACGTCACTTACGCGCATAGGCCCTTTCCTCGTATTACACGCGGACGTGCAGTTTTTCACGTGCGCTGAAATGCGCATGCACGTCTGTACGCGTCATGTCACAGGGGCGCTTGCGCTTGAGGGGCCTTCTGTCCAATGAAAATCCGTATGCGTGCAGACGCGCTTGCACGCTAAGGGCCTTTCCTCGAATTACACGCTGACGTGCAGATTTTTCACGTGCCAAATCACTCCGTATCAAGCTGGCCACGCGAAAACACACGGAAGACCACGCTCCTGCCCAGAAGGCCGAATTACTGCCCCCCAGTGCCCTGAGCAGCCTCCCACTTGCCATCTGCTGCTGCCTGCCTGCCTGCCTGCTGCCACCGTGCCCTGCCATTTGGTGCCTGCACATCAGCCATCTGCAGGTGTCCAGTTGCTGTGTCCACCCCTGCTGGAACAGAAGACTCCCGACTCGGATGACATCGCTCCACAGCCCAGCCCCAGGACCCAGTTTCCCACCCACTCCTGCCCCTGGGGTTGCCATGTCGGGCAAATCAACATCTGGCACCAGTGGCAACCCCCGGCCAGAGGGGCAGAGGGGCACCAGCTTCAGTGCCACCGAAGTTGGTGTCCTGGAGGAGCAAGTCCTGGGG
Organism: Ambystoma mexicanum; assembly: GCF_040938575.1. Classification (NCBI taxonomy): domain Eukaryota; kingdom Metazoa; phylum Chordata; class Amphibia; order Caudata; family Ambystomatidae; genus Ambystoma; species Ambystoma mexicanum. The sequence goes on from NC_090923.1 coordinate 692,006,597, forward strand.
CAGTATGATGCCCTCTTCGGATCGTCCCGCGCCAACAAGGAAGGACGGGAGAGGATCTGGGCCGACTGTGTGGTTGCCATCAACGCGGAGGGGGTGGCAACCCGCACCATCCAGAAGGTCAAGAAGCCTGGGAAGACTTGAGGTCCAGGAACCTCATGAAGGCCCGGCGCCTCGTGGAGGGGGGCCGGGGCCGCATGAGTTCCATCCAGATGAGGGTCCTGGAACGCGCACACCCAGCGCTCCACGCCCAGGTCCTTGAGAGGGAGACCCATCTGGAGTTGAGCGGTAAGTGGCCAAGCATTGCTGTGTGAGACAGGGCATGTTGCAGTGTGCTGGTTGTCTGATACTTGCCTGCATGTGTGACATAGGTCATGTACGCATGTATGTGTGCAGGGACATCATGGGAATGCATGTGCGACCTGTAATGTGTGAACCGCATGGTTGTTGCATGTGTTTGAATGCGACATGGAGAGCCCTGTGCAGATCGCACACATGAGAGCATGGCAGTCTCTGTTCCTGGACATGGATGGGTGCTGATGCCAGATGCATATGTGGTATCCATGTCTGTGTGCCTGACCTGCATGTCTGTGACTTGTGAGTGCCATGGATGCATGACACATGTCTGTGACAATGTACAGATTCACTGATGCAGCCTAGTCATCCTTGTATGCACTGTGATTGGGGTGTACGGGGCCAGATGGAGGTGAAGTGTGTGCATGTGATAGGCATGACCCATGATGCATGTGAGTCCCATTACATTGTATGATTCGAGAATCCATTGGACATGCATTGAAATGTCCATGGCACGCACCATGACTGTCACTGTGTGTGTTTTGCCTGGACTGACACATGTGTTGTGGTGTGACATGATGGAAGTGTACTTTGACAGTGGCACTCATCTGCTATTGCTTCCTGTCTAGGGGACCATTGTACAGTACCCTGATGCTTGTGTTCTATGTCTCCCTCTACGCAGCGGCTAGTGAAGGAGAGGGCGGAGACGGCGCTGTGGAGCAAGGTGGCGTGGATGCCCCCACGGCTGCAGCGGAAGGGGTGGGTGAGCCCCCACAGGGGCCTGCTATGGCGGTAGACGGCGAGGAGCCATCCAGGTTGGTGGTTTCCACAGAGGAGGAGGAGGCCGCCACTGAGGCGCACATGGGGCCTGGTGGGGGCATCCCTGCTGGTGCAAGTGGTGCAGTCCAGGGGCAGGGGCAGGAGGCAGCACAGGTCACCGTGGAGGGGCCTGTGCATGTCGCTGTCCCTGAACCTGTGGGTGCACCACCTTGCACCAGCAGGGATGCCCCGTCCCAGGCCCGTCCGCAGGTAGATGGGATGTCCATGTCATCTGACTCCCCTCCACCTGCGGACGAGGGGACCCCTGGCCGTGTGGAGAAGGTCCAGATTGGGGTCGCGATGCGCACGGCTGTGATTCGTGATGCCGTGCGTGCTTCCCGGGAGGAGCACGCACGTCATCACGAAGAGCACCGTGCTGACGTGGCCCAATTGGGATCGGCCATGTTCGGGGGTTTCCTGCATGTGTCGGCCAATCTGGCGGCCCTCTCCTCCTCTGTGGAGACTATACGCCAGTCGTTCTTCTTGCCGTCTTCCGGCCCAGATGCCACCAGGGCCCCCTGTGGACCTGCCCTGACCAATGCAGCCAGCTCTGTGGGGATCCCATCCCTGCCACAGTCGGGAGTCAGAGGTCCAGCAGGGGTGGACAACACGGCAACTGGACCCCAGCAGATGGAGGATATGACGGCATCATCGGGCAGGGCACGTGCACGACGGCGTCGGTGGTTTCCATCATCCTGGATGCCGTCCTGCTGGCAGAGGCAGTGGCGTCGGAGGCAGCAGCAGGCTCGACGTGGGAGGCATCATGGCTCGGGGCCATCAAGATCAGAGGGGCAGGCATCGGCCGGAGGGCAGGAGAACCCTGGGATGGTAGTGTCTTCCGTGTGGGAGCAGTTGGTCCAGCGGATAGGTGCGGAGCGGCAGCGGGCGGAAGAGGAGCGGCTCACCATGGTCAGGGCGGAGTTCTCCATGCGTCGGGCTTTGAGGCGGGCTGAGTGCCTCGAGGAAGCTCGCAGGGAGTTTGAGGTGAACATGGGGTTATCCCTGCGAGACCTCGGGGCCAGGACAGAGTCCCGCCTCCAGGACATCGACATGGAGTTCGATGATGCCCTGGCCGGCAACATCACAGAGTGAGCCGCAGGACTTGCCCGCTGCCATTGTATATAGTTCTTTAGTTAGTTAGTGTTAGGTTTCCTTTATTTTTTTAGATTTTTTTGGACCGCTCGGACAATGGCCACTTTTCTGTATATAGTTTTTTTATTAGGTAGTAGTAGGTTTCATTTATAGTGTTGGGCTCATGGACCCTGGAATATTCTTGTGTATAGTTGGATTTTTTAAAATACATTTTTTTGATTTATATTTGTGTTCACCATGAGGCAATGGTTTTTCATTATTTTTTTTCACCATGATTTTGCTTTGGACAACATTAGTTTTTGGATTCCTTTGTTTTTTGGTTTTTTACATTACTTATCGGACCTGGACAATTTATTTTGTTATCCCCATTGTTGTATGTTTGATTTGTTTACTTCATTTTCTTCGAGAATACATGTTTTTATAACTTTCTTTTGTGGTATTTTCTCATTGGTTTCATGCATGTCATGATATGGGTTTTGACATTCACTTGCACCCATTGTGTATGTGTGTGTGACGGACATGTGTTCATTTACATACTTGCCATTGGGGTTGTATCATGTAATTGCATTTGCTATGTGGGTGGATGCAATCCTTGGCTGGGTGTTTGTGCTGGGTATGCTGCCCATTACTGCCATGATTGTGTATCATCAGGACCTGGGGCAGGGGGACATGGTTGGGGGCCTGCTGGCAGGTGCCCCACAGTGCTGGGGGGTGAGGGTGCAAGGGGACATGAGTGGGACAATAGTGGGGGCCTGCTGGCAGGTGCCCCACAGTGCTGGGGGGTGGGGGTGGTGGGGAACATGAGTTGGACATGGGTGGGGTCCTGCTGGCAGGTGCCCCACAGTGCTGGGGGGTGGGGGTGGTGGGGAACATGAGTTGGACATGGGTGGGGGCCTGCTGGCAGGTGCCCCACAGTGCTGGGGGGTGGGGGTGGTGGGAGACATGAGTTGGACATGGGTGGGGGCCTGCTGGCAGGTGCCCCACAGTGCTGGGGGGTGGGGGTGGTGGGGAACATGAGTTGGACATGGGCGAGGCCTGCTGGCAGGTGCCCCACAGTGCTGGGGGGTGGGGGTGGTGGGAGACATGAGTTGGACCTGGGTGGGGGCCTGCTGGCAGGTGCCCCACAGTGCTGGGGGGTGGGGGTGCAAGGGGACATGAGTTGGTGTTCATTAGTTCAAGGAGACATGTGCCTTTGCTGGGGGGCATGCCCATGTTGGGTGGGCTGCCTGCGGGACATGACCAGGGATGCAGGGTAGTCCCCTGTGGTGTGGGCTGCCTGCAGGGGCCGTGGAGGGTGTATAGGGAACACCTGGGAGGACCCACACTGTCAAATCACATGTAGGACTCCCTGGCACCCCTGAAATACACGTACCCTGCTGATACCGCGTGTGGAACTTCACGCGCACCCCTGAAATACACGTACCCTGCGGAAATCGCGTGTGGAACTTCACGCGCACCCCGAAATACACGTACCCTGATGGAATCGCGTGTGGAACTTCACGCGCACCCCGAAATACACGTACCCTGATGGAATCGCGTGTGGAACTTCACGGGCACCCCGAAATACACGTACCCTGATGGAATCGCATGTGGAACTTCCCGCGCACCCCTGAAATACACGCGCACAGGCCAATTGCGTGTGGAACTTCCCGCGTACCCCTGAAATACACGCGCCCTGGACCAGAGCTAAGTGTCTTGTTGTTTTTCTTACAAACTGCTCTGCATAGGCTTGCTGGGGAGTGTACTGATGCATGGATGTATGTGTGGTTCAATTTGGTATGTTATTTTCTCCCTAATCACCCGTGATCCTATGCAATTTTGAAACCTGTACCCTCTACTCGGTGTTCCTGCTTCCCGTGCCTATCCAAGCAATGTTCCCTGACCCTCTTTCCCCACTGGGGTTGCGGATGCCTGTGTAAGCCCCGAACTTGCAGGTGCCAAAACCCTAGAGGGGGTGGTTGGTTCGTACCACTCCTGAGCCTGGACTACAGAAGGCCATGGCAATGATGTCCAAGTCTGTTTGGATTGTGTATGTGTTCATGCAGGTTGTACATTTTCGTGCATTCCCTAGTTTCATGTGTCATTCCACCTCCCCTCTCCTGCCGCTCATTCCAGTCATCCAGTGTGTCAACACCTGTCCCGACTGCATATCCCTGAACCTCCTTCCCCACCAGGGTCTCAGGGGTCTGTGTGAGTTTGACCTTGCAGGCACCCGGGACATGGTGGGGGTGGTTGTTTCGTGGCACTCCCGCGCCTGTACAGGGGACCTCTGACAGTACACATCCATTCATGGTGCATCATCCTATGTCATGTACCACACATGTCTCACATCCTGTCGTGACATTGTTTTGCTGTGCTACCTTGGTTGTTGCATCATTGTGGTAGTACTTGGCCTTTGTGAGGTACTGCTACGTCAAGTCATCTACTGGAGGGTGTTTGGGTTCGTTTTTATGCCTTGGATTTTGTGTTTTCGGAAATGAGTGTGTATTCTGAGGGTTCAGGCATCTTTTTACACACAAGTTGGGAGATGTTGACGAAGGGTAAAGGTGATCCTGTGGCCAGGTGGAATTGAGGTTTGGGGGCTCCATGACCCAGGTGCAGTTGTTCAGTGGGTCATGGTCATTTGTGAGGGAGAGCGGGGTTGTTGTTGATTGTTGCCTTGCCCTGCAGTGTGATGGGAACTCTGACATAGTAATGGTGGTATCCCATGTACATGTTGTGTTCTGCTGATCAATGCCTGTTCATGTGTTGTGTTTTCCTTTCAGGTGCGAGGGGATAGTTGTGGTTTGACATGCTGGGGTGTACACATGGTGGATGTTCACATGTGATGTGTAGGGAACACTGATGGTCACTTGAGTGCACATGCATATGTGGAGTGCATGTCCTTGCAGAACCACACACTTGCACTCTGATGCACTACATGTACTCCCACCCTTGCATATACACGTGTACACTGTTTGCCTTCTGGTGCCCACTGTGTCCCGGCAGCAAATGTTCTGTGACCGATCATGGATCCAGTACATGCCTGATTTGATGTTTGACGTGGTCTGTCACTTAGATGTGATACTCAGGGTGTGCATCACACACAATGGCTGTTCACTGTGCTGTGCGCTGAGCAGTGTGATGCAGGAGTAGGACACTGCACACATGAGCTGCAGTGTTGATTTTGCAATGCATGATGTGCATGTAGACAGGCATTCATTGTGATGTTATGTCTACGACTGTTGTAATGCATTTTGAAATGACTTATTTTGGGTGGGAGGTTGTTGGTCTGTCATTTCATCTGATCCCGGGTCAGGCAGCAGTGTCCGATGCCACTGTGCATTTAGGACATGGCAATGTGTACCTTATCGTTACTGCATTGGTGTATGGGTATTGCGTGCCAGGACATGTTGATGTTTGGGAGGGTTTGTGTGACATGACAGTGATGGCCATGGCCTGGCTTGCAGGTGTGTGTGATGCACACCTTGCATGTCCGTGTCATCAGCTTCTCAGAGCAACTAGCCGGGGGTAGATTTCTCTCCGCAGCAGGGCCCTCCCCCTGGAACAGACTTCCGGCCTGACTTGAACTTGAGGGGAATCATCTCCAGTTCTGGAAGCACCTCAAGTCCTTCCTCTTTGCTTCTGCTTACTGTCTGCCTCATCCTTGCAGAATTCTCCACTGGAACTGCACAGGAGCTGCAACTGGGCCACTCTCACTGACCTCGGTCCCTGGCCCAGCCACTCTCCACTTGCACTGCCTCCCTGGCAACCCCTGCACTGCAGTACTGTCTCTCTATCCCTATAGCCCTCCCTTCCCAGCACTTGTCTGCACTCACCTTTGTAGTTGCCACCAGGCGACCTATGTATTATTTTTTTGGGCTACTTCCCCTGTACTGGACTCCCCCCCACCCTTCCCCTTGCACTTTTCCCATTCCCCCTACCCCTGCACTTGCACGATCCCAATGACACCTGGCCTAGTAGTACCGTTCTCTGTGTTCCCTTGTTCCCCCTCCCTGCCTCATTGCGCCTTGGAATACTTGTGTATGGCCCATATCATGTCATATGTCATATGTGTGCCTTTTGGTCACACAGGATAGCTTGTGTTTAAGTAGCTAGGGATGCAGACAATATGGCACTTTCATGGCAACTATCTCAGAGTGGTAAGGTTGTGACAGTTGACTGTCTCTTTGTCATCATCGATTGTCACCTGGTATGTGCCAGGCCTGTGTGCACTCCGCAGGGGTGGGAGTTTAGGTTAAAAATGTTTCCACAAGCTGGGTCCGGGCTTCCTCGCCACGTGCCCTGTCCCCTCCCATGGGCAGCGCCTGTGGTTGGGGATGTGGGGGCACCACCATGTCCACCGGGACGCCCTGCCGTGTTGCAACATTGTGCAGGACACATGCTGCCACAATGATCCTGCACACTACTGGTGGTGCATAGAGTAGTTGCCCACCAGAGCGGTCAAGGGAGCGGAAACGTGACTTGAGCACTCCGAATGTGCGCTCCACTATGCCCCTGTTTGCAATATGGGCGGCGTTGTATCTTACCTGGGGTGGTGTGGTGGGGTTCCGGATTGGCGTCATCATGTGGTTGCTCAGAGGGTAGGCACTGTCCCCTGGGGAGATGATAATAGTTGAGATTATTAGGGTTTGGATATTTGTCTGTGTGTGACTTGCATGCATGTGCAAGGGCATTTGTACTGACCTAGGAGCCATGTGTCGCCATGCTGCCCAGCTTCCAGGGCCCGGCTCAGGGTGGACATTCTGTATATGAAACTGTCATGTGTGGAGCCAGGGTAGTTTGCATAGACAGAGGTGATGATTCCCTTTGCATCACATACCACCTGTACATTGATGGAATGCCAGTGCTTGCGGTTTCGGTAGATGTGCTCAATGGCCCTAGGTGGACGTAGGGCCACATGGGTGCAATCTATGGCACAGAGCACTTTGGGGAAGTGTGCCACCCTGAAAAAATCCAGGACAACGGCCTGCCTTTCTGCGGGTGTTCTGGGCATGTATATGTGCCTGCGGACTGAGGGGTGCGCTGTCATGATTGCCAGTACCTGGTGTAGGCAGCGTGACTGCGTGGCCTGTGAGACCCCCCCCCACTATGGCAGTGGTCCGCTGAAATGACCCAGTGGCCAAAAAATGCAGGACATTGAGCACCTTCTCCAAGGGGCTCAATGCTTGGGAGCAAAGGGTGGGGGATGTGAGGTCATCTTCCCACTCCCTGACCAGGTCTAGGATGATATGGGGTGGAAACCTATACCTGCCATAGACCTGGTCGTCAGGCATCCCAAAAAGGCTTGTCCGTGTTGCGAAAATGCGTGCCCTGGCTATTCTCCTCCTCCTGCGGTGTCCCACGATCAGTGCAGCGACAAATGGGGCATTCATCGTAGCTGTATATACGCGTTTGTTGTTTGCGCGCACTTTTATGCTGTGCGCGGGGACGCTTCCGTGGCAGACGCGTTGACGCCTGTGCACGTCTTTTGCCGTGTGCGTGTTTCCTGTGTTCGGATACGGTCCGAGTGTCATCGCGTGTGATCGGAGGGGAGTGTGCGTACACGCAAGTGGCCTGGGTACGTGTGTTTCGGGGTGCCCGGGAAGTTCCACACACGATTAGCCTGGGTACGTGTGTTCCGGAGTGCCGGGAACTTTCACACACGATTGGTGGAAATCCACGTGTGTTGTGTCATCACGTGCATTGAGGGAAACACCTGCGCGCGTCACGTCACTTACGCGCATAGGCCCTTTCCTCGTATTACACGCGGACGTGCAGTTTTTCACGTGCGCTGAAATGCGCATGCACGTCTGTACGCGTCATGTCACAGGGGCGCTTGCGCTTGAGGGGCCTTCTGTCCAATGAAAATCCGTATGCGTGCAGACGCGCTTGCACGCTAAGGGCCTTTCCTCGAATTACACGCTGACGTGCAGATTTTTCACGTGCCAAATCACTCCGTATCAAGCTGGCCACGCGAAAACACACGGAAGACCACGCTCCTGCCCAGAAGGCCGAATTACTGCCCCCCAGTGCCCTGAGCAGCCTCCCACTTGCCATCTGCTGCTGCCTGCCTGCCTGCCTGCTGCCACCGTGCCCTGCCATTTGGTGCCTGCACATCAGCCATCTGCAGGTGTCCAGTTGCTGTGTCCACCCCTGCTGGAACAGAAGACTCCCGACTCGGATGACATCGCTCCACAGCCCAGCCCCAGGACCCAGTTTCCCACCCACTCCTGCCCCTGGGGTTGCCATGTCGGGCAAATCAACATCTGGCACCAGTGGCAACCCCCGGCCAGAGGGGCAGAGGGGCACCAGCTTCAGTGCCACCGAAGTTGGTGTCCTGGAGGAGCAAGTCCTGGGGCAGTATGATGCCCTCTTCGGATCGTCCCGCGCCAACAAGGAAGGACGGGAGAGGATCTGGGCCGACTGTGTGGTTGCCATCAACGCGGAGGGGGTGGCAACCCGCACCATCCAGAAGGTCAAGAAGCCTGGGAAGACTTGAGGTCCAGGAACCTCATGAAGGCCCGGCGCCTCGTGGAGGGGGGCCGGGGCCGCATGAGTTCCATCCAGATGAGGGTCCTGGAACGCGCACACCCAGCGCTCCACGCCCAGGTCCTTGAGAGGGAGACCCATCTGGAGTTGAGCGGTAAGTGGCCAAGCATTGCTGTGTGAGACAGGGCATGTTGCAGTGTGCTGGTTGTCTGATACTTGCCTGCATGTGTGACATAGGTCATGTACGCATGTATGTGTGCAGGGACATCATGGGAATGCATGTGCGACCTGTAATGTGTGAACCGCATGGTTGTTGCATGTGTTTGAATGCGACATGGAGAGCCCTGTGCAGATCGCACACATGAGAGCATGGCAGTCTCTGTTCCTGGACATGGATGGGTGCTGATGCCAGATGCATATGTGGTATCCATGTCTGTGTGCCTGACCTGCATGTCTGTGACTTGTGAGTGCCATGGATGCATGACACATGTCTGTGACAATGTACAGATTCACTGATGCAGCCTAGTCATCCTTGTATGCACTGTGATTGGGGTGTACGGGGCCAGATGGAGGTGAAGTGTGTGCATGTGATAGGCATGACCCATGATGCATGTGAGTCCCATTACATTGTATGATTCGAGAATCCATTGGACATGCATTGAAATGTCCATGGCACGCACCATGACTGTCACTGTGTGTGTTTTGCCTGGACTGACACATGTGTTGTGGTGTGACATGATGGAAGTGTACTTTGACAGTGGCACTCATCTGCTATTGCTTCCTGTCTAGGGGACCATTGTACAGTACCCTGATGCTTGTGTTCTATGTCTCCCTCTACGCAGCGGCTAGTGAAGGAGAGGGCGGAGACGGCGCTGTGGAGCAAGGTGGCGTGGATGCCCCCACGGCTGCAGCGGAAGGGGTGGGTGAGCCCCCACAGGGGCCTGCTATGGCGGTAGACGGCGAGGAGCCATCCAGGTTGGTGGTTTCCACAGAGGAGGAGGAGGCCGCCACTGAGGCGCACATGGGGCCTGGTGGGGGCATCCCTGCTGGTGCAAGTGGTGCAGTCCAGGGGCAGGGGCAGGAGGCAGCACAGGTCACCGTGGAGGGGCCTGTGCATGTCGCTGTCCCTGAACCTGTGGGTGCACCACCTTGCACCAGCAGGGATGCCCCGTCCCAGGCCCGTCCGCAGGTAGATGGGATGTCCATGTCATCTGACTCCCCTCCACCTGCGGACGAGGGGACCCCTGGCCGTGTGGAGAAGGTCCAGATTGGGGTCGCGATGCGCACGGCTGTGATTCGTGATGCCGTGCGTGCTTCCCGGGAGGAGCACGCACGTCATCACGAAGAGCACCGTGCTGACGTGGCCCAATTGGGATCGGCCATGTTCGGGGGTTTCCTGCATGTGTCGGCCAATCTGGCGGCCCTCTCCTCCTCTGTGGAGACTATACGCCAGTCGTTCTTCTTGCCGTCTTCCGGCCCAGATGCCACCAGGGCCCCCTGTGGACCTGCCCTGACCAATGCAGCCAGCTCTGTGGGGATCCCATCCCTGCCACAGTCGGGAGTCAGAGGTCCAGCAGGGGTGGACAACACGGCAACTGGACCCCAGCAGATGGAGGATATGACGGCATCATCGGGCAGGGCACGTGCACGACGGCGTCGGTGGTTTCCATCATCCTGGATGCCGTCCTGCTGGCAGAGGCAGTGGCGTCGGAGGCAGCAGCAGGCTCGACGTGGGAGGCATCATGGCTCGGGGCCATCAAGATCAGAGGGGCAGGCATCGGCCGGAGGGCAGGAGAACCCTGGGATGGTAGTGTCTTCCGTGTGGGAGCAGTTGGTCCAGCGGATAGGTGCGGAGCGGCAGCGGGCGGAAGAGGAGCGGCTCACCATGGTCAGGGCGGAGTTCTCCATGCGTCGGGCTTTGAGGCGGGCTGAGTGCCTCGAGGAAGCTCGCAGGGAGTTTGAGGTGAACATGGGGTTATCCCTGCGAGACCTCGGGGCCAGGACAGAGTCCCGCCTCCAGGACATCGACATGGAGTTCGATGATGCCCTGGCCGGCAACATCACAGAGTGAGCCGCAGGACTTGCCCGCTGCCATTGTATATAGTTCTTTAGTTAGTTAGTGTTAGGTTTCCTTTATTTTTTTAGATTTTTTTGGACCGCTCGGACAATGGCCACTTTTCTGTATATAGTTTTTTTATTAGGTAGTAGTAGGTTTCATTTATAGTGTTGGGCTCATGGACCCTGGAATATTCTTGTGTATAGTTGGATTTTTTAAAATACATTTTTTTGATTTATATTTGTGTTCACCATGAGGCAATGGTTTTTCATTATTTTTTTTCACCATGATTTTGCTTTGGACAACATTAGTTTTTGGATTCCTTTGTTTTTTGGTTTTTTACATTACTTATCGGACCTGGACAATTTATTTTGTTATCCCCATTGTTGTATGTTTGATTTGTTTACTTCATTTTCTTCGAGAATACATGTTTTTATAACTTTCTTTTGTGGTATTTTCTCATTGGTTTCATGCATGTCATGATATGGGTTTTGACATTCACTTGCACCCATTGTGTATGTGTGTGTGACGGACATGTGTTCATTTACATACTTGCCATTGGGGTTGTATCATGTAATTGCATTTGCTATGTGGGTGGATGCAATCCTTGGCTGGGTGTTTGTGCTGGGTATGCTGCCCATTACTGCCATGATTGTGTATCATCAGGACCTGGGGCAGGGGGACATGGTTGGGGGCCTGCTGGCAGGTGCCCCACAGTGCTGGGGGGTGAGGGTGCAAGGGGACATGAGTGGGACAATAGTGGGGGCCTGCTGGCAGGTGCCCCACAGTGCTGGGGGGTGGGGGTGGTGGGGAACATGAGTTGGACATGGGTGGGGTCCTGCTGGCAGGTGCCCCACAGTGCTGGGGGGTGGGGGTGGTGGGGAACATGAGTTGGACATGGGTGGGGGCCTGCTGGCA